>NC_134869.1:38429713-38801380 GCF_049852395.1 Peromyscus maniculatus bairdii
AACTGTCTCTCTCCATCTGTTTCTCTCCCTGTACCTTTATATCACTCTCTCTGCCTCTCTGCCTGTCTGTCTGTCTGTCTGTCTATGTTTCTCTCTCTTTCTCTCTCTCTCTCTCTCTCTCTCTCTCTCTCTCTCTCTCTCTCTCTCTCTCACACACACACACACACACACACACACATACACACTCACACACACACACACAGAGACAGAGACAGAGACAGAGAGAGGGGGAGGGACGGAGGGAGAGAGGCAGAGAGAGAAAAATATTTCATGAATAAACCACACTGGGTCAATATGCTAGACACCCTAGATACCCTCTGAATTTAAATGACCTGTATCAATAAGTTTATTTCCACATCCCATATCCAACTAGAGTTTGTCGAGTGTGCTGCCTGCGTGGGGCCTCTTCATCAACAAGTCTTAAGATGTTTCCAACAATAAACGCAGTTGGAAATAATACAGGGGACACACAACATTTTTGTCCATGTTTCATTGACCAAATAACACAAGTGGCCATACTAAACTCAAGAAGGTACAACCGTACAATCCAACAAGTGACATGAGAAGGAAATAAAACATATTTGGGAGGAACTACAAAAAAGACACTCATGAAATGGCAGAGAGGAGGGGGCACTGTTGACGTCAACACCTTAGCTATAGGTACAGAAAGGACACCCTCAGGCTTCTACTTTAATGAATCTTTGCCAGAGGGGATCCCAGAGCTGAAAGGAAAAGCAGACACAATTCCCCATCCCTAACCCAGAAACTATTGATAAGTGCCCACAAATGAAAATTTAGTGTTTTTTTTCCCCCAATGGAATCTCAATGGGTATACAAACCACTCTTTTTTTGTTTTTAATAAATGAATACTTAATTTTTAAATTATTTTCTAGTTTTTGAAATTTTTTGTTTTATTGAAAATGTATTCTTTTCTCAAACAACATATCTTCATTACAGTTTCCCCTCCTTCTATTTCCTCAGCCCCTTCCTCTTCCCTGGATCCACTCCATTTCTCTCTCTTATTAGAAAACAGGCTTCTAGGAGATCGTCAAACACGACAAAATAAAATATAAGATGAAAACAAAACCAGCCCGTCAAGGTGAAGAAGTCAATCCAACAGAAGGACAAACACCTCGGGAGTGAGCAGAAGAATCAGAGACCCACTCATTCATACATTCAGGTGTCCTATAGAAATACTAACCTGAAAGCTATGATACATACACAGAAGACCTGGTACAGAACTGTGTAGGCTCTGTGCTTGCTGCTTCAGTCTCTGTGAGTTCATCTGAGCATTTCTCAGTTGATTCAGAGGTCCTTGTTCTCCAGTGTCCTCCATTGCTTCTGGCTCTTCACTCTTTTCCCTGTCCTCTTCCATGGGGTACCATGTGCTCTGAGGGAATGATATGATGGAGACACCCCATATAGAGTTATGTGTTCCAAGGTCTCTTTCTCTACATAATGTCCAGCTGTGGGTCTCTGTATTTGTTCCCATCTTCTGCAGGAGGAAGCTCCTCTGATGATGACTGAATAAGGCAATGATCCATGCGTATAGCAGAATGTCAATAGGAGTCATTTTAATGCTGGAGGTCTCACCATTCCTGGTTTTACATTATACTACAGTGCTATAGTAAGAAAAAGTGCATTGCATTGGCATAAAAACAGACATATGCATCAATGGAATTGAATCAAAGGCCCAGACAAAAGCCACATACCTATGGACATCTGATTTTTACAAAGAAGCCAAAATTGTACAATGGAAAAAAGAAAGCAACATGGATGAATCGTGCTGGCCTAACTAGATGTCAGTATGTAAAAGAAAGCAAATAGATCCATATCTATCACCCTGCATAAAACTCAAGTCCAACTGGATGGGAGACCTCAACACAAAAAAGATAAACTGAATATAATAGAGGAAAAAGTGGAGAATAGCCTTGAACACATTTGCACAGTAGACAACTTCCTGAACAGAACACCAATAGAGCAGGCACTAACATTGACAATTAAAAAATGGGACCTCATGAAACTGAAAATCTTCTTTAAGGCAAGGGACACCATCAAAAGGCTAAAAAAGCAGTCTACAGATTTGGAAAATATCTTCACCAATCCCACCTCAAACAGAAGGCTAAATTCTAAAACATATAAAGAACTCAAGAAACTAGACATCAACAAATTAAATAATCTAATAAAAAATTGGATAGAGACCTAAACAAAGAATTCTCAGTGGAGTGATCTCAAATGGCCAAGAATCACTTAAAGAAATGTTCAACATCCTTAGCCATTAGGGAAATGCAGATCAAAACAACTCTGAGATCCCATCTTACACCTGTCAGAATAGCTAAGATTAAATACACAAGTGGCAGCTCATGCTGGCAAGGATGTAGAGAAAGGGGAAAACTTGTACAGCCACTTTGGAAATCAATATGGTGTTTCCTCAGAAAATTAGGAATAGACCTATTTCAAGATCCAGCTATACCACTCTTGGGCATATACCCAAAAGATGCTTCATACTACCACAAGGACACTTGTTCAGTTATGTTCATTGCTGGTCTATTCACAATATCATGAAATTAGAAACAATTTAGATGTCCCTCATCAGAAGAATGGGTAAAGAAAATGTGGAACATTTACAGCCTGGAGTATTTTTCAGCTGCCAAAAAATGACATCCTGAAATTTATAGACAAATTGATGGAACTAGAAAAATTCATCCTAAGTGAGGCAACCCAGACCCAGCAAAATAATTATGACAAGTATTCACGTATATGTGGATATTAGCCATTAAATAAATTATAGCCAGCCTACAATCCTTAGACCTAGAGAGGTTTGGTATAGAGGAAGGGACTAGGGGGACACATGGATCACCTTGGGATGAGGAAATAGAATGGATTTCAAGGGTAGACTGGGGGTGGTTTGGGATGAGGATCAGAGGAACAGGTGGCGGGGGGACATAGGGTTGAGCAATAGAATGCAGAGAAAGATAACCAGAATTAAAGGACATTTGAGGGATGGTATGGAAATATATTGCTGTAGAAAATCCCCATAATATAAGAGGCATCCCTAATGAGGTCTGCTAGTGATGGGGGTGATGAAGTTCCAGCTGGCTATCCCTTGTCACCAAATGAGTCCTCCAATAGTGGGACTGTGTTGCATTCAATTGAGTTGTTAGCCTAGCCAATGGAGTCACATGGAAATCCCCCCGAAACCCAGGCTGTTCCTAGGACAATGAGGCTGTTCTCTGCAAACTGACTGCAGAGCCCCATTGACAAGGACAACACCCACACAACTCATTGAATATGGAGAAATTGAGCCAAAGCCTACATGAAACTTTCACCCTTGTGTTCTAATCTCTTTGGTGTGGGAAGGTATTCAACAGGCTACCAAAAGAAAAAAATACAAACACCAACCCAGCCACAAAACCTTTGACCTATGATATGTCCTTCCTGCAAGATACGCTAAGGCTATAGTGGCAGAGAACTTGTGGGAATACCCAACCAATGTCTGATTTGACTAAAATCCAATCCATGAAACAAAACACATACCTGACACTCTTTGGGTGGTCGAGAACCAGAGACTACACAAACCACTCTTAAGACCAAGTCCCATGCCCAACAGTAGATGGTCAACACAGAATAAATTCAATGTTTTGTCAGGTTTTTTTTGTTTTTTTCACCCTATGGGTCTTTAGCATATATGTTATGGCTTGGAGTTTTTTTTTGTTTTTTTTTGGTTTTTTTTATGGGATTCTTGTGTATATGAAAATGCGTGTCTCTGCATCTTGCGCCTTTTCTCTGGTTCTTTTTCATCTTTTTTTGTTTTGTCTCATTTCAGTTTGTTTTTAGGTTTTATCTAATTTTATTTTATTGTTACTCTTTAGATGCCTATTTGTTTTCTAATGAGATACTGAAAGGGTGTTAGGAGCATACCAGTGGAGCTGGATCAGGGAAAGCCATAATCAGAATATATTATATCAAAAAAATTATTTTCAAAAAAAGAAAAATAGAAAAAAAGAAATGAGTGATGTGTATACTAACTCACATAAACAAAACTTTTTAAAAAATATCTATCAACAATCACCACTCTTTAAAACATTCCTCAATATTTAATTTAAAAGTGTTCATCTCAATTTAGTGTAGACACAGGACAAAAGATGAAACGTACACATATATGTCCACATAGTGTCAATTGTTTACACTATGTTTATAGACAATTATATATATAAATCCATGTTTATAATCAATTTGGCAAGTCTGTTAACATGAAATTTACATATGAAGTTTGGAAACTTTTCTCTTACGAAAACTCATCATATCTATGTATTTTCTGAACTGGTAGCTATGTGTTCTATCTAGATATCGATATATATGCAAATATATGCATATGGCCTGAAATGACACTAGCCTACAATTTTGTGTCAAGGATATTTTAGCAATATTGGTTCATGGAAGAAAAAGCCATAAAATTCTAAATCAAAATTAATATATAAGCAGCTAAACAGTGGCTAGAATTAACCCCAGTCTGAAATATTAAAAAAAAAAAAATGAATTAGACTGCATCTGTTGATTTGTCAGAGTAAATAATTAATTAACATATAAGCACATATAAATAATGTATTTACACATAAACTCTTCAGAAAATTTGCAGGAGATATGGATGAGTATGCATAGTTATTTTTCCGACACACATCTTCAGGGGTAATTATGAAAGAAGAAGGAGTGCCAAGTGAGGCAGCATATTTTACCAAGCAGGAACAAGGGAAATGATTAGGAAGTAATGTATGACATTAAAATGTTATAATACGTATGAGTTTATTCAGGCATGTAAATATAAAAAGTATTTATATATATATATATATATATATATATATATATATATGCATTTTTTAATTAGTACAGTAATTCATACCATTATTTGTTTTTCTAAAAATAAACTTCTATTTTCCAGTGGAAACATTTCACGTTCAAAAGCTCTTTTATAGCATATTGATCCTTTCCATTAAACCAGATCCAGATCTAGCTTTTATTATTGATTTTAGCATACAACCTTTACCCTGAAGGTTTCAGGCTAACTTTGTATAAGAAAATTGTTCAATCATTAAAATAGTTTAAATACCACAGACAGTTCCTTTAGTTGTTTATAGCTGCACATGGTAATCAAAAAATACCTTGACTCTAAATCCCAAAAGCCAGGCAAGCTGATTTTCAGGGAAACTGGTCAGCAGAGAAAATTGAAACCATCCAACAGGAACTCCTTCAAATTGCTCCCACAAAACACAGAACTTACAGACTTATATATGTCAGCCCACAATGTCCTTTTCCCACTTATTATATTAACAGGGATGTCATCTTCTTAGCACGGTCATTTAATCTATAGCATGGAATTTATTCATACGGTACATGTGTTACTAATTATTACTTCGATTTCATTTTAACCCATTCCTTATCTTGATATTTCCACAGCATTCGGCAGTGCTGGTGCTATTTAGCTATTTTCTCTAAATTAAGATATTTTCTTCTAGATGGAAGAGAAAGACTCATTATATAGGACATAAGCCAATACTATAAAACCCAGCAAGTAAGCATCTCAGCAGTCTCAGAAGTTCCTGAAATTTACAAGACTCACAAGGTATCCCATAAAGATATAGAAGCAGTAATGATTGCCAGAGAAAGTACTTTCTGACTAGCTGAGCTGCCTACAGGTGATCAAGTTGTTCCTCAAATGCAGCTTTCTTGAGTCATTACCCATAACAGAGTGGGCCTTTTGGTGTTCCGACTGCATCTATGGGGTCATCCATGAAACTGTAAGTAGATCACACACGCACACTTAGGTATGTTTGGATCCAATGTTCAAGATTTATGTGTTTTTGTTTATATGTTTGTCTGTTTTACTTGTCACGCTGTTCTAATATATTGCAAAGCTGAGAACATGTCATTGCTCATCACATTGTCTGAAATAATAAATCTAGTAACTCTAATGTGTATGGTTCTTGAATAAGTCATATCATTTCTGTTGCTATCAGAGACTTTAAGAGTCAAGAATTAAAAACATCAATTTGTATTTTCTCAAAAGATGAATATTCATATAAAGTGAGTAAGTTATCAACTCCGTTTGCTCCATAGTTGTTATCTGACATTTAAGGTACCTAGGCTTCCTGTCCAATTCTTCAAGGCATCTCTGGATTCTCTCCTGTCCAAAATTCCTATGCAATACGTCCACCAAACATGTTCTAAAGTCTATGGCAATTGAACTTAATAAATTTATACAGTAATTCATCACAAGCTGTGTCTCATCATCCCTTCTCATTCTTATTTGTCGTCTATGATTGAAGACACTCTTGCCTTTAAGTGCAGAGAAACTCTTCTAAGCCATACCTATTCTGCACCTTGTACTTCCCCCAGCACTCAACTGCATGTTATAAACATTATTAGTAAATGAAGAAATATTTGCCAATGGCTTGGAAAGAGGCAGAAATCATTGCTTTAAAATGTTCACATCATCTTCAGGGACCAAAAGTTAATGCTAAATATGAGTGGATCATGAGACTTAAGTTCAGGGAAAGTTCATTCAGAGTAGTAGTTTTTGCATCGGCTTCTTACTGGATAAATTAAGTTTTCACCAGGGCTACTGATTTCCACAGAGACACTCTCATAGCTTATAGGGACACTTCTGTACTTTTGAATCCATAAAATTTTCATGACATGGTTATGGATAGAGATTGAAATGATTGCTTTTCCAAAGGCTGTTGATATTATTCATATCTGCTGCGATTTAATTATGCCTTGCACCCTAATATAAACAAGTAAAACATTGAGGACAAAACAAAATACCCCTAAAGTAATATATCCTCTTCTTATATACCAAAAGAAATTCTATAATATTTTAAATACTATTAGTTACATTCTAGATATTCCTACTCAATATTTGTAAGTAAAAACACGGATTGTGGTGCATCAATAGATTATTTATTTTACATTTTAGCCCACATCATTTAATTCTTTTTCAGTTCCTACTAACTCACTTGGCCTTTACCCCAGTGTGTGGGGGGAGGGGTTATAGTTAATTAGTAAGAGCTGTCAAGTTCATATAAAAACTGACAAGTCTATTAGTCTACTTTTACTAAAGACTTACAGGCTTGTAATGGATACCAAGTTACTAGATAATTTTATAGTAATAGTTTAATGGTAGAAAATGGTTGGAACAGAGGAAAGGGGATAGAAAACAGGCATGGGAATTGTTACTATTTATTTTGATGAAGGGATTTCTTGGAATATCTTTTGAGACCTGATGGAGATCATGCCTAGAACAGGCTGAATCTCTTTAACTCCTCCCTACTATTATTCTTATAGTGTCTACCAGAAATATTTTGGCTGAATAGTTGACAAGGAATAATATATGTGGTTTTGGTCTTGCTGAAATCACTAACATGTTAAAATACAAAATATCTCATGCAAGTAGCATCTGTTTAGTTATGACTTTCTACTATTTCTTGTCAAATCAAAGAGTTGTGAGGATGGAGAGATGGCTCAGTGGTTAAGAACATTTGTTACTCTTGAAGAGCAGCTGCATTCCATTCCCAGCACCCATGTTGGGCAACTCACCTAACCCTTGTAGCTGCTGTTTCATGGTATTGAACTTCTGCCCCTTTCTGGCCTCTGTGTACACCCACACACAGGCAAGCACACACAGATGAATACATACAAATAAATAAAAATGAAAGAAATATTTTTAAAAGCCAAAGCACTTTAAATTGTGGGGAAAAATATATAGTTATTAGAATCCTGCAGGTTAAAGGGGGTGCTATGCTTGACTTAAAAGAAAGTGGAGAGAGAGAGAGAGAGAGAGAGAGAGAGAGAGAGAGAATTCCAAAAGTAAAATAATAGAAGGAAAGGAAGACAGAGGGAATGAGAAATGGAAAGAAGGCATCAGACAACAGAACGCTTAGGGTAGTGTGAGGAGGAATATGTGGATGGCTATATTAGGTCAGTGTTCAGGGTCTCAACATACTGACTTTGAAAAGAAAATGAACACCATAAAAAAGAGACTCATATTAAAAGACAAGAGAGCATTCCAGGCAAGGAAATACTAACAATATTATTATCCAAGATATTTCACGTGGTTGTTAAAAAGCCAGAACATTAGCCAAAATAAAATGTTCAAAATAAGCTGCTTAAAATCAGATTTCAATAATTCAGGAATGTACAATAGGGTAGAGTTTGTGGAGAAAAGGATGTACAGCCACACCATCCTTAGTATGTCTGGGATAATATTATGCACAGTGTCTGTGTTAGTTATTATTTGTATTCATGTATGTTTGACAATGAATCTTTACTATCTTGAAATGACATAATCAATTCTGAAATATCACACACGTAACACTCCAATGGCAATGTTCTGTTTCCATTTTGCTGTTGCTTTTAATTTTCCAATCGGAGATAAGATGGACTCAACTAAAACTGCAGGAGTAGGAGAAATGGATTGGCTCCAGTCTCAGTAACTATCAACAGCTCTCTGTTGCTTGCCCCACATATGAAGCTTCCCAGAAATTGGTCACACTATAAAATTAGCGCCAGTGACTCAGAAGAAGATGAGGTAGGAGTTTCCCAGCCGCTGTTAGAAGACCATGTCCCTAAGTGTGATATGCAGCTTCCCAAAGCTCACAAATGACAGTCATTAAGGGCTTGCATCAGATGTCCTAATGGGTACCTCTTCTTTTCAGAACCAAACAAATCTACAATTACTGGGAACCCACAAGCACAGGCTGATTTATATTAGAACTGAAATAGTAAGTAATCGAATTCAGTCTCTGTGCTTCCTTCAGAAACACCACTGCCGTTTGTCCCGCTGCTCTCTCCCTCCAGGATCAGACACTTGGATGGAGGCTGCTACCTGCCTCTGCATCTCTCACATACCCATCAGGTTCTCGGGATTTATGTTTACAGAGCCTGACAAAAGTGTAGAGTGGCATCCGCCACAAACAGACAGCATCTTTTCTCTGGATACAAGCGGTTATTTGCTTCTGGCATGATTCCTCAGAACAAAGCTTGCCACTGCCTTCTTGAGCTTTCCTCATACTGAGAATGTGAACAAATCTGAAAGCTTGGAAGCCTCACAGCAGATTATTTCTCTGTTCATCTTCATTAGATTTTGTTCATCTGTTTTTGAATGTTTATTTGTTTTGTTTACTCCAAGTGTTTTTCCTACATTGCTATACTGTGCTGTTTTCACAAATATGTCCATATTCCCACTGCTTTCATAGAGGTTCCACACAGACACTCTAGTTTTCCCGATAGAAGTAAAAACAAGTCAGCTTCTTGAGGACTTTGTCTCTTTATCTTGATTACACAAGGAGATATAACTTCCTGACCTAGCTTAAGGTCAAATGCCTATAGGATATGAGCAGACCTTATAAATATAGTTTTCTTAGCTGGGTCTCTGAAATGCCCAGAGACATTTGTAGTTTCTTTATTTCTTCCCAAGAGATGTGGATAAATGTGAATTTTGATGTGCCATATAGTCAATATGAGAAATCCTGGCTCCTAATCCCTGCTCCAAAGAAACCAGTGTAAGAAAGATTCCACATCTCATTCAGATTTAAAGACTATAGTGAGCCTTATCGGGGTGCATTGTGTGAAACTCCCAAATAATCAATAAAAATATTATCTTGGAAAAAGAAGTTGAAAAATAAACTGCAGATTAAAGTGTTAAGTCAGAATGTAAGGGGAGTTTGAGATAGTTGCTCTAACTCCACAAATACTATGAGCCTAAGAAATCTCATAAACATGGATGGGATATAGTAAAGAGGGATGATTATCCTAAATGGATGGAAGAATGCATTGTCTTAATTAGTATTCAAATGGCCCTTTTTTTGCACTGACTATACAGTCAAGCTTACAAAATGACAAGGATCATTGAGTCATAGCTCCAATGTCCAGCCCCCTTTAGCCTTCTTCTGATCTCCACAATCATCCCACCAGGGAATGCAACTCTTGCATTTTTGCTCAAGACATTGCACTTTCAGATAGCTAGTCCATTAGAAACTATTACTTACAAGGTGTTAAAATTAGCTTAGAAGGTAATCTTAGCCAGGAGGTATTTGCATTTTAATGAATGAAGCTTAGTGATTGAGTGGCCTTTGAGAGGAAGAGAGAAAAAAAGGACTGAGATTCTAATTTTGTAATTAAGAGTGAGAAACCTTTGGGTATAAGACTAATTACAACAATTATATGTTGAGAACTAAGTATGCAACAGGCTCTGAACTAACCACTTTACATTTATTATTTTAAGGTCATATTATGCCCAGGAGACAGGGACAATTAAAGTTAATTTTCTAAGTGAAGAAACTGAGGCTGAGTTCTCATGTTATAGAGTTATTTCCCAGTGGTTTAAAATAAAATAGATATATGATGATAGATATAGATGGATGATAGATAGATAGATAGATAGATAGATAGATAGATAGATAGACAGATAGATGGATAGATGATAGATGGAAAGGTAATAGGTGATAGATAAAGGGATGATAGATAGATGGATGACATATTTTCTTTTTACCAACAGAATTCTCTAAGTAATTCTACTTTGGCCATCAGCACAGTAGAAGAGGTCTAGAGAGTAGATTCTAAAAAAAATAAACCACTCAGAAGTATAATATTGAATTTAACAAACTAATGGATGATCCTTAGACTTTCTGTTGCCTCATAGTTTCAATGAGGACTCTCATCCAAAAACAGTGTTTAATCAGGAATCTGTCTACAAACGTCAATGAATTGTAAGACATATCTCCAAAGAACCTACAAATATGTGGCCAAACCCCATCCTGTGATTCCTAACAATTCTATCTTTAGTGTGTACCAGAGATCTTATGACAAAACAAATAAAATTCAAGAAATTTTAAAAGGGATTTAATAATCTGAAAAGATAGTCATATCTTTCCCTCTTCCCTCTTGCTTCCTGGCTCATAAGCTAAGTCATGGGAACACAAAGAACTATCACAGGTAGAGTCTTTGACAGTAACATCAAAGATGGTGACCTTACTTTGCACCTTAAGGGTAACTGGGTTTAGAAACATTTGGCCCCTTCTAATGTGAGGGTGGATTAAGAAAGAATCCCCACAAGAAGATATGTACCATGGACAAAGAAAATTCCAGAAACAGAAAAGCAGAGCAAGAGTGGAAAAGCCAGAAATGTGTATCTCCAATCATATGGTCTACAGGAATGCTTATGGAGCATCTGTCTAGGTTTGTGTTTCTCTGTACTGAATGTATGAGACTAAAGCACACAATAGTGGGACTCATCTGCCCCTTATTCTGTTCCTTCTACTTGCAGTTTAAAAACTAACTGGCTTCAGCAGACAGGGAAGAGAACAGCAATTTGTTTTTTCAGTGCCAAATTATCAGCCCTGAAAGCATATATACAAGTAATATTATGTGGGTTCAACAGGTTATATTTAGAAATACATATGTATATACAATTTGTATACATATGCATTGAAAAGAAGAAGAAATGAATTTGTAGGAGAACATGGAGCATATATGGGAGGTTTTGTAGGGAAAGGAAAAGGAGGCATATAAAAAATTTGCAATCTCAAAAAATAAACAGAAAAAAGAAAAAGCCACTGGCAATGATATGATTAAATATATTAAATAATGGAGATTATTTAACATATTTACCTGTTTATATATATATACATATATACATATGTATGTATATATATGTGTGTGTGTATGTGTGTATATATGTATATATATATATATATATATATATATATATATATATATATATGAATGAAGGGGAAACTAAGAAAACTACTCTCCGTTTCTCTTGTACCAAAAAAAAAAAAAAAAAACCAAAAACAAAAAAACGGTGATGGTAGTTAACATGAGTGGAGAACATTGTCAGTAAGCAAATTGTGATTAGTATTCTAATTTCTGGGAAGAAATGACACCTACATTATATGATTATAAAGCTTATAAGCTTGGCTACTGTGAATGCTTATAACTGTATCATATAAATATAATAGCCTACAGAATTCTCCAAAATCTGTCTTTGTAACGTTCACTTGGCCACAGGAATTACCAGGAACTTTAACAGCATAAACTACAATAGCAAGCAAAATATACCAAATTAGAATGTCACAGTCTCACTCTTTGCACAGATCTACTTAGAAAATGATTAGTAGCCAGGAGCTCTTTCTCATAAGTGTACCACCCTCATGTAACTTTTTAAATTGCTCATGTCACTGGAACTCAGAAATGAGTTTCCTAATACAGTGCTCTAATACATTAAATAATTGGATTTACCTTTTCTAAGGAAAATTCAAAATACCTCCACATATGTAACTATAGGTCATTAAAATAGAATGTAGAAATGAAAAATGGCAAGTAATCTTTGCAAAATATCTGGAATGTTCTGTGAATGCTAATAGATCAAAACATTGGTGAGATGAAAAACTAATGAGCTGGTCCAACTTAAAGAATGTCCCTGAAGCCATGGAAAGTCTTTCATCTGCCCTTGGCTTCTATATATGTTTTCAGTAGAAGAAACCAGTGTGTGAAGGGTTGGGATGACACCTTCGAAACAGCGCCTTCAGGGGATACTGTAACCTGCAGCTTAGTCAATCTTATTTAAGGAATTTCAGCCATTGTTAAAAGACTCTGAATCAATGTTGACATATGATGTTCATCCCCTAAACTGAGAACATTGATGAGTTTGACAAACTCCAACAAAGGAATTGTGATTGTGAAACAGTGAGCAAAACAAAAAGCAAAAGTAAAATGAATCAGGTTTTGAACTTCCCTAGGGTTCAAGCACATTTTTTGGGAGTGTCTCCTCATCTTTCCACAATAGAGACAATGTATCAAGATGTTAATATCATCATGATTTCCAATAAAATAAGTTAGAACAGTCAAACTTTCCCTGTACATGAAATAGCGTTCAGGTGTTTCATATCAAAATATAAACAGCAAAACTGCATTGTTCTTACATTGTCATGAAGCCTACTTTAAATGACTTTGCATCTGATTCTTTTAATTTTTGAATAATGTGAACACCTTTTGGGGAAAATATTTCTTGAAGTGTCTTGAGATCATATCATCATTACATTTATTAGCAATCATTGTTTTTCATAATGACATTTTTTACAGTGTTGCATGGAAATACAAAGTACAAAGAAGAAAAACACATCCTCAGAAAAGTAACAATAAACCAAATTGAGAAATTCTAGCTGCAGAAAGAAACTACCCTATCTAATTGTGTCACATTTCCATTAAGTAAACAAGGATTCAAAGAAGTGTAAATAAACTAGTTTTTCTAAATCATTGAAAAAAGTAAGCAATGTATGTATTTATATCAACCCTCTTCCTATTTTCCTAGCTATCGTTCTTTGAAGAAACATCTTTTATAAATATTTTTCCTTTGTTTTATAATTTATTTTGTGAATTTTCAAGACTTTACTATATTTCAATGCCTTTTTTAAATAAAATACAGCAGATAACACTGTAAAAAGTGGAACTTGAAGGAACCCAACTGCCCAATCCAATGTTCTATCTGGTTTTATGTATAGTTCCTTGTCATATTTGACCTTAGATGATAGAAGATTTTGATGATCTGAATATTTACAAGAAAATCATAATTAGCTCATTACTAGTTGAGATCTAGCCTTTCAAGATATACTTTGATACAAAATATGCACATTTAAGTTAATTCTAGTTTATTATAGATGCCAAGAATATTAACACACCAGATAAGTTGCACCCTGAATTAAAACTTTCACCCTGTGCTACTTCACATTGTGGTTTAAACTGTGAAAGAATTCCCTATATCATTCACTTCTAAATGATGGGTTTCATATGCATACATCTTTGCTTGCTGCTGTGAGTAGCTGCATGTTAGACCAGCCAAAATCATTTCAAACCAGAAGGAAAAAAAAATACTTTCATAATCAAGAGAATAGTCTTTTTACCTCAGTGATCCAGGTCAGTCACGGTAGCTATGTCAAGACTAGTCAGAGTATAATAATATTATAAATACAGTATAGCATCTCTCTACAAAGATCCAGAGTCATCTATCAAACATTTGTTTTCATCAGTAAAAGAAGTATGCTCATGTATACCAACATGACCTTGATAAAAATATAAAAATATATTTTGGTTTCTTTGGTGACTGGATCAATTAATTACCAATGGATGAATGAAAAAATAATCTTGAAAATAGAAGAGCAAATATAGTTTTGAAACTATTTGTTAGAACATGGTCAAAAGCTTCTTGAATATGAAACACGGTGTGATATTTCTATATGATACAGGTTCCATTGCAAAGATTGCATTTGGTTTGGGTTTTATTTTTGGAATATTAGCAATTGAACTTAAAGTTTTGTGTGTCTATCACTGAGCCATAACTCCAGCCTTGCTTTAGGTTGATTTTGTTGTTGAGGTTCTTTAATTTTTCTCTTTTGAAACAGGATCTCACTAAGATACGAAGGCCTTGGATGCCCATCAACTGAAAAATGGAAAATGAAAATTGGGTACATTTACACAATGGAATAGTCTTCATCTGTTAAAAAAATGAAGCTATAAAATTTGCAAGTAAATGGATGGAGTTAGAAAAAAATCACCCTGAGTAATGTAACCCAGATATAAAAAGAAAGATAATGAGAGTATTATTTTATATGAAAGTGTTAGTTTTTAAGCTTTTGGTATATTTGCTGCAATCCAAATAACCACAGATTTTACATACCCAGTAAGGGATTGGGTGAAGAGAGGATCTCCCAAGGGAGAGCAAATAGAACATAGTGTTACAGAGAGACAAAGGGGAACTATAACAGAAAGTTTAAATGAGGAGAGGGATGGAGAACAGGGTAAAGGAGGGACTATGGGGAGAGACAACCGATATTAAAGGCCTTTATAAAGCCAAATGGAAATCTACTATTACAGAAGCTTTCTAAAATATACACATATATGGAAGGAATTCAAATGGAGTCAATCATATATAATGGATATCCTTGGTTGTCAACTTGACTAAATCTGGAATTAACCAAAATCCAAATGTCAGAGAATATGTGTGAGAGATTTTTTTTTTCTTAATTAAATCATCTGAAGTTGGAAAACCCACTTCTAATCCTGATCTTTAAGGTAGGAAGATACACCTTTAATTCAGATCTTTTGTACTGAGAAGATCCACCTTTAATCTGGGCCACACCTTCTACTGACAGTTTATAGGAAGGATGTGAAAGAAGGAAGCTTGCTCTCTCTTTGCCTGCTTGTTCTCACTCACTTTAGCTGGCAAGTCCGTTCCTTCACTGGCCTTAGAGCCTATTTCTTTGGAACTCTGGCAAATACTGAAGACCAGCTGAGACATCCACCCACCCACATGCACTGAACAACTACCAATTCCTGGATCTTTCTTTAATAGACAGCCATTGCTGGACTAGCTAGATCACAGCCTGTAAACCATTCTAACAAATCTCTCTATTCTCTCTCCTTTCTCTCTTCTATCTCTCATTATATATATATATATATATATATATATATATATATATATATATATATATTGTTCATACACACACACATATATTCAGTTCCTCTAGAAAATCTTATAATACCATATAATTATCGAGATAATTCCCCAACTAGACATTATATGCTACCAACTGAAACCTCCAGTGCTGCTAGGAATGGGCTATATCTTGTTGAGTCATAGGCCAATGTTTTAATCTCCCAAACACCACAGATTATTGCTGATGTTATTGGTTGCACTCCACAACATTATTGAAAGGCTCTTCTGTTAAATACAACGTTTATTTATGGCATCAAATACAGAGAGATCAAGATGGTACCCAGCTGGCAGCTTTAAACACTCAACCCTAGTGTTGAGCGTTTATGTTGCTAACAGATACTCTGCATATTACTTAAGAAAAATATAACAATCAATATTACCCAGCTACAAACTCTGTGACATACAAGTTTAACCTATTTGCAAGATATACTGGTGCAATTGTGGCACAAATATTAAAGGAGTAACCAACCACTTCTTGCTTCATTAGATTTAAAGACCCATGAGATGGAACACACTTGACAATGCTGAAGTGGCCAAGAATGTGAAACTAGATAGGTATTGCATCGAGGGGAAAACCTAAGAGTATTATTCCGCTAAAGGAGCACAGCACCAATAAAATGACTCCTATCGGTGCCTCACACAACCTCAACAGAGAAGCTTCTTTTTCCAACAGATGGGAATTAACATAGAGTCTTACAAGTGGTAAATACACAGACAACAAAACCCTCGGTCCTAAGTGAGATGTCTTCATCCAACTCATCCTCTCAAGGCTCAGAGATCTATGTGGAAGGGAAGGCAGAAAGTTTGTAAAAGACAGAGGTTGTGGATAACTCCTAGGGAACGGTGTCTACTAGACACAACAGAACTGGTGCCCATATGAACTCACAGTGGCTACACTGGCACATGCAATGTCTTTAATAGGCTCAAGTCATACAGGGGCCCAGCACTGAGAAAAGGAAGTGGACACAGGGTCCCACCCCTAACCAAGAAGCTATTTGAAATTGATAACTGATGACAAATGGAAAACCCATTTTCTCTGTTGGATTGTCACTGGATATATCCACCACACTCCAGGCCAGGTCCCATGCTCACGTGTAGCTGGCCAAGATGAAACAAACTCCATGTGTTTGTGTATAGAAGAAGCTTTTAACAAAAAGCATTTGTTTGAGCATCCCCCCCTCTCTCTCCCTGTGTGTGTATATATAGTTTGTTTTGATTTTTAGCTTGTTCGTTGTTTTTTTTTTTTAAGAGAATTGGGTAAGTAGGGAGGTAGAAAGGATCTAGAATGAGTTGGATGAGTAAAAACATGATCAAAATATATTGTATAAACTCCTCTAAAATAAAATCAAACAATAAATAAAAATAAAATATATGAAAGTTTATGTTAAGTTTATTTTGTATCCCAGGGGGGAAAATTAATTTTGTAATCCTCCTACCTCAGATCTCTATGTAGCTGGGGTTACAAGCCCTTGCCTCCCTATTAAGCAGGCTCTCTTTAAGAACAGAAGCAAAGTCTCTCTCTCTCTCTCTCTCTCTGTCTCTCTCTCTCTGTCTCTCTCTCTCTCTCTCTCTCTCTCTCTCTCTCTCTCTCTCTGTGTGTGTGTGTGTGTAGGGAATTCATTATATAACCTTACTTACAGAATAGGGCCTGAATAGTCCAAATGTTACCAGACTTAGGAGTCAGAGCCCATTTCCTAATAATGGTCCAGTTGGAGTCATCTGTCCTTAAGCCAACTTAGATAGCTGAACTAATACTAAAAAGCAGAAAAAGATGCATTCAGTGTGACCATATTGAGAAGAGGACCAGTGATTCCCTAAATCCATCTTGAGGGTCCTAGATTTAAACAAAAGGCAAGATGTATACATAACTAGATAATTTAACCAAATTGTAGTCCATGGCCCCTCACTGTCTCAGCTCCACTTCTCTCCTCCAATGCCATCTGCCAAAGTTAAATTTTTTTTCTAAGAGACAAATTCCTTCTTTGGTTCCTATCGGGCTTCAACTTTTTCGTCTTCCAACAGGATATTCCTAGAGTAATTCTTATTTCTCAGAGTCCATTGTTTTTAGTCTAAGAGCCAAAGAAGCGAGAAATGTTTCTATCAAAGAAGTTTGGTCTGCTAATTTCTTGCACCACATTGAGGGCAGGTCTTCTCCATTCTGCTAACCATTTCTAGAAATGTCCAGAGGTGTATCTCCTTAGGGATTAGAGTCTAGATTGTGGCTTACTACCACCCTGCCTGCCTGCTATTACTTTTTTAAATATAATATATTGTATTACTTTCTGAGGCTTTGCATACATGCTTACAATGTATTTTCATCATATTCATACTTACTCCTTAAATTCTTCTTTGATCTATTCCCCACACTCCCAACCTCTTCTCAGCTTCATCTTCTCTTTTTATAAATAGTAACCCAATGGGTTCAATTTCTGCTACACATGTATGCATGTATGGGGTCACCTATTGGAATGTGGTTGAAGTACCAGAGGCCACAACTTTAAGAAAAGTTCTGCTTCCTCGCTTAGTAGCCATCAGCTCTCAGTAGCTTCTCAGTTAATCTCTGCCCCTAACCATGCAGGAATAGAAATTGTCTTGACCTTATGATGGTCAACAGTAGCTGCCATTAGGTCATGAGGGCAGCAATCCTGGTTCTAGGCCTCTCTTTTTCTGTCATTTGGTGCATCCGTAATTACAGTTAAACAGCAAGTGACTGCAGACCATCCAAGTACTTGAAAGCATTATCTCCTTCCACTTGGGCACATTTCACAACCCAATAACATATTTCCATTGCCAGTGTTTATTCCTTCCTTTGGTGCCAGAAGGTAAGGGAGTTTCAGGGAGAGACAGAAATGAACGCCTGCTCAGGGGCCTGAGGTCTTTGCTATTCCTGTTCCTCCAAGGCCTGACCCTCAGCATTAAGTTATTTTATTAAACTATTAAAGATATTATGTGTCCTAAATGGGAAGTTTTGATGCAATTCATTTTTCTCATGCTATAAAATCATTTGTCATCCCAGTCCATCTTTCTTGCTTTCTGACTTCCACATCTGAAAGAGCCCATCATTGTCTTGTCTTCTTTATTAACATAACATCTCCTGACATTCCTAATCTGCCTTACCTATTTTGTTTTATGCTTCACATATTTCTAGGACTTCTTTTAGTTATCTCTGAATATACTACCCCAAAATAACTTGAAACCACTCCTAAGACTCGTAAGTAGGATTCAGGATACAATTTCTGTATTTGGTCTAATGGTTTAATGAATTGTGTTAACTAGAACTAACTATTTACTATTTACAAAGCCATTGGATAGGTCCTCTGGACTCTCCTGGGAATGTTCTTCCTTACCTGAGGTGGATTATCTGTTTCTGATACTTGGCAGGCAGGCTTCAATGTCAACTTTCTCAATCTGAACTGTTGCCTTTATCCTAATACTGCAACCCCACTACTCTAGATGTGCTTCTTCAGTAGTTTTGATGCTGAAATTTCTTCTCCCCAGATTTGTTTTTCTAGCAGTAAAAGATTGGGAGGTATGTGATGTTATGGGTATTGAAATGATAAATTGTTTTTAGTTCCAGGCCCTACAAACCTTTGATTCCTCTCTATTGCAGAATTCAAACAGAATTCAAAACCTTCCTCTCAGGCTCCCACTGTTGGACTTCTTCATCACCTAAATGTCTAGTTACTGAGGAGAATAAGCTCTCAACCAAATACTGACTCTAATAGAGTTTTCAATAACAATCCTGTTACAGTTAATAAAGCTGATTGGATATCTTAATTAGCCCAACCATGTATGCAATATACCCCCTTTTCTCTTAATTGACACATTCTAATTTTCTAAGAAATTATGTCAAGCTTAGTTTAAACACAAATTTATAGATGCATGCTTCATGAAGGAGTTTCATTGTTCTATTCTAATAAGCTCACAAAACACTGGGCATGTGTGGTGTGACTCTTTAGATAAATATTTTCTGTACCTAGGTTTGTATTGTTTTAAGGGCTTTTCCACAGTATGGTTCTGAATATTAGTCTCCTTACCAAGGAACATCACTGCTCCTCAAAGACAAAGCTGAATCCCCTGCATCATTAGCTAGTGTGTACAGACAACAGACATGCAGAGGGGCAATGTTATACTATAGGCTACTAGAGACCCATTGTAGAGAGTATCTCAGAAAACTGTTGAGGACCAAACATGACTTCTTTGCCTTAATATAGTTTCTATTTCTGCACAATGCTAAGACTAGATTTTCAGTAGCAGCTAGTTCTATACTTACCAGGGGATTTTTAATCATAATGAGTATATAGATTTTTTTTAACTTCAACCAACATTAATGAGGACATAATAGTTATCTTCATTTTCAACCTTAGCTCCATTCACTGTTTTTCTTCCTTATCCTTAATTTTACCCACACGTAGAAGCCAAGTAAGGGTTGGATGTCTGGAATCCAGGCAGATCATTTTAAATAGAAATATGCTTCTGGAATTTTGGGGAGTTTGTAGGTTATACTTAGAAACCAGAAAGTGAACCATTCTAAATTTAGGACATGAGATAAGGAAGATTGGAAAGAGTAAAAGGGAAAAAAATGTAACCATGAAGAATTAAACCACGAAAGGCTTGCGATGTAGCTCAGTTATAAGAGTCCTTCCTAACATGGATGAAGTCCTGGGGTTTGATGTCCAGCACCACGTAAAACTTAGTTTGGTGACACACACACATAAAATTTCAGCCATGAGTAGGTAGAGGTGGGCAAATAAGAAGTTTAAGGTCATCCCCTGCCAAACTGGGCAACAAGAGACTGTTTCAAAAAGAAAAAAGAGAGGAAGAAAAAGTCGTCAGGAACATATGAAAGCCAGGGAAACAAAGCTTGAAATGATAAGATAATTGTCAACTGTGCTAAATAATATTATCATATTCTAAATAAGGTAAAAGGGAATAATTAACCTTTACTTTGACAATAAATATGGAATGCCACTAATTAACTTGACAATACAATTGCAACTATCAGGATCAAAGGCCAATGGAGTAAATTCAAAAGAAAATGAGAGGATAGTAGTTAGAGAGAACAACTGTAGACAATGATTTTGAGAAGTTTTGCTGCAGGTGGAACCAAGATGAGACAAAAGTCAGCCAAGTCTATAGGATCAGCAAAGGAATTTTTCTTAATAGAAAATTAGCTTATATGTTTGCAGGCAAAGATAAGAAGAAAGTTGTAGGTGAAAAAGAAGAATTGCAAGAAGACAACCTTTCAAAGTAAGAGCCACTGCTCTTTACGTATAAAGTGTACAGTGGCTCCAGTTTGTCTGGCTGTGTGGTGGCATGCATAGAGTAAGAGAGACTTTCATTTAATCAGGATTCCATTTTCCTGAACAAGTATAACTGTGTGAGAACACAACACAACATTTAAAACACCATTATGCAGTACAGTGGCCAAAAAGGATGACTGAGGGACTTAAGAGAAGACATGGGCAGCCAAGAAGAAGTATAAAAAGGAAGAATCAAAAGATTGAAGGTCTTCCTGTATGTTTTTTTTTTCTGGATTTGGAATACAGAAGTGAATGAAGACGGATAAAAATCATGTTCAGTTTGGCAGATTGTGACAGGAGGGAGAAAAAGAGATTTCAAAACAAAGACGGAGGTCAAGATGTGGTCTTTGAGGATGATCAAATATGAACAATGACCTTGAGAAAGAAACAAGAGACACTCCAGGAAAAGGTCCCCAAAGGAAAGGATGCCAAGGAAAAAAGTATCTATATTACAGAACACCTATTGTAATGAGCTATCAGGATGTGAGTCAAACAGAATATAGGCAAGGCTCAAACTCCATTTGGAAATTAGAGAAATGGCTGAAATACAGAGAAAACAGACATCCATGTTGTGTCTGCTAACAAAATTAATGTTTTGATTGATATCATTATGGATTTAATGATAAGAAGTAAGAAAAAAAGGCCATGGAAACACAAATTGAATGTTACTGAGGATGGCTGTTAGTGCTTAATACCTTTGATTTTTCACTGTGTGAATGTTGATGCTGCTCTACTAGCCACACCTTATTTTAAAAAATTTATTTTGCTTTTTGAAATAAAAATATAATTACATCATTTTCCCTCAACCCCTTTTTCCTCTAACCCTCAAATTGTTCTCAAATTCACTGCCACTATTTCTTTTAATTGTTGTTATATATATAATATATGTTCATATAAAATACACACACACACACACACACACACACACACACACACACACACACACACACACACACATTCCTGCTCTGAACATAGAAAGTTACTTGCATGTATATAATTTCAGGGCTACCATGCTTTATTTTGAAATCACATGTCACAGAGACTGTTGAGAGTAGCCCAGCTCGTTAGATGAGGTCTTTTATGGGTCATCACAGTGTTGCCACTGGTAACTGGTTAAGGGATTACTTGTGATCAGATTTCTGACAATGAAATACTACAGAGCTGTCAATGCTTATAGTAAGTCTATTGTTATTTCTTTCTTTTTCTTGAAAAGGCTTCTAAAATTGACAATATCTTTAATCTTCCAGTTGTTATTGTGCATGAATATAAAGCTTGTGTTTCTTGCTATCAGCCTGAAAGTAAAGAAGAAAAGCAAGGAGAGAGAAAAATTCAAATACTCACAGGTATATTGTGTTTATCCTAAAATCAGTCCTATTGAAAATTTCCATTTATATGAGTCAATAAATTTTTTTACTGCTTAGGATGGGCCCTTCTGATGGAAGTTTTGTCTTACTTGGATAGAAGAAGATAAGTAATGCATATGCAAAGAAGATTACAAATGTTGATAAAATTGCATATAAGACAGAAATGTAAATAGGATCATTGAGCAATCCTCACTTCAAAGAATATATCATGCTTTCCACGGATATACTAAATTATGGAGTTACCTTAATTCTCTGGAATACCCATAGAGACTATCTGTGTCTTAATTTAGGAAAGTAAACTGTTTTTTTGTTTTCATACATTAAATTGGGAGAATTTAATTGTCTACTATATGACATAAAAATAATCCTTTAAAGTGTGAATAGTCTACAAATTAAATAAATTTGTTAAGCAAATGAGTAAACTTCGAAGTCAAAACTAGTGATTATAAAAGCTAAAACTGCACCAATATCTAAATATAAATAATATGCAAGCAGATAAAATGTGTTCCTTAGAAAAGAAGAAATTATTTGAAAGGAAATTTGTGGCTATGGAGCTCTTAATGTATCTAGAAAAACTGAGGATATAGAGTTGTAAGAATTCAACAGCTGCTATTTTTGCTATTATCCCTAATCAATGATTAAAATAAGGTGGAAAAATCACCACTGCGGGAAGGAAACAAAATACAGAAAGAGGGTAAATAGACCACAGATGCTCTGCTGTGGCTCTCTGGGGAAATAATTCTCAAAGGAATGAAACAAAGTACTTTTAATTTGTATATAATTATGTAATTAAGCATGTGGGTTATTGGATTACCATTCTCAACTCCTTGCAAGTACAGTGAGAAGATTAACCATCCTTACTATTATTCTGGCATCTACAGAGTCCTTCCCTATGGTATCAGTCAAGTAAAATGTGAAGTAAAATTTACTATGGTGTATCAGCAACTGCGAGGTTTTGCATTCTTTTGTTTTGTTACAAGAACAGTGTATTGTCAAAAAGGCTTTTTTGTTGCTATCAGATCCTAGAATGAAGAAACAGAATAAAGTCAGAGATAATGTACAGCTAATATACAATTAAGAAGAAAGGCTTCATATAATTCTAAGAAAGATTTATTTGTGTGGAGGTAGGTGGGGGTGGGTATGTGTGTGTTGGTGTGAGTTTATGTGCACCACATAAATGTGTATGGCCTCAGTGGCCAGAAGGCATCAGGTCCCCTGGAACTGAATTTACAGGTATTTATGAGATGCCTGATGTGGGTTTTGAAAAACAAACTTAGTTCCTCTGCAAAAGAAGTAACTGCTCAGCCATTTTCCCAGCCCTCAGTATACTTTTTTTTTTGCTATAATAAAAAGAGATTTGCATTAGTTTATTATTACAACATTGCCTTGCAAATACTAATGATATGCATTTAAACAATATATATTCATAAACATATATGAATAGCATCTAAAGAAGATATTTTAACTAATTTAGAGAAATTCTATGTAAAGATAAAAAGGTGTATGCATCTATAAAAGCCAACATTGTATATGTAATCACCAATTGCAGCATATTGAAGATAAAATTAGATCCATGTTAGCCACCAAAAATAAAATTTTATTTTTCTCTGCCACAATGGCTCTACATTCACTGAATCCTAATGCATAACTTCTCTCCACACATTTCTGGAAACACATCTGGAATGTTTAAAGGCAGATGCAATATTAGTTGTCTTGGTTATCCTGAAACAATTACCCATTTCCCCCTTTTTGGCTAGGATTGCAGAACAGATGTCTTCTGTATCTGCCAGCATAAGAAAGATGATTTCCACAGCTAGTGCACTCCAGGGGCATCATCACTGCTGTTGGTGTCTCCTGGAGTCTGGGCTGAGGCATCTGATGCCAGATATCCAGGGAGCTGATGCCGGCAAGAGCAGCATGAACTATGTCCCTGGTAAAGTGGTGATTGCTAACTCAGCTGGTATCACTGATACAGTTGCTCCCTTATACCATTGTGCCCTTCAGAAATTTAGATAAAAGAGCTCATTACCTCAATATTCTCTCTCTCCCTCTTTTCACTCCATCTCAGTCTATCATCAAATCCCTCTCCTCTTCTCTTCCCTTTTTATTCACTTGCTTTCAGATTTTCTCTTCATATGAATGATAATTCTGTTTGAAGGACTCTAGCATAGCAAACATGGTACCCCAGGTCTTGCTAAACCATTAGATTACATTCCTAAAGCTAGCCACCAATATCTATTCCCTTATGTGGTCACTTTCTTATGCTTGACTCATTCCCGAAGCTGAACATCAAGGTCCAAAGATCAACACATCAAAATCCAGCAATCAAAAATCCACATTGGACTGCCATAATTAAAACACCAAATCAGAACTTACCAACATGTCCTCGCTCATTCTAACACACACCCCTTTTTCCTCTTAAAATGAACATTGCAAAACTATTTGCTTCTGTTTCTGCCCAATTCAGACACAGTCAACTAAATAAAATGATCACTTTTTGTAGGATATTGGTGTTTGGGTGTGGTCTGTGCCTTATTTAGGGTCGAGAGGGGGGTACTCCTCCATGTCCCTTCACTGCTGTACTGAACCAATGGCTTTGAAACTAGCTCTACTCTCTATTGAAAGTGGTCTCATTACTTCTTGATAGCACTGATACAGTTGAAACCAGCATCTGTCACGTTACAGAATTCTTTTCAAGATGTAGACACGTGTCTTATATACTTAGCATTTGTCCCAACAGTACTTTAGTGAGACATTTCCAGAAATCTGTCAAGTGTGTATTGAAATCCCACTCTTTATTGGTCAAGAAGTATTGAAGATAGAATGATAAATAAGAACTCCATGTGAGCATTCAAGGAGTATATAGTCTATGGTTACAACTGAAGAGTATGTTGGAAATGGTAGTTGAGCTAATTCTAAAGTACTGTATGAGCCTAATGATGTAGAACAAGTGAGTTATAGTAATTATAGTAGCTTTTCTTGGAGAATAGCATATGTAATGTTAAACACATGTAATAAGGGGATTATCACGGCAAATATCCACACTCAAAAATAAAAACCAAAAGGAAGGCAGAGAAAATATAATTTTCAAAAGATTAAAGCCAAGATGAAATGTGATAGTTTAGCCAGGTGGTGGTGGCACACACCTTTAATCCCAGCACTTGGGAGACAGAGCCAGGTGGATCTTTGTGGGTTCAAGGCCAACCTGGTCTATAGAGCGAGATCCAGGAAAGGCACCAAAACTACACAGAGAAACCCTGTCTTGAAAAACAAAAAAAAAGAAAGAAAGAAAGAAAGAGAGAAAGAGAGAGAGAGAGAGAGAGAGAGAGAGAGAGAGAGAGAGAGAAAGAAAGAAAGAAAGAAAGAAAGAAAGAAAGAAAGAAAGAAAGAAAGAAAGAAAGAAAGAAAGAAAGAAATATGATAGTTGAGAGAACTGAAGATGAAGATAATATAGATGGTTCCATGAACTACATACAAGCACCAAGTTCAGAACAGGAGGACAGCATACCATATGCCTAAGATTGCCCTAACATAGTAGTTACTCTGAATGAACGAATGAATGAGCAAGTTGATTGTACACATGTCTAAGACTGTCTTAACACTTAACAATTACAGAAAGAAAGAAAGTGAGAGAGAGAGAGAAAGAAAGAAGGAAGGAAGGAAGGAAGGAAGGAAGGAAGGAAGGAAGGAAGGAAGGAAGGAAGGAAGGAGAAAAAGAGAACAGGGTGATTGCTACATACCACATATCTAAAATGGACCTAACACAAAGAAGTTACTCATGAAGAATAAAATGAATGAATAAAAGTATGATTATATACCACATAACCTAAGACTGAGCTAAATAACATTCTGTAAGCTTGGGATAAATAAGCCAATGAATGAATGAATGATCAAATTGTGAAGATTTTAAATGCATAGAACTAACAGCAGCAATGACATGAAGGTCATACTATGATAACTCAAGCATCAACATTAGTTGATGCCATTTGAAATTTTAATACGAGTCTTAGAAAACATAATTCAATTACCTTTTGCTACACTTAGAATGGTTTTGATTGATGACCAAGAGCAAAATGGGGAAATGATTCTGCTTAAGAGACTACTGTAATCATTAAAGACTACAAGGAAAAAACTAATAATTATTTTTATTTATTATGAGTCTGATATTATTCTAAAAGTTTTTATTTATAAATTTTGCAAAGCAGCAAGCAAACTTTATTCAAAAGCAAAGAAGTAGATATCAGACACACTGTCAAGAGTGACAGAGCTACAGAGGAGTAAATAATTGCATTATCATATTTGATTTTTAAAAAAAACTTGGTAAAGGAAGTAAGATTATTTTGTCTTTTATAGAAGATGATGGTGAATTACAAAGTTGAGTCTTCTCTAGCTCACAGAGCAAATTGCTTGATAGGTAACAGAATCAGATTCAAAGCCAGGTAACCCTGCTCAAGATTCACTAGCTTAAACTTCCTTTTTATATTTCACATCACAAGAAAAATCATAACTACTTATTATTTTATGTAAAGGACTGATGACTGAAAATGGCTAAGAAATTTGTAAAGGATGAAAAATTAAGATAAATTTGGATGTGAACTAAATGAGAAAAAGATGGGTAAGAGAAAGATTCAAGAATAAATTCAAGTTTCTAGCTTAAAACAGTGAGCAAGTACCAAAAGATGCTGAGTGTGGGAAGAAATTGGGACACATGTAAGTTTTAATGTGGGCTCAGTACCAACTGATGTTGAATAGGTACTTAAAACACTGGTGCTGATGGAAATCTGGAATGCAAATTAGATATACGTCATCAACTTCAGCTGGTCATTAAAGTGAATGAGTATATACTTATTCGAAGACTATACAGTGAGTTGGGGGAGAATATAATTAAGATGTACATGAAAATCAAAAGTCCCACAAAGAAACAGATGAGCCATTTCAGGAGAGCGTGATGTCATAGAAGCCAGAGGAATCAAGTGTTTGAAGGAAGAAACAGCCAGGAACAGTTTCAAATACAACAGAGATGTTGACTAAGAAAGGATGAAACTACCCAATGAATACAACAGCAAGGAGGTAACTAGTGACTATGAAAAAAAAAAATGGATCGAATTTTACTGATAATGTGAAATTTTTAGGAAATAATAAATGTTCTCAATAAAGTTGATTTTTGCTTAAAAATGCAAGTAATAGATAGGAATTCAGTATAAGAGAAAATAGGGAATAAGTATCAACTTATAGGCATAGGAAAGGAATTCTTGAATTAGACTCAGTAGCACAGTGATGAAGACCCATGAGTGAGAAATATAATTTCATAAAATCTCTACACAGCAAAGTCCACTCTCATTTGAGTGAAAAAGCAGACCACAGAAAGAGAAAAAATCTTTACCACCTATACATCTAACAGAAGATTGGGGCAGAATATACAAAGGACTCAAAATCTAAACATGAGCAAAACAAATTAAAAATTTGGATGGTAGAACTATACAGAAGTTCTCAAAAGAAGGAGGACAAATGGCTGAGAAATATATTTTAAGTGTTCGACATCTTTAGCAATCATATTAATGCAAATTAAAATGTCTTTGAGATTCCATCTTACCCCGGTCAGAATGGTTAAGACAAAAAAAAAAAAAATCAAATAACAAATGATGGTGTGGATATAAGGGGGAGAGTAACATTTATTCACAGCTGGTAGGAATACAAACAAGTGCAAGCACTACGAAATCACTGTGGAAGTTCCTCAAATTACTGAAATACAGAAATCATGTGATCCACTTATACCACTCCTCAGCATAACCCAAAGGACTCTATTTCCTACTACAGAGATACTGTTGATCCATGTTCATTGCTGCTCTATTCACAGTAGGCAGAAAATGGAAAAAAAGACTAGATGTTCATCTAGTGGATATCTAGCCAATATACTAATTAATGGATAACTAAAATTGGTACATAAAAAGAAAGGAATAGTATTCAGCTGTATAGAAAACAGAAATTATAAAATTCACAGGTAAATGGATGGAGTTGGAATCAATCATTCTGAGTAAGGTAACTCATTCCCGGAGAGACAACTACTCCATGTTCTCTTTCAGAACTTGCTGCTAGCATTGAATGTTTAGATATGTATGTGTGAATTGGAGTACCCATAGAATTCATGGAATTAGTTGAGGGACACATGGGGAAGCAGATTTCAAGGAAAGGAAGATGTAACACAGGTGCTAAGAAGGGAGTAAGGGAGGCAACGGAACAGGAAGGGTTAAGTGGAGTGGCGGGGAGATAGGAGAGCAGCATAGAAGGAGAGATACGTAGAGGAACAATTAACACTAAAGACTCTGAAAAAGCCATGTGAAAACCTTTTACAGTCAGAGCTTCCTAAAATACGTACACATGCCAGGCGGGGGTGGCGCACGCCTTTAGTCCCAGCACTGGGGAGGCAGAGGCAGGTGGATCTCTGTGAGTTCGAGGCCAGCCTGGTCTATCAAGTGAGTTCCAGGAAAGGCGTAAAGCTACACAAAGAAACCCTGTCTCGGAAAAAAAAAAATACGTACACATGTACACATAAAAGAAATTTAAATGGGTTTACCTTACAGTGGAGATGGTGTCTCTCCTAGACACCATAAGCTATCAAATAAATGGTTCCAGATATGAGTTTCTTTTTAGGTTATCGGTCAGTGAGGTCCCATAGACACCTGCTTAACATTACAGGCTCTTGTCATTGCTCTTGGTTACCCTCCAGAATATGATGATAAGACTATATTGCTGAAGATGTCACATGCAGGAGTCATAGGAACTGGAGAAATTGAGCTGGTACTGACTTGGAAGCTAAATACCTGTGTTTAGGTTTCCTGGGTGATGGAAGCTTCTATATACACTACAAGTCTAGAGAAGTAGTTAACAATCTTACCTAACTGTGAACCTTGTTAGTTTCATTGACTGGGTTGTGCCCACTGGTAGAACAATGTCACAAAGGTTATGGTAGTTTAGTAGCCAACGACTTTATGATTGGACTTAAAGCCAGCTATACAAGATGGAACTGTGGTGGTACCATTTGGCTCAAAGTCCTTAACTACTCAGGTCTTAAGCACTAAGGAATAACATAGTACTATTATTCCACTAAGTGGACATCATATTAAGTTCTTATATTTATACACTCCCAAGAGGAGCTTCCTTCTTTTGCAGATCTCAGCTAATAAAGACACCCCATAAATGGTCAACATGCACAGAATAAGAGACTGTAGAGTACTCAGCTTTAAATAGGACATTTATATCAATCCCTTTACACACAAGGGTCAGGCATTATTTTTAAAGGAGGGACCAGAAGTCAGTCTGAGCTGGAATGTGGACATCTACAGAGCAACATTATTTGC
Source organism: Peromyscus maniculatus bairdii (assembly GCF_049852395.1). NCBI lineage: Eukaryota > Metazoa > Chordata > Mammalia > Rodentia > Cricetidae > Peromyscus > Peromyscus maniculatus. The sequence continues at coordinate 38,459,286 of NC_134869.1, forward strand.
TGAGCTTGACAGAGCCATTGCATACAATAACTCACAGTGGCTTTGACTGAATATACAAGACCTGTGCAACATCAAGCCACATGAAATCCCTTCGTGCATGGGGAGGAGGCACATATAAAAGAATGTATTGACAATTGAAGGATGCTGAGGTAGGAAGAGTAAGTTTTCATCAGGGGTGCAGCCCCTGAAAGGTTGCCTATGTTCCAATAGATGATCCTACACCAATGTACACACAAGTAATATTAACATGCCTCTGCTGGTACAAAACTAGAAGAGAGTGAGCACATGAAGATGATAGGTGAAAATGATGGGAGAATAAAGTAGGACCTGAAAAAGAGAGAACAATGGGTAGATTTGATCAAAACACATTATATTCATGTATGAAATTCTCATGCAATGAAATTGTGTGTTGGGGGAGGAAGCAAGGACATAAAAGAAAAGATCTAACATACACAGCCAGATTTTGGGGTTTCAAGAAGCAGAAGTTCATTTCAGCTAGCTTAGAAACATGCTGGGAATTTTTGTAAACTTTAAGTATTTCAATACATTCTGGAACCTAGTCCTCTAGAAGGGAGTGGTACCCAATCTCCATATCAGCCTCTGATAATTCCTATGATTGCTATCTCCCAGAATTACTATCTCTTTTTAATCTTCTTCTCATATGTATGAAGGATGGATTTAGCGACTCAATTTTGGTAAATAAAAAATGACAAAATGATGGAATTTTATCTCAAATATTTGGTTTTAAATCACTCTAATAACAATGCCTATCTTAATATGTATCCTCTTCCTTCCTCACTTGCGTCTTTTACTTAAGGGGGCATAGCAGTTAGCATCTAATAATAGTGGTAAGTATGTGAGGATAAATAGAAAGCTGTTCTCTTCAGCTTGGCAATTCTACAGATTTACAGATAATAGAAAAATACATATAAGGAGATAAGTTAAGAAACTGTATTTCAGAATCTTTCTATCTCAATCTGATGTATATAGAGAGCTTTGAGGTGATATCAGAATAGAATGAGTTGTCAGAGGACCTGCGGAGGGCCCATGTGCCTTTTGTATATAGTGAAGTCATTAATCATTGGTAGCTAAGTCATGGGCTATAGTAGTACCCACAGAAGTAACACTTAATGGTGTCTTCATTTTTGTATTCAGGGACTCCTATAAGCTTCCTATTCAAAAGCTGAAGTTGGCCTTACTAACTATAATGAGCAAAGTAGAGCAACAGTGATCTGACAACAGTTACGAGATAGGTTGAAAGAATATTGACTTCTTTTTATTTTATTTTATTTTATTTTATTTTACAATACTATTCAGTTCTACATAACAGCCACAGATTCCCTTGTTCTCCCCCTTCCTGACCCCCTCCCCTTCCGCCCAGCCCATGCCCCATTAGGGATGCTTGGCTCAATCTGGGAGGAGGGGACTGGACCTGCCTGGACTGAGTCTATCAGGTCGATCTCAGTCCTCGGGGGAGGCCTTGCTCTGGAATATTGACTTCTATCTTCCTTTCCTCCACATCTCTGTATCTTAAGACCCTTAAGAAAGAGTCTTAAAGGAAGCAAGTGCCCTGTGAACAGACCCATTTGAAAAGACACTGAAATCTTGAGCTAAGAGAAGAGAAGACTTGGGATCTACAGCAAACATATGAGTAACTTTAGAAATGGTTCTACCCATCCAACCTTGAGATGGCCACCATTGAAATCAGTATATTGACTGCAGCACAGAAAGGCCCCAGAAGACTCCTAAGTTATGTCTTATTTGGATTCTCATTTCACAAAACAACAGGATATATTCAGTATTATTTTCATATGCCATCATGTCTTAGAATGATTTGTTATGATAATAAATGAAAGCAAGGAGGTGTCAAGGCGTATAGCCAAATACATTCTCTGCCATCTCTGCTCCTCTGCAGGCTATGTCTCTAAACATCATGGTAGAAAGCACAGATACTGTGGGCCTAAGATTCAAGAACTCCATGGCCACATATCAGTTGTCTACTTTGGTTATATCATGCATCATACTTTTCAGCCTCCATGGCTGCTGTTGCTAATGGATAATTGGATGGGCAGTTATATGAGGTCCTTAAAAACCAAACACATATAATGTGACCATAAATATTTAAAACATTAATTTATTCTGTGTACGGTGTGTGACAGGGGGAGTGAATACATACCAGACCATTTACAGATATCAGAGGACAACTTGTGGAAGTCAGTTTTCTCTCTCTACCACATGGGCTCCAAGGAAACAGACTGGTTCCCTTTTCTTGCTAAATTATCTTGCCAATCCATGTGAGCATAGATTTTTCAGAGGAGGTTCTATCAGGAATGCCTTAAAAAAGCTTGTTTCTACAATTTATGTGGCCAGCATTGACAAATATGCATGAAGTTGAAATTTCTGTATTTCCCCAGCATACAGCTTCCACTGTGAAATGTAAGCCATGTTAGATCATTCAACTATGCGGTTTTTTAATTGCTTTTTGCATGCCTGGGGAAACTCTTGAAGTCAGAGATCATTGTCAATTTCTAAAATATCTGATACAATGGTATACTAATCATTCATGGTATGTGTTTCAGAGCCAAAAGTAATCCCTTACTACATTATGTGGAAGTTATAGCAAAATGAGGCAGGAAGTAGGGCCTCTTTCACCCACAGGCAAGAAGAAAGCTTCTCATTAAATGCCTGAAGACAACAACTGAGGAGTTAACATATCTATTCACATCTATTAATAATCATTCAAGTAACATGAAGGAACAATAAAAAGCATTTCTATGCAACAAAACAAACACACACATCTATTTGAAAGCATAAATGTATCCAATGGCCTAATTGTAAACTTGGTCCTTTTAAAGGATTAAAGGGTACAGAAAACTGAATTATAACCACATAAAAATATGGATAGAGGCAGAAAAGGAAGTATTTGATTGAAATATAACTTTCCTGCTTCACAAATAAATTGAAATGGAGAGAACAATAAAACCTTAGGTGAAATAAAAGTAACATTATATGATTAGAAGAAAAGGGGAGATAAGAACTATCAAAATGTTAAAAAAAAATGGTTGTTTTTAACTTTAAATTGACTCTTTATTCTTTTTGATGGTATACACATACTCATTTATTTATTAGCTATACATTAAAGCCTCCTTCATGTCAGTTCTTCAGATAAATTATGAACGAACAAGATGCTATTCCTGCCCTACTGGTGTATTCTGAATTTTCCCCTTAAAACAAATATCTTTATTTTGAAAATTCATCAGCCCTGAGCAAAAGAAGGAAAATGGAATTGCAAGCAATACATTTTGTAAATGTTGAAACATGTCTGGGAGTGAAGTACTTTTCTCTTGCTGTATCATTGATGGCAAAATATCCAGCACAGAAGAGTATAGAGTGCAAAAACTGTGGGTATTATTGAGTTATTCTTGGGAATTAAGCATTCAGGAAATGGTGCAGTTTATATTTAGATACCTTGGGGAGATTCCACTGTTTGATAACCTAATTGCACTAAATCCTGTTTACAGAGAGCAGACAAACACAATACCCAACCTCACATTCACAAGCTGATTTTTAACCCAGTTTTTACTCAAAAGATTTCATATTTATTCCTAACAAAATAGTACACAGTTTTATCAGAGAATCCCACAAAGGAAATAAAACATAATTTGGGGAGTGGTGGTTGGCTTTCTTTTTGGTAAGTTATACTATTCTTCTGCCTTCTTACATGGGGTTCATATCTTAAGGGTTTCAAAATCAAAAATGAACAGAGAAGACAAATAATGTCCATGTATATGTTAACCAACATTTAGAAAGAAAGAAAAAAAAATGAAGGGTAAATAAAACCCATTCAAGACCTCAGCACTAAAATCTAAGAGGTTATTAGATACCTCTTCTTAAATAAGAGTCTTTTAGTTTATTTCCTTTATTCTTTCAACAGTTATTGGGAACCTGGAATATGTTCAGTGCTAAAAAGGATGAGTGTCTATGAATCTTTAGTGATTCCATGGCAAATCTCTTCTCACAGAATTCAGAATGAGATGTAAAGGACAGACACACATGCCCACACGTATACAGACTAACATAGTCCAGTTAGCGTAAATGCTTTGAAGACAAACACAGGGAAATTGATAGTAATGATACAAGATATGAGACTGTTGTGGATGGAAGACCTGTGTGAGAAGAGGAAATGCTCTTTGTCACTTTGCAACTTTGCAATAAGTAACTCTGGAGGAAAGAGCATTCTAGAAGGAAAATGCAATCTTTCATCGACTAACAAACACAGGTGTGGCATAGTCATAAAAATGAAAGAAAGACAGAAGTGTAGAGTAGAAAGAAAAAGTAGGTCAGAGAAGAAATATATGATATGACATATGTATCTACAACAGTTAACACAAGATTATATTGGCCATTTGGAAGAGTTTTATGCTTTATCATGTGTGCAGTGAAATGCTGTTAAGTAGAAATGTGCAGTGAAATGCTGTTAAGTAGAAAAACTGATGATTCAAATTTCTCCAAACCAAACTCATTTTATGGTCCCCGCCCCCAACTCTAAATTTTTGTACTTCCAAATTCCTTGATGGGATCTGAAAAATTCAGATTATACCCTCCAAGTAGCAGCAAATGAACAGAGAAGCAAATACTGTGTTCACTGTTAGTTGCCTCTTGTTTCTGCTTCAACACAGAAAGCTCAACAGGATCTCATGCAAGTCTTGTGAGGGTAATCATGGCTGCCAAGAGTTCATGAGTGTCACATCCCTGTCATGTCCAGATGATATTATTTTGCAGCAGTCTTCTCAGACTTCTGACTTTTCAAATCTCCCCTTCCCCTTTTCTGTGATATTCCAAGAGTCTTGAGGGGGAGATGTATAACATCGGTGTCTGAATGAGAGCTGAACTCTTTGAAGACCACTTATTTTCTTCACTTTGGCCAGTTGTGGGTTTCTCTATTAATTGCCAACCACACATTTTATTCATGTAAGAAATAACTAAAGAATGAATTTTTGCAAATTTAAAGTTAAAGTAGAAATTTCTGTACTTAAAATCTAGCCTTTGCTCTATCATCCACCTGTTCATGATATGTGACTGACTCTGCAGCATCTCTAATTCTGTGCTCTCAGCTATTAGATACAAATATTAGAATGCTAATGTTCTTCAGATTACTTATGGGGTATGTATTTTATGTGATGCTCCTCACACCCATTTATAGACAAGGGAACTGAGTGATAGGTGAGGAATTTGTCCTCAAAGAGGTGTCAGGAAAAGGCAGTATTTGCAGTACATTCACTATAGTTGTTGAGAAATGCCCTAAGAATAACAACATCTTGCCTTTCAAATTAGGTTGTACACAAGGGTGTGTTTTGACATTATATGTTTTTTTTTCCACCAGTTACTTGACATATTTTATAAACCTTCCCTTGTCATTTACTCCAACTCATAGATATCCACTCTATCCCTGAAGTTAGTTTTATACAAATGTTTTCAGTATCTTGCAAAAATCTTACTTCAGTGAAGGGTGGGAGGAACATGAATTTTGAATCTGTAAATTGCCATGTGGGTGAAGCTATGAAGGACAGTCATAGCTACGAAGGACAGTCACAGACCCTGAAGCTCACACTGGAACTTGGGGCTCCATTTCTACAGTGTCTTACTGGCTCATATCCTTTTCCTCCCAAGGATGATTGAAACATGGAGACAACATGGTATTATGGCATTTTGTGACTTTTCCTCAGAAGAAATAAAAACAATTCACCCCACATAGGACACTGATGGTAGATATAAAAGAAATAATTCCACCAAGGGTAGCTCAGTGAACTCATGAGGAATGTGGGTGACTCAAACACAGCTGGATTTCTAAAGCGTTTATAGAACAAAGGGTGGTCGCTCACAAAAACAGCATCCCTGGAGTTCCCTATATAACTTTCAGATAACTGATTTATCAGTTTCCTCTCCCATAATGATTGTTTCTGCTCGCATAACCTTAGAGGGGTCCTTGGGAGTTTTGTAAATTTCAGGAGCTCCATAAGCCTTGTAAATTTCCTTTACTTACAGGGACTTAGGTGTTTTGTTTATTTCCTGAGTTTTATAAGCCTCCCTACAGAAGAGATTTATCAGTTTAGAGGAAATTAGATATACAATGCATAAACAATTATTTTGAGATATCATGCAGAGATTCAGATGTATAACAACTTGGAGGGATATACATAAGTAATTTTGCTTTGTGGAAATCTGATTTTCAGATCAAATGACACCTTAATTCCTATATATTTGGAGGTGGAGTTTGGGGGCATGTCACCATACTTTGAAAGACTGGAATTAGCACTTTTCACAGAAAGAGGAAAAAAATAAACATTCTCTCCATGTGCCTCGGCTCATGTGCACCAGGAAAGCTTCATGAGATCAGAACCCCGGGAGGTTCTTTTTCTCACCCAATGGCACAACCAGTTCTGCCACTCTGGTCTCATGGTATTTAGTGTCTTGAGCGTTGAGAACTGAAAGCTTGGTGAAGGAGGCTAGCCTTCAGGAGTCTGTCATCACAGCCTGAAGTGACTCGGATACTTCGGAATCGATTTCAGGCCAATGAGTCTGTGCTCTCTGGAAGCCCATTCCTGCACGGCCTCAGTGTCTGTGCCATCCTTCTCTTTTCTTTTGGAACAGCCATTTGCTCTGCTTGCTTTTTTTTTTTAAGCCTCCTCCCTATTTTTCTTATGTAGTTGTTCAGATGTTTGTTCAGCAGTTTCCTATACCTGATGAATTTTGAACAATTCTGCAGCATATTGAATTGCCCCTTTGCCTTTTGTCTTCAGATCTTTACTCTTCAGTCATACGACCCCACTGTTCATCCCTTGATTCAGAGGCACAATGTGTGCCCCTTGGTACCTACTTACAGGATCCTATTTAAAACTATAACATGCCACTCTATTCTGCCTAAGTATCTTTTTAGCACTTTGTCCAATCAACTATTTTTTTCTTGTTTTCTAACTCCCCTATTTTAAATTAGAAAGGCTTTTTGTCTGTTTCTGCTCAATGCTGTCATCCCATTCACAGTGACTCCAAGCAAATGGGATGAAACGTGTATGCGAAACTGAAAGAAACAAATGAATTTAATTGAAAAGCTTGCAAAGGTAGACGTTCTCCAACAGGAACTGTGTTTTTCTTGCAGGTGACATTGTTGTTTTTCCTTGTGTCTCAGTGTCTTTGATTCAATTGTTTCAAACTTGTCTCTATCTTTCTCTATAACTGGGCACAGGTATACCTTTCTTCTCCTGACTCAAATAGAGTAGGTACAGTTTACTTGCATCTGTGACCTGTTCTCCCTGAATATTACTCAGTTCTTCTCATTCAGCCTGGAATTGGACGACATAATGTGAAGACTTTCCTTGTTTAACAACCCGAAAACAGGGAAAAAGCTAAGACCACTGGCAGCCAGAATTACAGAATTTTCTATCTACATTACCTCTCTCTAAACTTTTCCAACATACTGCTTTACCTATTGAGTTAGGAACATACCATATACAATTATAGCAACTGATAATTATCTCCTGCCTTGGAATAAACTGGTCACTTCAAGATTAGTTTTTGGAAGATGAGTTTCTTTAAATGGTATGGCACAACCATGTATTGGCAAGTTCTATTTTTCCCTCTTCAATTATAAAAATGGGTTCTGTTCATTCCTGTTTATTCTTGTATTTTCTACCACATTACCATGAAGAGTGACTCTTCAAAAGATATGAAATATGTCCAGCTACCTGTGAATATGGCCTTATCTGGAAAGAAGTGGAAATCTTTGAAAGCATAATTTGATGAAGGCTTTGGGGAGTATGCCACCTTGGATTATCAGGGTGGTTTTGATCCACTGAGAAATGTCTTAAAAGGAGATGCTCAGAAAAGACGAAAAGGCCTTATGAAGAAGAAGGTGGGTTGAAGCTTGGCAGTAGCAATCAAGAAACATACACAGACATCAAGCAAGAAAAGATTCTTCCTGTCAGCCTCGAGAGATCACAGCAGTGATACTGCCAGATTTGTGACCTCAAAAGTGAGATAGTGTCCATTTCCGTTACTTCAAGCAACCTAATTGCAGTAATTTACTCTAGGAACCCTCCAAATTTATAAATCCTTTTTATGCTACCTTTCAGAATAGGAAGAAATTCTCTCTTTTACTTGAATCATCTCTGCAATTATTACAGACCATAAGCAGTAAAATGAATTGAAAAGAAAGGAAGACTATGGCATGTTTATTTTCTGGAAATCTTTCCATTGAGGGATCACTGTGGCATTAATGTGTTCTTGGGAAAGAAGCTTGGAAGGTCAGACTTCCCTTTGTTTCCCTGTCTGTTCAAGGCCTGCCCCCCTTTAACCTCTCATTCATAGAAAGGGCCAAAGAAGCCTTTGTTCTATATGGAGTCTGAGTAAGCAGTGGTAGTTTTTGCAACGCTATCATGCTTATTGGAGCCTACTGCTCTTTTGTTGAAACCCATAGTATATTTAACCAGTAGCCAAAGCAATTCAAATGGAAGTGGATATAATCACACTGTAAGTCAGGGTTTACAGGTAATTTTTTCCCCACAGTTAAAACTTTTCATTGTGTTACCAAAAGGAAAGATTTGTAAAGCTGTATTTTGGAGTCCAATATTTTATTCAATACTTATTTTGCTCCTTTAGGAAAAACTGTGGATAAAATGCCTTACCTCCTCCATTGCCAATTTGGATGAATACTGACATATCTGGTTATATTTATCATTACACAAAAGTATAAGTTCTGAAATATAAACCCTTGATTTTATAGAGTAGCTGTGCTGCCAACATAACAGACTGATAATAGCATAAACTTACATTGGTTCACTGCTTATTAGATGTGCTTATTACCTGTCTCTTCAGTCCCCCCACAGCCCCCATGACTGTCTCAGACCGTACCACCTTCTAGGCAATTGAGTTTTATAGATGGTTTGATGATGTCATACCAATTACCACCTTCTCTATGCACCCCACAGGCCAAATCAATGACTTATTCCAGAATATGCCACTGAACCACGGATTGCAATTCCCACCAGAGGAATGGTCTCTGAAGCAAACAACAACAACAACAACATGACTAAATAACATGGGATTCTCTTGGTAAGATTCAAGTATTTCATTAGCACCTCAGATGCTGTCCTTCTGAAATGTATTTATTGTCACGCAGCAGGAACTCTTAAAGCAATGAAAATGGTTTAAAAAAAATTTCACAGAGAAGCTATTCCACAGGTCCTCCAGAGACTCCAGGTAAAAACCCCTCAGTTCTGCTTTAACCTCCTCACTAATGGCCTGTGAAAGGATGAGAATCAACAGCACATTAATTAAATCACAGCTGTCTCATAATTGAAAGGTGTATTACAACCAGCAAAGGTTATAGACTCCGGGGTTAAATATGGTAGGAAAGAAATAGACATCCAAGAAGGACCATCATCCAAAAGTGGAAGTCCCTGAGTTGAGATTCTGGAGTTGACAGCCACAGTTCCATGACTCTTGAACCAAAGATGACACAATTCGCTAACACTCTGATCATGTGGAAGAAGCCAGAGATCCAGTTTAGAAGGAAATGCTCTCAGAAAGGCAAAGTGCTTTCAAGATTCGAATCACCCCTTATGTATTGATCTCTAGTTAGTGTAAAAGTAATGGGGGATCAATTTTCAAATGTAGCAAGAAAGAATGGCTGAGAGCACTAACAACTTTGTGTGTGTGTGTGTGTGTGTGTGTGTGTGTGTGTGTGAGAGAGAGAGAGAGAGAGAGAGAGAGAGAGAGAGAGAGAGAGAGTGTTCTTATATGGCTGCGTAATTATTCTGAACTTACGAGGGAAGCATCATCAGATCACATGATCTTAAAAGAATGAAGGATTGTACCACACCAGAAAAACCTAAATATTAAGTTTTAAAGTTATATCACTGTAAGTGTTAAAGTGATAGGCCAAGGTCCCAGATTTGACAGAACATGGGCTGGAATCTCTGTCTACTAATTTCTCTGCTAGAATCCTGCACTATTGTCAAGTTCCAATTAAATATCAGCATCCTACTTCTGAAAAGAGCCTGATTTTTTTAAAAAAATGAATTTATGTTTTGTGTGTTTATAATATGTGTATATTCTGTGTGTACATGTGTATGTGCATATATACACATTTATATGTGCACATGAGTGCTTGTGGAGGCCAAATGTTGGTGTGGAGTGTCTTCCTCATTATCTCTCCGTCTTAGTTTTTGAGATAATGCCTCTCATTGAACCTGGACTAATTAGACTGACTGACTAGTGAGTTCTTAATGATCCACCAAACACACACACACACACACACACACACACACACACACACACACACACACACATTTGTGCATGCACCCAGAGCTGGGTTACACATGTGTGCTGCCATGCTTGGCTTTTCACATGGGTGCTGGAGACTGAAAGGGACTGAATTCATATTGACATGGAAAGCATTTTACCAATTGATCCACCTCCACAGTCTTATCTTGATTCTTATTCAGACAATTGCTAGTGTATGGGCTTCTATAAACAATATTAAAATTCTATACCACTGCTTGGAGAAGTTGCAGAAGCGAAGAGAAGCCCTTTCCATAGAGGTGGATAGCAAAAACATTCATTCTCAGCAAGCCATTCAATGACATGTTCCAAGCTTGCTTGTAGAAACTGTTAGAACACAAGTCCAAGTCCAATGGGAGTGGGGATGTAGCTTACTGATAAAGCACTTGCCAAACATGCACCAGACCTGAGTTTAAGCCATAAAATAGAAGAGTAAAGCAGTCAGATGAATTTAGTTTAAAACCTTGAACAATTATTTCACTATTATAATTTTTAACTTCTAAAGTAGCGAATGAAGTCCCAAAAATGTATTAATCCCCAGAGAAGGCAACAGATCAGTTTTTTGCAGGATTTATAAGAGGAATTTTGTGAAGATGAATGTTTGTACAAATCAAGATATAACCTTGCCAGAATCCTGACATTTGGGGATGCTCAAATTTCCAAGTAGATGCCGTTAGATTGAGGTCATGCAATTGTCAAAATTCCATCCAGCAAAGAAGCAAGGATGCAAGGTTAGATGCAATGGTAAAGGGCTGACTTCCACCGAAAGCCCCAAGATGGACTAGGAAATAGGAGTTTGATACACTGTTTTGTATGCTCAGTACAATAGTGAAAATCTTTTCAATTCATTGGTTTATAGAACTATGCAGAAGAAACCAGACCGGATTTCATATTTAGGCAAATGGCACACACTTGGAAGTCAGAACATCCTGATTCTGGATTCTAGTTTCACTCCTTACAGGAAGCAAAACTTGAGAAAGTCATCAAGCTTGAGTTACTTCGCCTGTAAAATGTAAGTATTGGAGGATACCATGTAAATGATCTAATACAATCTTGAATTTACAGGAAACCATTTTTCTAGCATCAAGAGATATATTTACAGACCTCATGGAAGTTATCTTCTAGGATATGGGATTAAGAAACTAGATGTGTAACCTGAATTGTCAGTATTCCAGTAAAAAAAGATGAAGTCTACTGTGAGAAAACTGTGCCCCTACCAGATGATTTTATTCTCGATGACTTCATAAATACTTCTCGTTTCTAATTTCTTTCTGTTAAGGGAATGATTCAAACCCATATTGAAATGGCTGGAGAAAAGATTCTTCAGATAACCTTTTGCTGTGCTACTAGCTCCATGAAAATAACTTATTAAATACAGGCAGGTCAGGTCCAGGCAACAAAGACAATTTTGAAATAATGTGTCAAATCTTTTAGGCCGTCTGCACCAAGACATAATCACAGCAGTGATTTTTCTCAGAGCTAACTGTTCATTTGCACCCTCACACTTATGAATCATTATGTTATTGTTTTCCTCTTAATGTCTGCTATGCATCAATGGTTGTAATGGATGGAGATTGATGGGGAATCGAGACTGAGCAGCAACTTAGCAATTAAAATGCTCAACTGGTTTTTGTTCTGGTGTTCCCTCATGGATATGGCCCTGTTCATTAATCTGCATGTTGATTAAAGTCACTGTGTTCTATTGATCACTATTCCCAACCCTGTGATTGTAGGTGTATTAAGTTGCCATGGGCATCTATAACAACTCATACCTCCGAATTTCATGTAGCTGACAATTATTCAGTAGGAAAACTATTATCACCTTTTTTCTGATTTAAAGATAGCTGAGAAAATTTCTGCTGGCTATCCTAAATTATTTGGAAAAGAAAAAAAATGAAGGCATATTTTACCTCATAATATAGATATAGGTTTTAAAATTGTTCATGCATTCACACACTTCATCATTGATATAGTTCAGAAATTTCAAGCAAACATGATTCTTATATCTAGCTATTAGTCAATCTATAGCATTATTCTAAATTTCTTTCCTTTGTTCCCAATGCTACCTGCTGTGCAAATTGTTAGCGTGTGTAAATCAGCATTTAGGTGTGTTGAGGGAGCCAGTTATTCTGAAGAATGTGGTCATGGATCTTTTTATGAAACAGCTTGCTAGAATGAGAACAATTATCCAGAAATGTATACGATTACATTAATTTTCTGAAAGCAGAATACACTTGAAAATAACTGGGAGATGGGGAATTAAACTACTTTGATTGGCACAAAAGGAAACCCTGCTGATCACAGGGTTTGAAAGGATGATTTCTATAAGACATATTTAGAAAAACCTCAGTTAATCTCACAAATGTTAAACAGGAATATTGGAAGCATTGTTAAACTCATCAGGAGATCCTGTAAATACTACCACGGAGATGTCTGCTTTAATCACTCATGCATTTTAACAATGTTGTTAATTTCTTGAGTCCTGCTTTAACATCGGTATTTTAGTACCTACTCACTCTTAAGAGTGTAAGAATGTCCTGTAGATGTAACCTGGATTTTATATGTGAACTTCTGCTGGAACAATGACAGATTATTTAATTAGCTCTCCAAAGTAACAATACATCATATTAAAATCAAAATGACGAATCCACTTTAACATGGGTTTTATGAATATATGAGCAACTACAGTGTGAACTGTATTCTTTGACTTGACTTAGGGCTTTCTGTCAAGTTACACTACCAGGTCTACTAGTATGGAAATGGGAGTACATGATGAATTAGTGTATTTTTAAAATAATGAAAACTAGAAGAGAATCTATTCCTATCAAAGAACAGAATTCTGAATATTGCCTAGGAACTGCTATTACCATAAGAGCCTATCCAATGGCGAGAGATTGGGAAAGATGCTTGACATCAACTGCTGACCTCCACATGCATGTAAATATATATGGACATATACCCTCATGCACAGGTATACACACACACACACACACACACACACACACATACACACAGAACACGTAGATTCTAGAATTATAGTAAAGAATGACAATTTTGTATATATATTCAAAATTGCAAAGAATGTACTGTACTTTTGAAGACTATGCACAGGTAATATTTACAAAAATATACATCTGTGTATATGTGTAAATTTGCATATATTTATCTATATATGTGATGGTATTGCAGATAGCATATCATAGATCTGTATATATGTGTGTGTATGTGTGTCATAAAAATTATAGACAAAATAATCACCAATTATGGGATGTTAGTAGATCTGGTTCACAGAGGATACTATAAGGAAGACCATACATCAAAGTTAGCTAATTAGTGGCATTCCATTTCTGAACTGTGGTACCTGTCTATATATGATCACTGTCTTAATTCTTTATGAATTCTGTGCTTTAAGTTACTGTACTAGCTTTTAAATGTTAAGCTATAAATATATGGCCTCTAAGTTAAACTACTTTGTTGGATCCCAGGCCACTTTATAAATAAAGGCAACACAGAATATAATTCAAAATAATAGATGTTGCTTTAGGTTTGTAAAGATTACTTGAATAGCCTAAATCATCCTGTGGTAGCACACTGCAATTCTTCCCCAATATCACGTATGTCCTTTGTCTGGTTCTGAAGTCACTTTTTAGGTTTTAAGGAAGGTCTTAGTATATACTAATTTTTTTTTATTTTACAATACCATTCAGTTCTACATATCAGCCACGGGTTCCCCTATTCTCCCCCCTCCCACCCCCTTCCCTTACCCCCAGCCCACGCCCCATTACCACCTCCTCCAGGGCAAATCCTCTCCCGAGGACTGCGGTCAACCTGGTAGACTCAGTCCAGGCAGGTCCAGTCCCTTCCTCCCAGACTGAGCCAAGTGTCCCTGCATAAGCTCCAGGTTTCAAACAGCCAACTCATGCAATGAGCACAGGACTTGGTCCCACTGCCTAGTTGCCTCCCAAACTGATCAAGCCAATCAACTGTCTCACCTATTCAGAGGGCCTGATCCAACTGGGGGCCCCTCAGCCTTTGATTCATAGTTCATGTGTTTCCATTCATTTGGTTATTTTTTTTCAATAGTTGAGTAAAACCGAAATTTATTATAAGCCACAGTCATCCTAGGGACCTCCATGATTATATATATATATATATCTCATCCATGGTTCTATGGGTTGTGGTCTGATTGTTCTTTATTTTATATCTAGAATCCACTTATGAGTGAGTACATACCATGACTGTCTTTCTGGGTTTGGGTTACCTTACTCAGGATGATTTTTTCTAGTTCCATCCATTTGCCTGAAAATTTCATGCTTTCATTGTTTTTCTCTGCTGAGTAGTACTCCATTGTGTATATGTACCACATTTTTTCATCCATTCCTCTGTTGACGGGCATCTAGGTTGTTTCCAGGTTCTGGCTATTACAAATAGTGCTGCTATGAACATAGCTGAGCATGTATCTTTATGCTATGAATCAGCATTCCTTGGGTATATGCCCAAGAGTGGGATGGCTGGGTCTTGAGGTAGTTCGATTCCTAATTTTCTGAGAAACCGCCATACTGATTTCCACAGTGGTTGTACAAGTTTACATTCCTACCAACAGTGGAGGAGTGTTCCCTTTGCTCCACATCCTCTCCAACATTGACTGTCATTGGTGTTTTTGATCGTAGCCATTCTGACAGGTGTAAGGTGGTATCTCAGAGTCTTTTTGATTTGCATTTCTCTGATGATTAAGGATGTTGAGCATTTCTTTAAATGTCTTTCAGCCATTTGTAGTTCTTGTTTTGTGAATTCTCTGTTTAGCTCTTTAGACCATTTTTTTAATTGGACTGTTCAGTATTTTGATGTCTAGTTTCTTGAGTTCTTTATATACTGTGGAGATCAATCCTCTGTCAGAAGTGGGGTTGGTAAGATCTTTTTCCACTCTGTTGGCTGTCTTTTTGTCTTATTGACTGTGTCTTTTGCCCTGCAAAAGCTTCTCAGTTTTGAGAGGTCCCATTTATTAATTGTTGTGCTCAGGGTCTGTGCTGTTGGTGTTTTATTTAGGAAATGGTCTCCGGTGCCAATGCGTTCAAGAGTGCTTCCTACTTTCTTTTCTATTAAGTTTAGTGTAACTGGATTTATGTTCAGGTCTTTGATCCACTTGGACTTGAGTTTTGTGCATGGTGACAGATAAGGATCTATTTGTAATCTTTTACATATTGACATCCAGTTATGCCAGCACCATTTGTTGAAGATACTTTCTTTGTTCCATTGTATAGTTTTGGCTCCTTTGTCAAAAACCAGGTGTTCATATGTGCATGGATTAATGTCAGGGTCTTCAATTCGATTCCATTGGTCTGTATGTCAGTTTTTATACCAGTACCAAGCTGTTTTTATTACTATAGCTCTATAGTAGAGTTTGAGGTCAGGGATGGTGATGCCTCCAAAGGTTGCTTTATTGTATAGGATTCTTTTAGCTATCCTGGGTCTTTTGTTTTTCCATATGAAGTTGAGTATTTTTCTTTCCAAGTCTGTGAAGAATTGTGTTGGGATTTTGATGGGGATTGCATTGAATCTGTAGATTGCTTTTGGTAAGATTGCCATTTTTACTATGTTAATCCTACCTATCCATGAGCATGGGAGATCCTTCCATTTTCTCTATACATACAGAGACATGAATATATGAAGGATATTTAAGTAAAAGTATTCTCTAAAAAATAAATTTTTTTTTTAAAAGGAAAGAATAAGAAGCAGTGTCTATCTAGCAGAACTGCAATAATTACTACAACGCATTATCATTCCCAGGGCATCTTAAGGCTTCACATTTTAACCACAATAAGAATTCACAGCACTGATTCATGTGACTCTGTCTGGAGCCCTCCCTTTTTCTTATTCGCCATCTTGTCTGTAGGTGTGAAGGAGTTTCTCGTTAGAAGATTCTTGCTTCCAGCCCCAGAATCCTTCCATTTTCATTCCATATGTCTCCTTCTCCTCCACACATCTTCAATACCTCTGGTTTCCCTCCTGTGCTCTTCTGTTCAGTTTCACAGGCTCTTTGGACTGTCACACCCAACTATATGTTCACATACATACTGAAACTTCGTGTATGTGTACTAGATGGAATATTAAATTTTATCTGAATTTGGATCACTCCACTTAATATAATGCTTTCCAGATTCATCCATTCTCTGATCAATTGTTTTGTTTGTTTTTTTTCACTATTGAATAAAATTCCATTGGAGGAGGGGAAGAGTAAGACAGGGGAGAGAAGAATGAATGAGAACAGTTTTTTTCTTTTTTTAATGCCAATAAAACCTACTACTTTGCATAGTAATGAAAAATGCAAGGTAACTGAAAAATATAAAGGTTATATGCATGTATAAAAAAGAAAAGCATAAGGCTCTTGCTAATTAAAATTCATTCTTCCGGGCAGTGGTGGTGCACACCTTCAATCCCAGTACTTGGGGAGCAGAGGCAGGCAGATCTCTGTGAGTTTGAGGCCAGCCTGGTCTACAGAGCGAGTTCCAGGACAGCCAGGACTGTTTCACAGAGAAACTCTGTCTCAAATAATAATAATAATAATAATAATAATAATAATAATAATAATAATAATAAAATATAATAAAAAATCCATTCTTCTGACAGAGTAAAAACAAAGTGGAAGAAGAATGAGGATACAAAAAGAAATTAGAGTTAAAAGCAGGAACTGAAAAAAAAATGATAGCCTACCTAAAGCATTTATCTTTTTATTTTTTTTTTGCAATTTTTCTACATTCCCTCACAACTGTACCACCCCTTATCCCACATTCTACCTTAACAAATTCAATTGCAGGAATTCTAATTATCATTCAAAGCACAGATTACTTATTCTTGTTTTCTGTACTTAGATGTAAATTAATATGATGACATCAGATTGGTTATATAATTGAAAGTATACCTCAGTTCATTCCTTTAGAGAAACTTTAGTCTGAAGTTTGAGTTAATATATTATGTTTTTAAAAATAATAAAGCCTTTCCCCCTACAAATTAATACTGATCCCAGTCATGTTTTAACTGTGAAATAAAAAAGAGTGAAATCTTTATATCTCACAATTCATTCTCTCTCTACCCGAAATTTGATTTAAGTTATTTTCATGACAATAAAGTAACTGATGTTGGTATTTATATGTGTAAACTTAATTTTAATTCACTATTTTTTGCCTTGAGAATTTTTAATATATTCTGTTTAGTGTATGGTTTTCACACTTAGGTGCCAGTGAAACACTGGTAGTATCAGTCAAAACTATTGTTCAACACTACTGAATTCTCTGGACAAGTGACTTCATTTATAATAATGTTTTTCATAACATACTATGCATTTGTCAGAGCCACTCTTATCTGAGTTAAGATGTCCGTCTAGCAGTCATCTACCTCTCAAGTCCTGCCCTTAATCTACTCCCCAGAACACAAATGAAACAGATTAGCCTGCAAGATCTTTGTTGATATTCCCATAAGCTAAAAAGAATTAGGGTGTTTGGTAGTCATTTTTCACAGAAAATCCACACAGTGCCCTCCATCATACTGTCCTGGTAATCAGGAGTAAAAGTTATGTTTTCCTCACCCACTAGGACTCAAAATCACAGACATAATTCCCCTATTGAAAAGACACTACATTAACAGTTATTCACAAGATTTTCTAAGTAACAATATAAACTATAATTGTCTATAGAATGTTTATTGTTCTCAGCATCCTTCACAGGACCTTACATCATAGGCAGTATACAATCCATCCTCTTGAGTGCTTAATGTCCCAATACTGCCTTTGCATGACAAATAGCTGATTGTACATGTCCATTTATCTGATAGTATCAGAACAATAGCCCGTGAGTTTTCTATTTCTGCGTGTGTATTGAAAAACAGATACAAACTGTGCAGTATATAATACTACCTTCAATACTGCAATATTGGAAGAAATATAAACCCTCTTTGATAGGGAATGACAACATGAACCATTGTGCCCTCAATTTTTCTTCCTGCTTTATACTATATGTTATTAATGCTATATGGCTCTTTAATTCCTATGAACCTGACTCTGCATAAACAAAGTTGGAGCTAGGTAGTGTAAATTTCTTTTTAGTGATTGAGTGTGAGCCTTAATGCAAAGTCATGAAATGGCTGAGGCAACAGATTCAGAGTTATGTAGCTGTGAGTTAGTACTCAGATAATATGACTCATGCAAAATTCACAAGAGGACTAACGGCTCAAAGTTACAATTCAGATCCTGAGGATCATCTAGGAGAACTATTTTCATTGAAGAGACATTTTTAAAAGGAACATTAGCAGAAAATATGTTTGTCTCTTTGTTTTGTTGTTGCTTTTTAAGTAGGCAACC
Source organism: Peromyscus maniculatus bairdii (assembly GCF_049852395.1). Taxonomy (NCBI): domain Eukaryota; kingdom Metazoa; phylum Chordata; class Mammalia; order Rodentia; family Cricetidae; genus Peromyscus; species Peromyscus maniculatus. Next base: position 38,477,977 of record NC_134869.1, read on the forward strand.
AACGTCAGAGAAAACATACTATTGGTTGAGATTATCGGGAAGGAGATCAGTAAATGGGAAAGATAGGCTAGACATACAGCAATACTTCCCATGGCGTTGGTGAAGAAAAATAAACAGAAATGATATGCAAAGTAGACAAATAAGAAATATAAGTCAAGACATTGGATGCATTTGAAATTCTAGCACAAAGTTTTTAGAAGAGGAAGGCAATGGCAGATTCTATAACAGAGACTGATAATGACAATCAAAGAAGACATACACACTATCACAGAGATTATCCTAGTGTTGGACAAATTATTTTAACATGTGTTAAATATGAAAACATGATATGATATAACAGGATAATATGAATATAAACAGAAGATAATAGGATCCTCAAATTCATGTTCTGTAATAACAAAAAGTTAGAATTTAGAAGTAGAAAATACTGTCAAAATATTATTAGCATTAAAATAAACAAAACCAAGGGTGGAAATTGTGCTGCACAAGCTCTTTTGGCATCGATGTGACTATGACATATCCTTTAAGAAGTTTAAAGGCTAGCTAGATAGACAGGCATACGTATGAGTTAGTCTGCTAACAAGTCAAAGCAAAATTGAACTGATTAAAACAAAACAAACAAAAACCATTAAGAAAGCATTGGTGCAGCTCACAAGTGCAGTTTCCAGCAAATGAAACCATTCCTATGCATCTGGAACAAGAGCAACTGATTCATTCCTCTGCACAACAGCGTTAGCCTGCTTTGTCAGCAGTCTGGTTCTGGAGGGCTTCTATGTGGGTTACTGGATTTGAGTCCTTGTGTTAGCCATTTCCTCCTGCAGACTAAACTAGGTTTATCCATGTATATGCGCAAGGATCCAAGATTAGGAGTGATATCCTGCAAGGCTTCTGGAAGCCTAAATGTCCACCTGACAAATCCATCATTTCTCTAACTAAGCACATCACAGGACTATGCTTCATCTCATGACAGAAGAAATAGATTTTTAATTCTGTATGTGAGTGGTGTCAGAATCACACTGGAAGTGGGGAAATAGTGCTAAATCATACATGCCTATAAGAATGTGAAATTCAGAGATGGACAGTTCATTTTTAGTGACTATAGTGTAGGCTAAATAGAAAGATGCATTATGTCAAGGTAGCTTGGTTATATCTTATGAGAAAAGTCAAGTTTATAAGTAGAGAGGACCAGGAAAAAAAATCTGAGTAGAAATGTAGTTTGGAATGTGAGTATCCACCAAAGTTCTATACACTAAAGTGCTGGCCACTAGTCAGGTACTATTGGAGAATGGAGATTACGGAGCCTTTAAGAAGTAGGACTTATGAGAGGTCTTTACTTCACTGGTGTTACCTTGTTTGAGAGACAATGATCTTTTTTTTTCTTTTTCTTTTACTCCTTGGCCAAATGCTGAGTGTCTTTACTGTACATCCCTAGCATGATGTGCTATCCTGACATGGGCACAAGACAAAAGGACCAACAAAGCATGACTAGAACCTCTCAGATACTGAGCCAAAGGTATCCTTTACTCTTTCTTCTTTATGCTGAAATTGCAGGCATATGTTAATTAGAAAATGTTGATGGACAGAGCACAGGACTTTGACAAAATAGCTGAATCATAGAAGATAAGAGCATTGAAAGTAGATTTGAGAGGTATTGATCAATAAAGGAGTTGACAGATTAGATGTTCATTGGATAAGAGGGTTTTGAGAAGTAGAGTTTTGGGAATACTGAGTATTTCCTGGATCTGATAATAATGCATTCAACACGATAGGGAATTTAGAAGGCAAATCGCAGCTGAAGAATTAGACTTTAAAGATATCTTATACAAAGGAACTATTTTATGTTACTTCTCTAAAAAGAATTGAAATTTGTAGGCTTCATCAAAGAGATAAGAAAAATTTTATGAAATTTTGTTTGTTTTTATGTGATTCTTTGCTTTTTGGGTATTTTTTGGGGGGGGTTGGAATAGTGGCAGAATTTTATATGTTGAAAGAGAGGAAGAAATTAAATATATAGGTGTTGAATGGATTTGGGATAGGATTCACATTTGGAAATAGAAGGAAGAACAATTTTCAAAGAAGGCAGTTATGTTTTGTGTGACAAGTCAGGAGGTTGAGAGTTAAATGCCTGACATGCTCTGTTCTCTGCAGAGATGGTCTCAGCAGAGTAGATTTAGGAAAATGAATATGATATTCAAAGAGTTCCCTTGAGAAATTTAGAGAAAGAGGGAAAAAGCAAGCTAAAGACATCCACTCAGAAAGGTTGAAGATATGAAGGGGCTTTATTTGTCTTTCTATGAGAGAACTAGGCCTTTCCAGAGATATGCATTTTACTAATTCCCCTTCAAGCAAAGAATCCTCTTATACATGTGCAAAAATGAATTCTCCTAGAGGTTCAATTACATAATTACCATAATACATAACGTATATACCAAAGATTTGAACTGAGATCTACTGGACTTCAAAGGTATCTCCCCATAAGCAGACTTATTCAGACCTACTGTGAGAATGAGCAAACCAGGGAGACAATAGGAACTGGACATCCCATCTGCCAAGAGAGCACTGGAGAAGGATGATGACTAACTTTCCAGGACAAAGATGGGGGAGAGAGAGGAGCTAAAAAAATCCCTAATGTAAAATTGGCTATTTTAGAACTTAACCAAATAAAAGAAGTATGATTAGTAACCAAAAAGTATGGTTAAATAGAATAACTGGAAAAACTACTGCCTTCTGTGTCTATTAATGCATGTACGTGAGTGTGTGTCTGTGCATGTGATCATGCATGTAAAGAAAAACTTTGGGTCTTGTTCATCGGGAGCTGTACACCTTGTTTTTGAGAATGGGATTGTCATTGACATGAAGCTTATAGATTAAGCTATCCCTGTTGTCCAGGAAGGCACAGGGGTCCTCCTGCCTCTGTCTTCTAACTGATGGAATTTCAAATGTGCATTAACCACATGGCAGCTCACGACAATCTATAGCTCAGTTCCAGCAGATCTGTTTCTCTTTTCTGGTCGCAGCAAGCACAACACACCTGCAGTGAATAGACATAATAGCAGACAAATCACCCACAAACATAAAATAATAATAAAAATATTAAAGAAATAATCCCTGCTGGTTGTTTACTTCTTATGTTCTCAGCCTCTGATCTTCTACACAGGTGCAACTCCAATCTTTATCCCATTTCAAAAATAAATCTTTTCTTTTTCATTGATAACTTCTTGGTTTCTTTGATTTAAAATGAACAGGGCTAATGATCCATCCTCAATTTAAAATAAGCTTTTCTCCTCTGAATTTTCTTTTCTGTTGCTAAGTGGCCACAGTGGAGAGGATTAGATGGACTGAAGGGTTCTTCAGCGGACTAAAGAAGAGCCAGGAACAGGCTCTTTTCAAATATGTGATTCTGTGTTCTGCTCATCTAAAAAATCACTTTAAAATACAAATGCTCCAAATTAATACTTCTTTCACAATTAAGAAAATATGTTTCAACTGGATGTCTGAATATTTTAATGATCATAGTTCTCCACACAGTGTGGAGTCCTTTTATTCTAGTCAATGAGCTCAGAAACTAGACCCCATTTCTAAGAAGTGTGGGAACAAGTAATTAATCATTGAAAAGTAATGCTTCCAAAGAGATAGTGAAATATTCATACATAACCATGGAAAACCAAGGATGCTTGTTAGGGGATATATAATAAATGACACAATGGCAGCTAAGATCAAGAAATTTAATGTAGTTGACATTTAATAAATGCTCACTCTCACCTCTTAGCAGTCATAAAACATCTTTGTTTTATGTATTTATGTGTTTAACCAGGACAAGAATGGAATATCCTTCAATTTTTTTTTGAGACAGTCTTTCTTTGTTACAGCTCGGGCTATTGTTCTAGAACTCACATTTTAGACCAGATTGTCCTTAAACTACCAGACATCTGCCTGCCTCTGCTTCCCAAGTACTGGGATTAAAGATGTTTGCCACCACCACCTGGCTTCAAACTTTTTATAATCATTTAAATCTTCGTTAAATACATTTTTAAAAAATTGTAATAAATTTTGATTTTTTTTGAAATAGAATTACACTACTTTCTCCCCCTTCCTTTTATTCCTCAACTCTTCCCATGCTCCTGCTCAAATTTATGATCTCTTTTCTCTGGTACTTACATACAATACACACACACACACACAAAAAAAAAATACAACCCACTGAGTCTGTTTTTGTTATGTGTGTACAGTTGATTTTAGGGCTGAGCACTCTGCATTGGATATCATAAGTTCATTCCTCGGAAAGGTTAATTCTCTCCTCAGTCATTAGCTGCCAATAGGCCTTTGTGTAGGGGAGGGACCTTGCCAATTTTTCCTCCTTCCACGTTAATATGTCCATTGGAGTTGCCATTGTTCTGGTCTTGTCCATGCAGCCATTTCCAGGAGAGATTGTTTCACTGTGGACTTCCTGATACTCTGGCTTCTGCAATTTTTCTGATCCCTTTTCGGAGATGTTCCCTAAACCATACGTGCAGGAGCTGTGATGAAGGTATGCCAGCAACGGGGCAGCCACAACTCTGCATTCTATCCAGTTGTTTCCTGTAATGATCTGCATCTGCTCCAAAGAGAAGATCCTTTGATGAGGCGTGGTAGCTATGCTTATCTGTGGCTATAAGACCCCCACTACCAGGCAGAAGAAAGCAACTTTTAAGTGGTTGGTCAGAGTAGTGCAACGGAATCTCACAACACAGATAATAGGTGTAGACCTTGGCTGGCTCTCAGGCATTAAGTTTGGGTCTGTATTAATAAAGACAGTGTTCACATGGATCACAAGACAATTTAAGCTGTGTCTGGCCTAAACATCTTTTTTCCTGTGGTATCCATGGCACCAGAAAATACTATGCAAGCTGACAAGGGAGGGAAGCGATTAAACAGTTCTACTCATCTACACCACCTGTGAGCCGTGGCAATGACTACCAACCATGGCAAGACATGCACAAGACATGGCAAGACATGGCAAGTGGTACAGGTACCACTAAAATATCAATGATGCCAAGAAGTATCTAATTAGACTAAATTCCATTCAACAGGAGGTAAATTATTCATAGTACTGAAAATTTAGCCAGTTTCTATGAGCGAGAGTGCTCATGGATGTTAGGAAACAAGGTGCTACCACCACTCTGCTAGGCCAGCATGAATACATACTATATTCTGAATATATTTTTAATCTCTAAGTTCCACACTTTCTCCCACCTTTGGATATTGAGATGGAGAATAGTTTCATACCTCTGGCATAGTCAATTAGCTATCTGATCTATACATTTGTATTTGAACTTCTTTGCCCTGAGCTATTGATGTTTTCAGTACTACATACTATATAACTGTATCTTTCATGTGAGGTTTGTAATTTCAAAGTGTAAATAATTTATGGAAGAGGAAACATACCAGAACTTTGAGTGCTTATTGTGTACCTAAAAAATGCCAAATTCATTATATAAATGTTTTATTTATACTCAAAATAATACAGTATTGTTGGTGTAGTGATAATCTAGTTTACATATGGCCACTAAATCATAGATAATTAAATAAATTATGTAGCTGTATTGCTCTGATGCAGTAGATTTTCAGGTATTATTTTCTTTGATCCTGCTTTATTGTTTTACTAAATCACCATTCCATCTTCTCTTTCTTCATCTTCACTTCATATCAACTAAGAACAGTAAATGCTAGTGAATGCTTTCTAGGAATTTCAATGTCTGTCAATCAGAACAAAGAAAGTTACAGCATAATACAAAGAACAAAGAAACAACTTCATGCTTTGTGCTAGTTTGCTACTGTGACAATGAAAGAAGACCACAAGCTTGACGTCCTGTGACAAGAAAAATATCATCATCTTACATCTACAGAGTTCATACATTTGAAGTCAGTTATTGATGAGCTAAAAATCAATGTGTTGGAGGCTCTTTATCTCTTTAAGAAGGAATATACTGTCTTCAGTCTTCAAACAGTTTGCATCTTTAAGCCCATCTGTGTGCTTGATTATTTTTAAAATTATTTGTTTGTTTGTTTAGTGTGTGTATATATGGAGGTAACAGAACAAGTTGCAGAAGTTGGTACTCTCCTTCTATCAAACTGGTTCTGGGGAGTTAACTCGGGCCACCAGGCTTAGCCACACACACTTTTACGTGATGAGTCAGTCATCTTATGGGCCCTCTGTCCTTTACTTTTTATTTTAAGAGATGGTCTCCTTTGGTTACCCATTGAGTCCTTCAACTCACTGTGTAGTCCCGGCAGGCTTTGAAACTGTGATCTTCTGTCCCCAGCTTTCTGAGTAGCTGAGACGACATGCTTTCCCTAATGGACGTGACTCACCTTCTTGGCTTTTGGCTTCTTCATTTCCTGTCAGAATCACTTGTCAACTATCTTCTCTACTGACATCTGTGTATGCTTCTTTGAGCAGACTACAGATAGAAATATGGATGTTTAATATACTAGGGGTGAGGAAGATTAAGTACGCTGTTATAAAAAGACAACAGGAACAAACGTTTTTTTTTTTTTAAATTAACTTTTTTCATTTATTTTACATACCTCGCCCCTCCTCCCATTTACCTCCTTCCTCATCCACTCCTCTTCCATCTCTATTCAGAAAGGGCCAGGCCTCCCATGGGCTTGAACAAAGCATGGCACTTCAAGTTGAGATAGGACCAAGCTCCTCCATCTGCATCAAGGCTGAGTGAGGTAATCCAGTATGGAGACCAGGTTCCCAAAAACCAGCTAAGTGCCAGGCACAGGTCCTGATCTCACTTTTTAAAGGGCTTGATGATGCACTTCTAAGAAAGAAACGAGAAATAAATGCCTGGAACTGGAGGGAAAGTGAACCAGTCACCAATCATGTGGTAACAGACCTTTAGCTGAGGAGATTTTTCAAGTGAGTTATTGAAGGTATGTGTTTTAGTTACTTTTCTACTGCTGTGATGAAACACTATAATGAAGGCAACTTACAAAAGAGAGCTTCAATTTAAAGGCTCACAGTTCTAGAGGGTTAGTTCATGATCATCATGGCATTGAGCATGGGAGCAGGCAGGCAGCCATGGTGCTAGAGTAATAGCCTAGAGCTTATTTGCGACCCGCTAGCACAAGGCAGAGAGAGAGTTAACTTGGGCTTTTAAAACCTTGAAACCCTCCCACCCTGACATACCTCCTCTACAAAGTCCACACATCCTAATCATTCCCAAACAGTTCTATAAACTGGGGGCCAAACATTTCAAATACATGAGCCTGTGGGGAGCGTTCTTATTCAAACCACTAAAGTATGATCTAGTTTGCTTGTTTGTTTTTGCTTGTTTTTTTCCTTATTACAAATGATAGAGAAAAGAGATTAAAGACCTATGAAGCAAAAAAGGGAATACGAGAATTAGAAATTCTGATACTATATATATATATATATATTGCACAATAATTTCAAAATTAAAAATTTAATTGCTAGCAAAGTATAGTTTTGAGAGAGAACAATCAGTACAGTTTTGTGTCCTTTTGGTAGCCTTAAAAACAACAAAATAGCTGATAGCCAATCACACAGTAGGATCTTTGAACAAACTCGGTATATGATCTGTTGATCCTCCTTAATATTCTGAGAGGAAGCTACAATAAGAACTACAATTATCAAGTAGATATTTGTAAGAAACTTTAGTCCAACATGAGGAATTTCTCTGACACATACTTGAGAACCCATAATTTTCTATGAATACTATGCCAAAAATAAATAAATGAAAGCACTAACAGGTAGGACTAAAAGAGTTAAATTAATACAGAGAATTTAAAAAGGCTGGTGGACCCCTAATTTACATAGGCAGAAAACAGGCTTATAAAAAAATTCATCTAAAAATGTTTACTAGTCTTTAAAATAAACAAAGCATGGCCCCAAGGGGTGAGCAGCAAACGCAGTGAATAGAAGTCAAGTCTCAGCAGCTTCAGTTCAGCCCATGACACCTTCGAGATTTGAGTCTTTTTCTTCTGACATCTCAGAATTGCTTGTGACAGACAACTGCTTGCTTTTTTGTTATTCTTTTCTTTTCTATATTTTTACTTTTTAAATGGATCTCTGTCTCTGTGGTATGTCTCTCTGTCCCTGTATGTCCCTATCTCTCTCCCTCTCTCTCTGTCTCTCTCTGTCTCTGTCTCTCTCTCTCTCTGTGTGTGTGTGAGAGAGAGAGAGAGACAGAGAGAGACAGAGACAGAGACTGAGAGAAAGAGAGAGACAGAGAGAGAGTCCACTAGTTTTTTGTTGTTGTTATTGTTCATTTTTTTCTTCTTTGGCTTACAGTTGAATGTCTTTACTGCCTTTCTGTTTTTGAAACAGTTCTCTTACTTTCTAGCTTCATAAGTTTAAAGATAGATGTGGAACAAGGATGACTGGACTGCTACTCACATCACCAGTGAGGCTACCTGGAAAACGGGACCCCAAAAAAAGACATGGAGAAATGGATGAGATCTACATGAACAGCCTGGTCATGATTGGGAACAATGAAGGGCGACGGTCGAGGGAAAGAGAGTGGGAGATCCCAGCTGGATCAAGAAAAGAGAGGGAGAACAAGGAATAGGAGACCATGGTAAATGAAGACCAGGGGAGGAAGCAGAGAGCTAGGGAGGCCCACGGAGATCCACAAAGATACCCCAGCAAAAGACTGCTGGCAATGGTCGAGAGACGCAGGAACTGACCTACTCTGGTGATGGGATGGCCAGACACCCTGATAGTTGTGCCATAAACCCCATCCAAGGACTGAGGAATCTGGATGCAGACATCCACGGCTGGGCCCCTGGTGGAGCACTGGGAGTCTAATTAGTGAGAAAGAAGAGGGTTTATATGAGCGAGAATTGTTGAAGCCAAGGTTGAATAAAGCACAGGGACAAATAACCCAACTGGATCAGGCCCCTTGAATGGGTGAGACAGTCATTTGGCTTGATCTGTTTGGGAGGCAGCTGTGCGTTGGTGCTGGGTCCTGGGCTCCTTGCATGAGTTGGCTGTTTGAATCCTGGGACTTATGCAGGGACACTTAGCTCGGTCTGGGAGGGGGGAATGGCCCTGCCTGGACTGAGTCTACCAGGTCGATCCCGGCCCTTGGGGGAGACCTTGATCTGGAGGAGGTGGGAATGGGGGGTGGGCTGGGGGGAGGGGGAGGGGGGCGAGAAGGGGAGAACAGAGGAATCTGTGGCTATTAGGTTGAACTGAATGGTGTTGTAAAATAAAATAAAAAAAAAAAAGATAGAGAGGAATTCTGCTAAAGGATAAATTAGTTCCAGAACCTCATGCCAGCCAAATTAGATGATAACACTGAGGATTTATGAGGAGGTAAATGTTAGATGAGTCTGGACTTGAGTTGATGCTGAATGGCTTGAGACTTCTGAAAACCTTGGAGTGAGGTGAGGATCTTTCCAGGCAGGATGGATATGCATCTGGAGGACGCAGGCATCTGTTTTTGCTTCATGAGTTTTAAGATTACTATTTCTGGCATTCATCTTCTAAAATAATTCCATCAACATTTAAAATAAAAGAATTACAAAAATGAAGATACAGAAATAGGATTTAAGGGGGTGATTTTCCTTAAAAAAGAATTCTTAAAAATAAGTATAGAGTTCAACATTCTGTCAAATCATTCAGAAAGAAATACATTTTCCTTGTAAGGATGTAATTCATTTTACAAATTAATTCCCACTAAATTATGAATGAGAGAAGAAGAAGCCATGGAGTTAACCAAGGTGTTCCTGGACAAAGTTCATTCTGGGTTGTGTTGTGTTTCATTTGGACATTCTGTTCTCACAAACAGAAGATGCCATGTGTAACCCTGGGTCAAGCTTGGAGAACATGACTAGAAACAGTTTTGATTAGAGAAAAATTATGGATAAATTATGTACTCAAGTCTGAGAATCTAGAATATACCCAGGAAGAGAAAGGACAAATAAACTGTGGAACCCACAAACTCCTTTAACCAAAAAACCAAACACACACACACACACACACACACACACACACACACACACACACACAGATGGAGAGTTTTCTCTCTAGGTTCCACTAAGCCCCGCCAAGCCCCGGCAATCCGACAGCCCACTTATAAAATAAACACAAAGACACTTATATTATTTAAACTGTTTGGCCTAATGGCTCAGGCTTCTAGCTATCTAGTTCTTACATCTTAAATTAATCCATTTCTATAAATCTATACCTTGCCATATGGCTCATGGCTTACCAGCATCTTCTCTCCCTCCATCTTCCTGTTCTCTCAATTCTCCTCTCTGTTAGTCCCGCCTATACTTCCTGCCTGTCCACTGGCCAATCAGTGTTTATTTATTGACCACTCAGAGCAACACATTTAACATACAGACCATCCCACAGAGAACGCGTGCGCGCGCGCGCACACACACACACACACACACACACACACAAAACCCTCACTTTTTATTTTTCATCAAATATAGACTCCCTTTCTGTCATACATACAGTATTTTACTTATTGTTTGAAAAACCTCCGTGGCAACCTAGTGAGTTATAGTCCCAGGAGTTTGGTTCTCCATCTGCCCAAGCAATAAAGCTTCATAACTCTCGGTAAATATCAGTTTCAGGCTGTTTCTACTCTGTACCAAATTAAAGAGAGATTCACGGTGCTCTAAATACGTTACCAAATACGACACTTAGAGCATGCGGGTTTTAAATGTCATTGGGTAAAAATAAAGATGTTGTTAGTATCTTTTATAATTATTCTTCCTCTTATTTGTTTGGAATATTTTCTAAGCCTGTTTTATTAATTCATTATAATTCTAATAGTTGAATATTAATGAGAATAGACAGCTAATGATGCCATATGACAAGATTAGATTTATAAAGAAACTTACCCTGAATAAAGTTTGTGCAGAGATGAGCTTATTATATATTTATTCATCCAAAAATGCTTCACTGTGCTTTTATTACATACTTAATGTATTTGTGGAGTTTAGTATAGAAAAACAATATAATAAAATAATTTGTGTTTATATTCTAATGCGAATACATTTGAAAAGCAACCAATCAGTGATGAATTAAGAAGAGTCTCGTGGAGGTTTAAATCTTCATGAAGAATCACTTACTGATTCTGGATGTGATGGTTTGTGAGAGAAATATCTCTCCATACGTGTGTGTTGGTACCCAGATGGCAATGCTCCTTGGGGAAGTCATAGAATCCTTAAGAGATAAAGCATTGGGGAAGGGAGTATGATAATGGGGGAGGGATCTGAAGGTTTATAGCCTCCCATCACTTTCTACTCTTTCTCTCTTTGCTTTCTACGTGTGGATAAAAAATATATATATAATCAGCCAGCTCCCTGTTTCTCTGTTCCTACTGCCATGCTTTCCCTAATGTGATTGACTGTATCTTTGTCCCACTTATGGTTCCTATTTTTTTAAACGAACACCATGACAAAAAGCAACGTGTAGAGGAGAGGGTTTGTTTCAGCTTATCACAGTCCTTCACTGAAGAGTCATGGCAGGAACTCCAACAGAGCAGGAATCTGAAAGCAGGTGCAGGGGCTTTCTCCACATGGCTCACTCAACCTGCTTTCTCATGCACCAAAGGACAATACACCCACGTGTCATACTACTTACACTGGGTTCTCCTACATTAATCAATAATATTTTTTTAAAAAATGATCCTGCAGGCATGTCTATAGGCCAATCTTATGGAGACATGTCTTCAAATGTGGTTCCCTCAGCTCAGAAAAGGCTGGCTTGCATCAAGTTGAAAAAGAAACTAATCAGGGCATCCCTCCAAAACTGTAAAACAAAATACACTTTTCCTTAAGTTTCCTTGGTTATTGTATTTTATCAGAGCAGTAGGAAGGCAACTAATATAAAAATTGTTACCAGGAGAGGAGGGTTTATTGCTATTAAGAATATGAATGTGGAAAACGTTTGGATCTTTGGACTAAGAAAGGAGTTGAATGCTATAAGCAGAGCATCATACAGTATTCTAGTAAGAGTCTGGCAGACAATAGTGCTGACATTAAAAGACACATTAGAGACATATCTCATAGCATTTTAGAAAGGAACAAGGATTCTATTATCAAAGAAGCCAAAAGGCCATACATTTCATCTTCTGGAAAAAATTTGTCTGATGCAAAATTTAAAAGTAACTAATTTATTTGGGGAAGAAAATTTCAAGGCAGTATAACATCACAGGGATGTGGGCTGGTTATTACTGATGACTCTTATGCAAGTCTACAATGAATAAGACCAACAAGTGAGTCAGAATGAAATGAAAACTGCAGTTTGGAAATGAAAAAAAAAAGCACTGTAAAGCTTAAGCATGTAATCAAGTCATGGACTGAAAATGAAACAGTAATTGTCAAAAACGTAACAGAGTGCCATTAAAGAGAAGCCTCCTGCCCTGCTCCACGGTAATAGAAAAGGTGCTTCCTGGATAAGCCTCTAATGAAAGGAAATCCGAGGGGTTGCTTGCTCCTGCAAAGCAATTGCCTCACACTACAAAAGATGCTGCAACCAGGTTCCAAGGTGGGGAGGGTCCCAAGATGTCACTGGAACTTCGCAGTGTCACCCACTTGGTACTGGCATTAGAGACACAAAAGATGCAAAATTAAGGGGGGCATTGATTCTTTCTCCACAGTTTCAGAGAACTAGACTATTAACCATTCTGTGAAAGTGTGTAGGTGGAACCTGGGTGATGGCAGAGACTGCAATGTGTTGGAGAGTACAAAGTCATGAGTTGTCCGTCAGTGAGAGCTGGATACAGGGATTGAGGACTGCCAAAGAGAAATATATGTTACAGGAGTCAAAGTTAGAAGGGTGGAGCCATCTAATCCCTTTGAAATTGAATTCCAGATCCTGGACATGAAGCTGAAGGATTTGGTGTTTTACTGCTGAGTTTTGGTCTTAGTTTGGTTTAATCTTTTCTGCTATACATTCATTTCTTCCTTTGAAATGGTAATGTATATTCTGTGCCACTGTATAGATAAGTAACTATTTTCCCCCATGTGGGCTCACAGTTAAAGCAGAAGAGATTTCCATCTTTACTTTACAAGCTGAACTAAATAAATTTTATAATATAGCATGATGCTAGGTCTATGGGGACCAGAGGCAGAATATGGTACGTCTAATAAGAAATGTTCCCCATAGGCTTAGGTTTTAAATAGTTGGTCCCCAGTTGGTGAGGTGTTTGAAATAGGTTATGGGACCCTGGGAAGGTAGAGTCTTGCTTTGAGAAGTATGTCAAGGGGGTGACTTTGAGGGTTTACAAACTTAGCATTACTTCCTATTCTCTCACTGATTCTTATGGCAGATTAAAACAAAGTAATCATCCAGCTTCTTTCTGATTTTGCTGGTATACCACGCCTTCCCCACCATGACTGATTCTTTCAAGATTTATAAGCCAACATAAACTTCTTCCTTAAGTTTATTATATTCATTGTACTTTGTCATAGCCACAAAGACATAACTAATAGACTATAAAGGAGCAATCACTTTCTTCAGTTGAGTACCTACAGAGGAGACCTCCAGTTTAAAATTGATAGTGCTAAACCCATGTTCACACAAATGATCTTGGTTATACTCACTAGGTCTTTAAAAAAAAAAACCATTAATATCGGAAAGGGACTTGTAGGGAGAAAGGACAAAAAAGTTGGGTGGGAGAGAGATTGGACAGGGTTGGGGTTTACAATAACCAGAATACATTTTATATATGTATGAAATTGTCGAAAAAATACTCAGTAAAAGTTATGAAAAATGAACAAAAGAAGAGGGGAACAAAATAATCTAGCTATAAAGATCCTGCATAGGTCCAGATTGGGGAATTCAGTGTGTGGAGACAAAATAAATAATAAATGGTAGCAATTGGCCTTTAAAACAAAGAAGTTTTGTGAATACGTTGGATGTAACAGAAAGAACAGCCTGGATGTTCTCATGAAACTGGAGAAAAAGAGTGAATGGCTGGGCCACTCAGTGAACATGGGAACTCAGGAAGGAGGTAAGACCCTAATGAGCAGATAGAAGAAGACAATGAAAGACTCAAGAAAAATTTAATTCCAGGTATATTGGATGCTTTTTAATACATCTAGATGAGACGTGATTTAGTGATTTGTAAAATTATGGGGCATGTCTCACAATAAATATGGTATTTTATTTTTAATATCATTGGAGTGCAGAAGAATAGCATCCATGCACATACATATTTTCTTTGCTGCTGCTATTCAGTAGAACAATTCATTTATTTCCTCCCACACATGTAACCAGATATGTGGGTTACCAATATATTTAGAAACAAATCATTCACCAAGAAGTTAACATACTTGCACAATGTTCCACTCAAAATAATTTACTATACTGTAAATTTCTATTATTAAATTTGGTGAGTATTACTCAGGCATGAAAATTAGCCTGTGGCTGGTTGTGTATGGTATCCTCAGCGCAGACAGAGCAGTAGAAACACTACATATTTTTCTCCTGTTGAAAGTGCTTAAAAAGGTATATTCCTGCTGATAAACCCTGTCTGTCTAGCCTCAGAAAAGCCAGTCTGTGCAAGTTAATTGCTTAGACCTGACAGTGCAGAGAACAGCATTAATAAATGGGGTGTACTGGGTTGTAGAAAGAACAGATGTGAGTTTTCTGCTCCACCGTACGATGAATTAACTCTCTATCTCTCCATTTATATACTGCAGTCATCACACGACAACCTGTGTTAAAGACTATGGTAACGCAACCTTCACACAGTCCCCACTATTTCAAACCCTCCAGTGGCATTTAAAAACTCTCCCTTAAGATGTAGCCCTGTTTTACAATGATGGGAAGAGGGGAGGTGCTTTTACTTGAAAGGCTGCTGAAATATGATTTTTGTTTCTGGTTGCTCTAAACATGTTCTTACAAACCTAGTGCCTGGAGAAACCAGAATTGTACAATTACCTATAACTTTGTCCCAGTGGAAAATGCAGTTGAAATATATTGCTCAGTAAATTTTGCCATTTTATTTTTTCATCTGCCTCAAAAGATGCATGTCTTTTAGCTCCTAGGAAAATAGCTTTTATTAAGGGTACAGAGGATTGATTGATCCATGAAGGGAATGCACATATTTGAATACCACATGGACGTAAATGTAAGTTTTGTCACAGACTTCATTATTTGGTGTCAAATGTCACACAAACCATATGGGAATTTACTGCTTCTCTGGGTACAGACCAAGCATTCTGAGAATCTATTACTAGAAAGAGGTTGTTATATTTTTCCAGCTTCTAGTATGTTCTAAACATTGTGGTAGAATACCTCAGAGCTTATAGTAGGCTAGTATTATGGTAAGAACTTCTACTTATAGAACTATATCTTTCTAAGTAAAACTCAGTATCCTCATCTGTAAAAGAAAGAGATCAGGCATACGTAACCCATCATGACTCAGAGAATTCTGCCTCTAATTTACTCAACCAAGTACTTGCATGGGAAGCTCTATATATTTAGCTGCACACACTGAGAAAAATCACAATAAACACAAAGAAATAATTTACCTTCTAGTTAATCTGGACTAAATTCATAGGTGATAATAGAATCATCTAGAATTTATATCCAAGACCATCCCTGTCTACCTAAAAATTTCATAATTACTAAATGCTTCACTTTACAGTGGCTAGAAATTTATATGCTACATTTTGTTGTTGTTTTGGTTTTTTGAGACAGGGTTTCCCTGTGTAGCTTTGGTGCCTATCCTGGATCTTGCCCTGTAGACCAGGCTATCCTCAAACTTACAGAGATCATCTTGCCTCTGCCACCTGGTCGCTGGGATTGAAGGCTTGCGCCACCACCGCCCAGTGTGCTACTTTCTTTAAGTAAACCAACAGTAACAAGATTAATATTATTTCCACAATCACAATGAAAATAGTACAGTCCAAAAGACAGTAAAGAATACACCTATGACTGCCGAAGTTCATAGAACAGAATCAATGCCAAGTTACCTATAAGTTTCAACTTATTCTGATCTTAGGAAGTCAGAATCAAATTTTAGGAGTAATGCATAGATGTTCACTTAAATGACCATGGGATAAATTGACACCTATCAAAATGTAAGGCTTCTTATGTATTATCAGTCCCTCACACTCCAAGAATATATTATTAAAAGTCGTTAATTACCCAATTAGAACTCTATTCAGTGTTTCAAAACAGTAACCAACTGACAAAGCCCAAGTGAGGTTTCCAAGACTGTCACCAGCCATGACAGGGCTCACAATGAATCCTACAACATCACAGTACAAATTATGAAACAGTTTCTTTGAAGAAAGAGAAAAACCTCTTTATCAGTATCAGAATGAAACTCTAAGTGATTGTCCAAACCCCTTAACACCCCACATAAAGGCATAAAATATCAGAATATCTAGATAGGACAAGTTTCTGACACAATGATACCAGATAAATTATGTTTAAAGTATCCCAACTTACATGTTTAGAAAAGTCACTATTAATCATCTGGATACTATGTGACTGGCTGTAGCCCCCTTTATCAGAATAAAGTACCAAGAATATACCCCCTAAGAAAGAATGTACAAATCATAGCATGTTACATCAGTTGTGTGTGTTTGTGTGTGTGTGTCTGTGTGATACCCATGTACATGTGGAGGCCAGATTTGATGTCAGATGACTTATGCTATTGCTTTCCAATTCATCTTTTGATACGAGATCTCTCACTGAACCCAGAGCTCACTGATAGGCTAGACTGGGCACTGAGCTTAGAAGATCTACCTGTCTCTGCCGCATGCCCTCTCCCAAGGGATATGGTTGCAGATGTGTACAATCATAACCAGTGTGGATTGTGGAGCTTCACACCCAGGTTCTTGTCATTGTCCAGTAGGTATTTTAAAGGTTGAGTAACACACACACCCCCGGACGCCCTGGCTCATCTGAGTTTTAAATTAGTTTTTATATAATGTCATCTTAATTCATCCATATCATTCTAATTCTAAAAGTACACTGAACTCTCAATTGCACATTTGGTACCAATATACATAAAATGCTTTCGGTGGCTCATTATCTTGTTTTGGATTTTTGATCAACAATTTTAGGATGATGTTGACTACATGTAAACGAATATATATATATATTAATATATATATTAATGTATATTAATTTAATATATAAGTATGAATTTACATTGTCTTCAAATAAATTCTAAAGCTTCTAGAAATCTTTAATTTTTAAAAGTATCCTGGTCTGTGTCATTAGTTTTAGTTACCTTAAATCTCAGGGTTTTCTTTTTCTTTTCTTTCTTTCTTTTTTTTTTAAGTGTTGTGAATATAAAGACAAAATGTCACATAGAGCTCCCTGATACATTGTAGGGAGCTTCCTCACAAACGTGTGCCAAGTTGAAACTCTTTTAAGATTAAACTCAGATTTTTTTCCACTCATCATTTGCCAAATAATACTGAAGCAGAAACAAAGTAAAATCACACAGAATGAATTAGGGCTATAGAGCTAAAATTAGTTCTCTCAAGCTAACAGGTAGCCAGGGAGAGCTGTGATATTCTTAAAACTCCAGTAGACTCATTCAAAGAGACAAGATGAATAATCAAGTCTCTCAATGGAGGACCCTTTGATCAAGTTACAAGAGGTTTGTTGAAAGGTTGACATTTAATTTAAAAGCAAAGCTAAAGTAACAAACCCATCAGAAATTTCACTCTAGAATATTACAAAACCACTTATGTTAAGAGATTTTTCTCGGATGGAAAATCAAAAAGCGTCATTGATGATAAATACCATAATGAGGGATTCAGAACATTTGTGCTTCTGGTAACTATAATAATAAGGCCTTGCATTTCTATTCAAATTTTATTTTGAATTATTGTTCATATATATATATATAAACACTAAAACTCCATTCTTCCTTATGGCTGATGTGATGGCTAATCATGGTTGTGAACTTGATTATATCTGTAATCAACTAAAAAAAAAAATCAAGAAACTAGGCAAGCCTGTGTGGGATTTTCTCTATTATCATTTAAGCTGGGAAGATCTAACCCCAAGCCAGACCCTGCTTCCTGATAGCATCCCACATAAAAGGTCATGAAGCTTTTACTTTTGTGTCCTTGCCCCCAATCTTACTGGCAACTTCGTCTACACTGTTGCTGGAACTTTCCTTTGCTGCCTGTCATTAGACAAATATTTTAATTAACCTAAGTTTTTTCATAAGTAAAATAGTGATGATAATCCCAAATTCTTGGTAATATGACTTTTAGATAAGATCACAAATACAGAGTTTTACACACAGTTTCATGCATAGATGCTCAGTTTTTTAGTCGAAAACATTCTTATAGGGACTACCAGACAGCACTTTGTTCTCACTATGTTTACAAAGGTGAGAAACATAAAACCCAAACCTGGAGGGGCTCCTAATTTCCCTGTGCAATCCCTGTTTAGCCTACATGTGGTTAAAGCCCAAGACTTTCCTCAACTTTGGAATGAGAAATGAAACCATACTTATTCCAAGTAGACTTATCATTGGACAGTGAGAAAATTAAATTAATAATAAGTTAATATTTAAGAATTCAAAAATCTTACTGATACATCAATAATAAAAAGTATCTGATGGAGAAGCTCAGGCTTGGATTAAAAATAAGGAAATGACTAAACTTGACCTCAAGCTAGAGGCATAATATAAAGTTAGCCAAGGACAATGTTCTTTGACTCATCTGAGTCATGAATAGTACCCTGTTTTTTAAAGGTGTCACTGAAATGAACCCCACTGGAGGGACAAGGATTAGTGTGTCTCCTTGGATTGAATAAGAGCATGGACCACATCACTGTCCACAGACTTTAAAAGATAACCCCTGAAGTTTAGGATATATTCCAAGAATAAAGAGGTAATGGGAAGCAATTCCATAACATTATATTTTAAGCTAAAATTATTATAAAATTTGTATATTTCTTTACAATTAATTAGATGTGAGATCTGAACCTGGGTGAAGTAGGGAATAAAAAGGGAAGTGAGATCCAGCTATGAAAAAAAAGTTATGTTTTGTGAACCTGTGTGTGTGGCTTGTGAAAGTGTGTGGTTTTCCAATATATTGTATAATCTCTTATGAAGGCCATGGAACAGACTTGATTTTCATGTAATAAACAATAACCTATGAATTCAAAAGCTTATGATTAGCTTCACATACATACACACACATAAAAAACACATACACACACACATTGTAGCTGCAGTTGTAACTGTTTCCAGAAATTTAAGTCCTTTTATTTTGTACAGAAGACCAGTATTTCTACAATATTAAAATATATAAGAAGGTTATTAAAATTGATGGATCATGAAAATACTGATTTCTTTAGTCTGTGCTAAAGTGTAAAAATCTGAAGCTTTTGATTTGATACTTTTTGAATACTGCTATGTTGGGTTATTCTGGTTCTGGTTTAAAAGACAAAAACAAAAAGAATGAATGAATAATTCTACCAAATAATAAAAATGAGTACACCTATATAAATAATTATTATTTCATAACATTATAATTATTTATTAAGGGCAAAACAAGGTGTTGGAATATTTAAGAAACCTAGTCTTTAACTGCAGATTACCATTTAAATTCATCTATCATTGTTTGAGAAACTATAGGCATAATCTATTATCAAGAAAGAAATACAAAACTTTGTTAGTCTGTTTGTCAAGACTATGATAAAATACCTGAGATAGCTGGCCTAGAAGGAAGAAACATTTGTTTTTATTCACACTTTTCCAGTCACTTACTCTGGGCTGATGATGCATCAGTTCACCAAAATGGAGAACTCGTGGAAACAACAGAGGCCCATTTCATAGCATCTGGAAGCACAAAGAGAGATAGGAAGCAGCTACTCACGAAATCTCTTAGAGAGCACACCTTCCATTAGGTGTACCTCTTAAGGTTCCTATCACCTAATAGCACCAATGCTCAGGCCAAACCTTCAACAGGCAAAACTTTGCAGAACCTTCACAATGAGCACTATAGCAAAAAACATCTTAAATCCTTTATTAAATGAAATGATTAATAACATAGGCAGATAGGATCAGAGAGTAGTTACCCTAGAATCAACCACAGTGAATATTATGTATTGTGCTTTGAAATACAATTAAGAACCTAAACTAGCAATATATTTGCAAAAAAATCTGGCTAAGTAAGACTGAGTTGAATCTTATAACTCCACAGAATTCAGCCATTGGCCGGAAGTTGAGTGACAGTAATAGTGACTATCTTCTCTTCTACCCTTCATCTTTGTAGGAACAAATGGGATTTGTGAAGTTGAAGATATCAGAACTTAATCAAGCCAAGTGCAGTGCACAGGGCTTTCTCCCCAACCTTCGAGAGAAACGGGTAGATTTCTGTGAGTTGAATGCTGGCCTGGTCAATATAATGAGCTTCAGGCTAGCCAGAGCTATGTAGTGAGACAGTTCCTCAAATAAAAAATTAAATAAATGAATTAATAAAACTAACAAATGAAAATCACACACTTAAGGGACACATAGCATGATAGGTAAACAGCGCTGGTGGTGGCACTGGTTAAAAGTCACCAGCCCCAACCACAACTACTAGAGTTACAGAGAGCTTTACTAGAAGGGAAAGGGGGAGAGAGAGAGAGAGCTGGGAGCCAAGCCTAAGGGAGGGAGAGATGTTGGGAGCAGAGTAGAGAGCAGGGAACAGAGAAGGAACAGAGAGAGAGGGTGGGGGTCTACATCTGGCTTTTATAAGGTGCAGATTGCATGACCAGGTAGTAGCCAGTACCGCTTGATGACATAAGACGCAAGTCCCCAAGCTGTGCATGAGCAGGAGTGGGGGTAGGATCCTAACAGTACTAACCACAAATTTGCTCAGCATGGGAAGTCAGTAGCTCAAAAATTATCCAAGTACCCCTAGAAATGACCCAGTTTTAACACTCAAAAAAAATCCCATCACCCCCCCCAAAAAAAACCCAAGTGTCAGAAGGATGGAAATGTTTGATTCCCCTATTTACTGAGAAAAATATAGTATGTCTGAAAGAAATTGCTAGAGTAATATGAATATATGTATAGATGGAGTAATGTTATGAGTTCCCGGGTTTGACTTCCTGAACAAGAAATTTCCAGTTGGTCCACACCAAGCCTTCTTTCTCCCTAGAGCCCAGTATATAAACAGTATCTATAGTGGCCACAAGCAGTGTGGGGTTTCACACGTATGGGATACATGGTTAAAGAACAATATAATATTTGACCTCCAATATGTAGCTCAGCGTTATGTATTGAGATGATAGTGCTGCCAGCCAACGTGTATTCTTGAGAAAGAATTTATTTGCCTGATCGCTACCCCACATTTACCTCATTTACAGAAAAATCAAAAGACATATTGAGCTCCTCCAAGCATCGCAATGAACACTACCTTTCTATGAAAGCCAGGTTACTTTTGTGCTTATTTAACTGAACCTACTATATTTGCTGGTAGAAGTCACTAAAAAAAAATGTACAGAACAAAGACATACAGAGAATCCTTTGTATTCAGATCTCCCTATTCTATATAAAATGAAAGGTATACAGCGTATGTTGGGGAAAAAACAGCTACACAGACTTATTTTATACCCACTTATAAATAAAAGCAAAAGTTGTTCAAGAGGATGCAAAATGTGGCAATTCACATCTGTATCAACAGGGGACTATGGTTTTTGACAGACACCTATGACTTGCATAAAGCAATATTTTCCTGTCTTAGACCCATCAAAGAAGAGGGTAGGGAGTATTTCCACTGCATGATTAGAGGTCACATAGAAACCATCTCATCAAATACTTACAGCACTCGGAGACACTAAAAGATCTAGCAGCAGTGGGCCCAGAGGGCCCTAAGTGGTAGTATTTAATCCCCACTCCGGTTCCATGCCATGTGGATGGGTTGACAGTCAATAGCCTCTGAAGGCACACACTATGAATAAACAATGTATCACTGTCAATGGCAGAGACGGTAGGAATGCTGAGTACATAGGAAAGAGAATATGGTAGATGCTGGGGTTCCATATAAGGCAGAAACCAGGGTGACAGAGCAACCCAGCAGACAGTAGAAAGGTAAAACAGACAATCATAACTGGTTCATCATATGAACATATGAGCTAAATGTGCAACTTATGAACACCAGAGGCCATGAGGGATCGAATTTCTCTGTTACTGGTGTTTGTCTCAGTAGTCATAGAAACCCGACTCAATGTGAAATGACTTTTGTTATCTTAACTTGAGACTGTATTCCCACTTATCTGACTGACCATTCAACGACCTTCAGCTAAAGGAAGGAAACAAGAGTCTTCAGTGCTTACAACCCTGAAAAACAGTTGCCCAAAAGAAAACTAAATTCTTCTGTGATAAATTATTTGAAATATCAGATCAATGTGAAAACTTCAAGACAAATCAGTTATTTTTTTTCTGCTAACCATAGACTACGTGTTTACAAATAACTGTCACTGACTAAACAAAAAGTTGCTTTTTCATTCCTCAACATCTTTACTATAATATGAATCAACTCTACTTGGGAGCAGGGTGTATTCCTTATGCACTGACTCTTTTTCTTAAGAATAAAACTAGTGCCCTACGTTGCAAATGTCTTTTTAGCATTCTCCAATCCATTTTTACCTTTTCCCAGAACAAGCAGATAGACTGGATCCACAAGGCCCCTTTGTTCATGTCAGTGAGTCTTAGAGGAATGGGAGTGAACTGAGAAGTGCCACTCTTTTCTTTGTCAAATGTGATACATATATATTTATTTCTATTTCCTTTGCAGTGTCTAGATACAGAAAATGCCAAGACAGATCATACAAACACAGAACATAGACTCACAGCATCTAAGGTACCAGAGTCATCCTGTAAGGAGAGCTGTCTACTGTAGTGGGTAGCCATTCCACCTTTGATTTGGAAGTTCCAACCCCCATTGAGGCTTTGGTAACTGTCATGCCTATAAGGCAGGGCCAAGGGAGGACCCTTCACTTGTAAGTTACCTCACAAAATAAACCACTCTTTTATCTACATAGAATGGCCTTAATAATTTCACCAATAGTCTACTGACCCAGATAGTAGCTAGTGTTAGAGGAAGGCTTTTATTGTGCTTTGTCAATAGACATTTAGGACTTGTTTTTATAGTCTGTTAACTTTATCTTAGCTAACAGAGTATAAAGAAAATTAGAATAAAACTTATAGGCTCAGAGAAGAGAAAAACAATATCAAAGTGGGAGAGTCCTAATGTAGCTGCACAATGGTAGAGACACACCTGGAAGAAACTTAATCATCAGGGAAATTTGGGCTAAAAGTGTCAGAACCTGATTCAAACCAGCTTAGGCTAAAAAGCTCCGCCTCCCTCAGGGCTGGGTATTTTCCTCTACTGCACACTCTTCTTTGAGGAAAGCTCTCCCTGCTCAGATATCACAATTATCCAGAATTTCCAGAAAGCACTCCTGTAGATGTAATTCTAAATGGTTTTATTAAATAAGAAACACAGAGCCAAATGCAGAGTTAAAAGCCCAGAGGTCAGAGAGCAGTAGCCAAGAGCTGAGACCACCTTCTTACCACCCGATGCCACTGCCGCCATCCTTCCCCTGAGAAAGAGACCTACTTCCTGTGTGTATGTCTTTTTATTGACTTTCTGTTCTGCCTTCTCATTGGTTCTAAACCCACATGACCTCCTCATTACTGCCTGTCTATACAGACCTCCAGGTCTCTATGGTTGGTATTAAAGGCATGTGTCTCCACGCTGGCTGTATCCTTGAACACACAGAGATCTGCCTGTCATGTGATTGGGATTAAGGGCCTGTGCTACCACTGCCAGATTTCTACTAAGGGGCTTGCTATTATCTCTGACCCCCAGGAATCTTTATTTATTAACATACAAATAAAATCACATTTCAGCACAAATAAAATATCACCATACACTCCAAAAAGCATCAGTGGATCTGATCTTGAATGACTTCTGGAATGAGGTGATATGAATAACCAATCTGGACCACATGCCAAGCTCTCTAAAAAGCCTACTGATGGAGAAGTTTCCAAAGGAAAAGATTCCGGTGATGTGGACACAATAGATATCCATATTATAAAGCTAATAAATTATAGATGTTTCATAAGTTGTAGGTAGATAGGTGATTGATACACAAAAGATATATGAAAGAGAGAAGATAGATAAAAGATAAGAGATAGAAAGATGATAGGTAGATAAATAGGTACATAGATAGATAGATAGATAGATAGATAGATAGATAGATAGATAGATAGATAGATAGATAGATAGGTAGGTAGGTAGGTAGGTGAGTGGGTAGGTGGGTGGGTGGGTGGATGGACGGATGGATGAATGGATGGATAGATGATAGATAGATAGATAGATAGATGATAGATAGATAGATAGATAGATAGATAGATAGATAGATAGATAGATAGATGAGAGAGAGGGAGAGGCAGAGAGAGAGAGAGAGAGAGAGAGAGAGAGAGAGAGAGAGAGAGAGAGAGAGAGAGAGAGAGAGAGAGATATGATAAATGCAGATGGCAGACAGGACAGATGGATAGAAAATTTTGCACATCTAGTATCTTCTCTGGTTTTCAGCTAATTTTACAATTTTCTTTCTGGAACTGAAATGAATTTATATTCCATTCCAACTGTTAAAAAGATAATTAAAGAATTGCATTTATAAGAATATATTCCTAAAGTGTAGAAATTGCCATGATTAATGGATTTTCTCCAAACGTATTAAGGAAGTCAGCCAGAGATCCTATACCACAGCATGCAGACTTATCTTGTTATTAGTTGGTGAATTAAAAAAAAAAAAAAAAAAAAAAAAAAAAAAAAAAACACTGCTGTGATTTGGCATAGACTCTGATCTTCTAGCTAGAAGTATGATGTAAGCACAGTCAGGAGACAACAGGTTAATTGAGCTAGGCTGTAGCTCATTGTCCCTCAGACAGTGGTTCAATTTTGTCTCGATATGATAGACCCACTAACTTAATGTATAAAATAATAGAAGGAACTTTATTCAGTGGCCAAAGAATGGGGAAATGGGAACCTTTATTAGCACATCAGCTCTCAACTCTAAGGAGCTGGGCAGTTATAGAGACAGCATAATGAAGGAAAATACAAAAATGACTGAAAAACAGACTAATAAAGAAGGAAATACTTTTTCACATTATCCAGGAACTCACCTGCCACATACATTTGCTTATTTTTGGCCCAACATTTCAGAACATTGTACGTTCTAGATACCCTTAGCTCAAAAGTTAAAGCTGCAAAGGCTATGGATACCACATGAGGTCAGAGGTATTTAACTTTTGTAGATGTAACTGTCTTGTTAAATAAGAAACACAGAGCCAAATACAGAGTTAAAAGCCAAGAGGTCAGAGCAATAGCTAAGAGCCGAGACTAAAAACCTTACCCTTCACTGCCACTACTGTCCTACCTCTCTGCAAGAGAGCTGCTTCCTGTGTGTTTTGTCCTATTTATTGACTTTCTATTCTGCCTTCTCATTGGTTGGAAACCCAACCACATGACCTCCTAGTCACTGCCCATCTATACAGACCTCCAGGTCTTCTATGGTTGGTATTGAGATTAAAGGTGTGTGTCTCCATGCTGGCTGTATTCTTGAAAACACAGAGATCTGCCTAGCTCTGCCTGTCATGTGATCAGCATTAAGGATGTGTGCTACCACTGCCAGACATCTGCTAAGGCTTGCTATTAGCTCTGACCCCAGGGAACTTTATTAACATACAAATAAAACCACATTTCAGTACAAATAAAATATCACCATAAACTTTTTCATATCAATGTGACTTGTTATTCAGGTGGACATCTGTAGACCCAAGTGAAGAGAGTGTTTTCAGCAAAATCAGCCTTGGCATACCTGAAACCAACCTAGGCAAGTGCTATCACAACCTTCCCTATACAGATGTGAAGGACACGTGAATCGTATTGATCCAAAGCTGGATTGCATTTTGGTTATCTTACCTTCTAGGCGTTCTCCTACTGGAATATTAATGCAGAGGGAAGATATTATATTGGAATGGATATTTTTACCAAATAAACCAAATAAAAAATTAAAAACTTATGTGGAAAAAATCTCTGACTTGATTTACAAAGGAAAATTGAGACTTCGTCAATTAGCAGGCATAGACCCAGCAGAAATTGTCGTACCATTAACTAAGGAGGACATTGAAAAATTATGGACAGAAAGTGAACCTTGGCAAAGAGCTTGCAGTAATTTTTTGGGAGAAATTAACAGCAAATATCCCAAAAGCAATAGAATTGATCTTATAAAGAGAGCTGATTGGATCTTGCCTCGAATTGTACGGCAAAAACCCATATCTGGAGTTCGTACATTTTATACAGATGCCAACAAAGAAGGAAAGGCAGGTTACAAATCAGAAAATTTAAGTAAAGTGGTTCAAAGTCCGTATAATTCAGTTCAAAAATCAGAATTGTATGCTATTCTGTTGGTATTAATGGATTTTTCAGAACCTCTCAACATAGTAACTGACTCTCAGTATGCTGAAAGAGTGGTGTTACATATTGAGACTGCAGAATTTATCCCTGATGCTTCAGAATTAACTTCACTATTTATTCAATTACAAGATACAATCAGGAAAAGGAATCATCCTTTATATATAACTCACATTCGATCCCATACTGGTCTGCCAGGCCCTCTAGCACAAGGCAATGATGAGATTGATAAATTATTGATAGGAAATGTGCTGGAGGCCTCAGAATTTCATAAAAAACATCACGTCAATAGTAAAGGTTTAAAAAAGGATTTTTCCATAACCTGGCAACAAGCCAAAGAAATAGTAAAGAAATGTCCTACTTGTTCCTTCTACAATCAGACGCCATTACCAGCAGGATGCAACCCAAAGGGTACTCAGAGAAATGAGATCTGGCAGATGGACGTGTTTCACTTTGCAGAATTTGGAAAATTGAAATATGTACACCACACTATCGACACTTATTCAGGATTTCAATGGGCAACTGCTTTGAGTTCTGAAAAAGCTGATTCTGTAATCACTCATTTGCTAGAAGTTATGGCCATCATGGGTATACCTGCACAAATCAAAACTGACAATGCTCCATCATATGTCTCTGTTAAAATGAAACAGTTTTTTGCTTATTACAATATAAAGCATATTACAGGCATACCACATAATCCTACAGGTCAAGCAGTTATAGAAAGATCAAACAGAACTCTAAAGGATATGCTAAATAAACAGAAATGGGTAACAAAACCCCCCAGAAATAGACTGCATAATGCTCTTCTAACTTTGAATTTTCTGAATGCCAATGAGAAAGGAACAACAGCTGCAGAGAGACATTGGATAATAGAAAAAACTACAGAATTAAATCAGCCTATATACTTTAAGGATGTGCTGACCTCAGAATGGAAACCAGGGTATGTATTACATTGGGGACGAGGTTTTGCTTTTGTTTCTACAGGAGAAGATAAGCTGTGGGTACCATCAAAATTGATAAAGGTTCGATTTGAACAAGAGAGACCTCTTAATTAGAGGAGGTGATAGTTCATCAACCAGCATGAACATCCAATTTAAACTAACTTGTATCAATAACACATGCCTTTTCATTTAATCAGATAATAACTTGTCAAAAGGAAACATCCCCAAAATTAGTCTTGGGGAATGGTTTTTGTTTTTGTCTTGTAGGAGAATGAAGGTTAAGGAATCTGAAGAACACTGGACAAATGAGACACCTGAAGAAAAGGGACAAATCATCTATCCCAAGAAACAGAATGAAACGGTGTATGGGTATATATTATCTAAAAAATGTTATGTCTTCCTAAATGTTTGTTTCTGCTTTTCTCTAAAGATTTAACACTATTGGTTTTCTAATAGTCCCAGTTCGATTAAAATTTAAAGCTGACTTTGGAGTTGGAGAATGGCTCTCTCCTTCTTGAAACTCAAGCATGTTGTTAAAAGGAAAATGCAAACTCCCTGTATCATGCCAGAATAAGAGCCATCTTCTGCTATGGTACAGGACAAAAGCAAAATTAATTAAGGGACTATTCTATTACTAATCTCAACTCTTTGATTCTATTCTGATTCTTTAAACTTTTCTCAAAGTATAAATTTTATATCAAAATTTACAAGATTAATATATATATATATACATTTTAAACTTTGTTAAGATATGAATGGTCACATAGAGTACTAACTAATTCTAGAAAAAAGGCTAGCTGCATATATATGTTTTTGTGTTCGAGTCTCTTATCAGTTTTCTGCAGGAAATCACGGCCAGGCCTAACATCAACTGAAGTCTCCAGAAAGAAGATGGGGCCCCACAACAACAACAATTCCACGTGGACAATAATAATATCATTAAGCTGACAAACATAATCCACAGATCAGCTTTGAACTACAAGGTGCTCAGAGCAATTTTGAGATGACTAGCTGAGATGATCCAGTCTCAAAGACTACTTGAATAAGGACTTGAGATAAACCCTGAACTTTGGCATTATACACAGACTGGATAATGAAGGATATAGTTACCTCTCCTAGAATTTGACAATTAACCTAAAATTTTTCTTTCAGGATAAAGAAAACTTCGCCCATACCCAACAGGAAGCAATTTTAAGAATACGACGCCCACATTCCCAAAGAGGTGGTGTGGGGCGGGTGGTTTTTTGGTCTTTTTAATGGGTTTTGGGTCTGGGATAATTTTCAGTATTTAGGGGGGTTGGTTACAAGTTATTGTCAAGGGTTAGGAAAAAGGCTAAGCAAAGGAGATTAGATTTAAGGTTCTTGTTTAAAAAAAAAGAAAAAGAAAGAAAAGAAAAAGACAATTACTAGTTTTAAATACTTTACATTGGATTGAATTGTTTTATATTGTACACAAATTTGAAACTGATATTGTTAGAAAATGCTATATGTATATTTCTAATTGTATTTATTCCATCCATTTAACAATGTAATGCAAATTTCTGATCCTTGAATGTTATTATTATCAACTATTAGGATATAAAGAAATGAAAGCTAGTAGTTAGACATTATCATAGAACTTGTAGTCATATTAGATATGTTTTAAAAATTGAGCAGAGATGTTTTAGACAGGTCATCTTCAAACCCTTCAGAGATCTACAGAATATGGCATTTAAAATGTTTTAATAACTTAGAAAATTTTTCTTTTTTGAGACATGTCAGCTCCTGGCAGTACCAATCTACTTTAGAGAAAATATGGGCATTGAAGAAACTGCATATGGAGTCAACTTTCATTCTGGCAAAAGTTAGCCACTGGACAACAAAGTATCCTCGAATCAACAGGACAAAATGGACAGACAGATCACGAAACAAGGGACTACTGATTCTTGCCAAAACAAGTGTGGTTATGGCTTTATCAAAAGGCATCTTCTGAGGCCAGGACAATATGGCCCCATCCCTGAAGTGGCCTTCGCATCCGGAAAAGGTACAGTGCCCTTTTCTTTGAAGGCAGCTTAACAGGCAGAGGGCCGATGGATTCTGTTGTACAATGGAAAAGCAGCTGAAAGCTCATGCCTCTCAAAAGTAGACTGGCATTTAATAGAGGGATGTGGAGAAGAAGGGGATGCTGAGATGAAGCCATATATACACAGCCAAGAAGAATGGACAGCTGAATTAAAAAACTGTCAACAATTTCCAGAATTTAAAATCCTGAATCATGACAGGACACTAGTGGAATTCAGGTGTTTCTGGTACGTGGACTGCTCTCACCCAATGTGAGGTTGAACTGTTGACCTTGTGTACATCCTACTTCACAAATGAGTCTGTCAGATACACTAAGCCTATAGGCTGAAGATGATGCCCCAACACTGCGGAGAAACCTCAGGTGACTGCCCAGGCAGCTGGCTATTTCTGTCAACTCACAAAATTTTTTGGAAGTTGCTTGCATGCACTTCCTGTTTTTATTTTTGTTAGCTAATATTATTCCCTTCTTGGGTCTCTGAGGGAGTTGAAGATTAGTTAGTTATGGTTGAAGATTAGTTAGTTATAGTTGAAAATTAATTAGGATAGAAAGTGCATTAGATACATCTTGGATTTACCAAAATAGGATAGATAATGGAATCATTTTCTCTGATTTGTCAAATACCTGTTTAGGTATTTATTACTTGTATATATTGTATATAGTTAATTTACTTTTGTATATAGTTTTTCTTTTGTTAGTTATAACCTTTTGCTTTTTTTCTTTTTATTAAAATAGAAAAGGGGAAATGTGGTGGTAATCTAATTGTACTGAAATATTATTTTGATTGTATGTTAATAAATAAAGTTGTCTGGGGGTCAGAGCTATTAGAGCCATAGCAAGAGTGTGGCGGTGGTGGCACACGCCTTTAATCCCATAGATATCTGTGTGTTCAGGGTCAGAGCTATTAGAGCCATAGCAAGAGTGTGGCGGTGGTGGCACACGCCTTTAATCCCATAAGATCTCTGTGTGTTCAGAGATACAGTCAGCATTGGAGACATATGCCTTTAAGACCTAGGGGGCTGTACATTCAGACAGTGACGAGGCAGTCATGTGTTTGGGTTTACAACCAATGAGAAGGCAGAACAACATACTATAAAAAAACTAACCGACAGGAAGTAGCTCTCTTTCGCGAAGCTGGGACAGCAGGAGGAAGGGTGAGATTTTAGCTCTGAGCTCTGACTTCTCGGCTCTCTCTTTTACATTGTTTCTGTGTTTCTTATTTAATAAGACGGTTGGTTACATCTACACAGATGTTTTCCACTGTAAAGATATTTGGAAATTAGTGATGTGTTATCCAGCTGTCTGACTCCCAAATGATCATCTTTAAAAGAAACTAAGAAGAAAGAAGCTAGAGAGTACATTTAAGCACATTTTTTTCCAGCAGTAATGTAACTTCTTCACTCTATGTATTGATTAGTTACTCCCTAGGGATGTTGACGAGGTCATTTCCACCTGGCCTCTTTATGGGTGTCATGGTGCTCCTAAGCATGTTAACTGGGTATCCGATGGAGTACACCCATAGCAATAGTGTGTTACAGCTCTGAGGGAAAGGACTTCCCTAATGGAAGTGTTGCAGCTCAGAGGGGAAAGGCATCCTGACAATAGGGAGCCAAGGACTACCACAAAGTCACACTGCACAGCAAACCTCACATGGGAGATTTATTGGAAAAAAAAATAAAATAAAATAAAACAGCAGAGTGGCTGACTGTGCTTGGGTAAGAAGCTTTACATAGGGTTTCTCGGGGGGTAGAGTTTTCCAGGGTGAGGAACTGTTGGGATTTCAAGCTCAGAGATTGATGTTTTGGGGGGCTCATGGATTGGTGGGTTTTGGTAAATTTTCAAACCCCGGAAGTGGGCTCAGACCATTTACGCTACAAATGGTAGTGCCTGTCTTAACAATCTTTTAAGATTTCAGTTTTATTTTATTTGTGTGTGTGTTTCTGTATAACACATGTGTGCCTTAGGCCAAGGGTGACGAGGAGTGGATCCGATTTTAAGGAAAGCCAACATGTAGGTTTGGTAACTGAACCAAGTGTTTGGACTGAGTATTAGCAGAGAAACATGGACAGTAGGATGAAGAAGGGGGAGAATGCATGAGAGAGGTTTAATTCAAGAAACTGACTTACATGATCCTGGGAGCTGGTTAGTTAGGACAAAAATCCATAAGGCATATCAGGTTTTCTTTGCAAAGTGTGGTAATTTATTTTGGCCACCGGCCATGAGTTCCTTCATGTTTCCCTCGGGCTAAACTTCAGATAGATTTCTCCTTCGCTACAGGCCACTGTCATCCTTTTTTATTAAAGCACTTATTTTAGGTACCTTAATTCTTACTCTATTCCTTTGAGATACAAATATTTTACAGTCCCAGCAATGTCTTGCTCAAGAACATGAAAGTCATTCCACTGAATTGTAATCATCAAGAATATAGGATCCAAAGCCAGTGGATGGCACAACTAGGAAAGGAACATGTTTCTCAAGCCAGGACCCTCAATTTGCTACCCACAACCCATCTAAGTGTGGAAAGAAACTGACATCACAAAGTTGCCCTCTGATCCCCACAGATACTCAGTGGCATATATCTCCCTCCTGCCCAACAAGCATGATGGTATTATATATTTTAAAAGAAAATGGCATCATTTTCTCTTATCTGTGGAAAAATAGGTGTCTCACTTCCATAAACCGAAATTAACAGGCACAAGTGGCATAATTATATATCAACCAACCCACCTCTCCATTAATATCTTCGAATACTTTTGCACTACTGTCCCCAAATTCCCAACTCTCATTCTTCCTTGCAGCTTTGCATTTTATTAAAGAACTTGATGTATTAAAAAAAAACATGAAAGGCAGAAAAAATGTTCTTTCCCATGGATCATATGTTAGTGCAGTTTTTACTTTTTCACACACACATATATGCAATGGTCAGTTTTATCCCACAGTAGTTCAATAACTCAGATTGTTTCTGCTGATTTTAACAGTAGTCAAGTATTCCTTTTAGGAATGCATGCAAAGTGTGAAATACATGGACATAAAAAGTAATGATTTAAAATAACAAACTAGGAATATATGATATTTATTTAATATTAATATCTACATATGAGAAACACTAAATGGACTTAGCAGGTTATAGTTGCGTGGGGGGATGTGGGTGTGTGGGTATGTGTGGGTGTGTCCTACTTTTTGTTTCTGTGAAGCTGAATTTAGTCTCTGCTTCCATTGCAACAGATTTGAAAAAAGACTTCTTTGCTCATTTAACTTAACCAATCTGGAAATATATATATATATTATTTTAGACATCAAATGATCAGATTCTTGCTTTTGTGGACTATTTTTTGAGTTAGATTGAAGTATTTATTAGTCATAATTGTTTTCAAAGCTTCACCAAATCTGTAATTCAGACATAACATTTCTGCAGTGGTCTTCATAGAAAGTCTCTGTTTTATACAATGGGGCTTAGGCCAACATAACTAGTTGTAAGTTAGTCTTCTCTAAAGCTTGTGAGAATGCTAGATATTATGTGACCTATAACACTCTGGCATTCATTCTTTAGTCAGGCCAGTCTCCACATAGAACAGAAACTACTTTTGCTATGGAGCCATGGACTCCTTTCTCTTGGTCTACAACATAAGGAAAAGAATAAAGGGCTAATTTCTTTGCCTTGATTTCATATCTATCTCTTTTATTTGGGTCAGATACCTTATTTACTCAGCATGAAAGCATGGTAATAATTGGAAGGAAAAAACTTATTCCTTTAAAGGATGAATGCACAAAGATAGTCTATCAGATTATATGATTCCTTTCCTTAAACTATAAAAAGGTACCTGAAGGTCTCCAGTCATTGTCGATTGTCTTACACATGCAGTCACACTGGATTCCTGCAGGAGCAGACCTTCATAAACAGGTCATGGAATTAAATCATCTTGAGTAATAAGAACTTCTCCAGGACCATCTTGCAAAAGCAGAACTGAGATACTGGCTAACTAGACCATGTCAGCTAAAACTCACTAGCAATTCATATCTCTCTCCTCCTTTGCCCCAATTCTTCCTCTATTTAAATTTAAAGAGCATGTCAGTATCTTATCTATTGGATAAAATGCTTACTTTCCATATTGTGAAAATAACTATTTTAATTGAATTCCTTTCCTGACTATTACTTTTACTATTGCTTTTGTCTGTTTTCTTTGAAAGTATGACATGTTGGAACTTCCAGAGTTGGGCTACTGGCCTAAGACTTTAGTTAACTCATATATGCATGCAAAGGCTATATACCCTAGAAGACTCAGAGGTCTTCATCCATGGAACTCTTTATCTATAGTGTACTGTTATATAAAAAATTTCTACATTTGTCTTCTTGAATTTCTGATCTTCCAACAAAACAAAATCCAATCGGAGTATCCTCTCCATCTGTATATTCTTGTCTGAAAGTCAGCTCCAGGCAGAAAGCCAGAGCTATAGCAGAATTCACTTCATATTTTCATTCTCTCAGGGATCACCTTCTCTCTCAAGGTATCTACTAACTGAGGATGTTGCTTTGAATTTGTTTACACCCCAGTGGTTTTTTGTTTGTTTGTTTTGTTTTGTTTTTTAAGTCTGTTTTAGAGTGATTGGTCAAATACTATATTCTTTGCTGGTGAGACAGAAGTGGCTGTCTTAAAATATTACACACTTAGAAATGGCAGTTTTATCACAGACACAAAGTTCTCTGCCAAAAAAGAGCTCATTAGAATTCCCAATATCCTTATGTGCTTATGTAAAGTGTCCTCTTGTTTTCATTGAAAAACATAAGTTTCCTACATCAGTGCCTAAATACACAGCTGGTCAATTGCTTGAAGTGACTTAACATCAACTGAAATGGCACACAAATATTTTTATAAATTTCTCTCAAAGACATGATGTGTACTTTGGAGATTATGTTTAGGCCAATGGTGCATGCAGCATTTTTAAAATATTTGTCTGTTTATGTGTATTCTTTAGCTATCTTTCAAATTCCAAAATTGCATAAATAATGTAAGAATGCAAATTGAATTACTGCAAAATTTTCACAGTGAGGCTATTAACCCTCTAAGTACATCGTAAGAAAGCCTCTCTCATTCTGTTACATTTACTTTTCTTAACCTCAAGGCCATTCTCATTGTCTATTTAACTGCCATATTCTCTAGCTCAAGGAGAAAGAAAATGCATGTGCCTGCAATTTACACCTGTCAGCCTAAAAGACAAAGTTACTGAGTGAAGAGACTCCTTGTTCAGTTCCTTCTAGTAAGGCTATTGTGATACCCAAGGCTACTGTGTTACTCAATATACACGGAGGTGATGGTTTTCCCAAATTCCTATTGTCTACTGGTATATGGCCAGTGGTATCTGCTGCCTTTAAGGTTAGTTCAGAGTTGTGTAACTTTTGTCATCCCTGAGATTAGTTTATGTTTTATACTAGTAAGCAGCTATGAATGAATCATCTAGATGTAGTTA
Source organism: Peromyscus maniculatus bairdii (assembly GCF_049852395.1). Taxonomy (NCBI): domain Eukaryota; kingdom Metazoa; phylum Chordata; class Mammalia; order Rodentia; family Cricetidae; genus Peromyscus; species Peromyscus maniculatus. The sequence continues at coordinate 38,512,885 of NC_134869.1, forward strand.
CATTAGTAATTGATTTATTTTGAGTCAATAAAAACATACATCAGATGGGCCAGACCTAATCAGGTAAGCATTTTTTTTTTGTTTTTCTTTTTTTTTCTTTTTTTCATTTTTTTTTTGTTTTTCACTTTTTTGTTTGTGAATAAATAGTTTTATTCTATGAGAATTTTATAATTGTATGCAACGTATTTTTATCATATCCCAAACTCCCCATTAACTCTCCCAGATCCCTAACAACATATTTCCATCTCAACTCCTTGTCTGCATCTTCTCTTTTGTTTTCAACCAGTGAGTCCATTGGTGTGCCCATATACACAGGGTTGTGGAGCTATCCAAAGGAACAACCTACCAGTGGCCATGAGCATGAAGGAAAATGATTCTCTTCCCCAGGATTCATCAATGGTCTATAGTCTATGGCTCAAAAATGGGCCGCATGAAGCCCTCCGTCATCCATATTAGAATTTTGATTAGCTTTTTCTTGTGTAGGTCTTGTGTAGCTAAACAGTTGCTGTGTTTTTAGAATTATGACAACCATGTCATAACCATAAGATGACATTTCATAATGTCTTTCTTCATACTCTCACCTCCTCCTCTTTCCACCTCCTCCTCTACAATGTTCCCAGAACCCTAGAGTGTGTGTGTATGTAATTATATGCAACATATTTTTATCATATCTAAAACTCCCCTTAACTCTCCAAGAGGAGTTTTGGATACATACATATATGTATGTATATATCTCCCATTTGGAGCTGAGAATTCAGTCACTAATTCTCAGCTCTTGGATGAGTAATGAGTCTCTCAGCATTAACTGCTGCTGCCCATTGCAAAATAAAGCATCTCTGACCAAAGTTGAGAGAAGCACAAATCTATAGCTATGAATATAAATACTTAGAAGGCATTTTGGCAGCATGGTAGTTTAGTAAAACAATAATAGGTCCTCTGTTTAGGACCTATGGACTTTTGCATGGGATTGCATTATCAGAAATGAAATTCCCTCACGTAGAGGTGGTCTCAAATCCAATCAGAAAGCAGTTGGTTATTCCTATAATAGTGATGTCACTTTTGTACCAGTGGTCTTATCTTACATGGCAGGTTATTTAGCAGCCAAAGTCTAATTATAAATACAACCTTTGATTTCTTTTCTCCTCGGCAGCCTGCATATCTCCTTCTGGCACAAGCAATCAAGGAGGAATTTTGCTAGCCAGTTTGAGATTGATCTATACAGGTCTTGCTAACAAAGTGTTTGATGTCTTCCACGATAGAGTGATGCCAGTAGCTATGGTAGACAGAGGTGGACCCTTTAAAAATTCTCTGAGATTACATGCTCCTGTTACACTAGAGGGGTTTATCAACTCTAAGAGAATGTGTGAGACTTACATGTTACTGAACTATGAGAGACAGCTGATGGCTAGGATTTGTCCCTAGATGAAAGCTATCAATTGAATTTGAATCCCAGTCCCCCTACCTACAAGAAACTGAATTCTGTCAATACCTAGTTAAGGCTGAAAATGGTCTCCAGAACAGAATGCAGTTTCTATCAGCCCTTTAATTTCAGCCTTGTGAGGCTATAACATGAATGTACATCTAACTTAGCATCTATGAAACAGCCCAACCTTTCTTTTAAACCAGTGTCACAGTATTCAGTATTAAATGCCTCCCCTAGTCTTATGTATGCCTCCCCTAGTCTTATGTATGCCTCCCGTAATCTTGGAACAGGTAGTCTCACATAAAGAAAACCTTGAGGTGAAGACTTGGTAGAGGCACTGAGTACAGACATTTAGGTTTCCTAGTGGCCCCTCTTCCTGTCTGTTCTCCTCTCCCTGGCTGTAGGAACACTAGGACCAGCAGCCCCATGTGCCAGCCACTGTCTTTCACACCATGATGGGCTGTTTCCTTCAAACTGTAAGCCAAATGAAAATCTGTCCTTAAGTTGCTTTGTATCAGATTCCTAGGTACAGCAACAAGGGAAACAACTAGTACAAAAAGTAACTTTCCATATTCTATCATGTAATGATTTCTAACAAGTATGCTATCGTTGTGAGTAAAACACAATTTCTACTAGTTTGGAAGACCTCAGCCTAAGCTGCCAGGCATCCTTTCTACCTCAGCTCATCCTCAAGAATCACTGTTCTTGGATCTATGAACATTCTGCAACTAAGCGGTTAATATTTGGATCAACAGGGCTTCAGAAAACTGCTTTATTACTATGGGAGTTTCCCTCCTGACTGGTCTGCTATCAGTCACCATCATTATGAAATATTTTATGTCATTATATTCTCACTAAAGTATGCTTCACAGAATTGAAAAAAGTGGTAGGGAACACAGCACTAAAATTTACCTTCCTTTAGGCTTACCAAAGACCTGTAGAAGAGAATAAAATAGAATATCAAGTTAAAAATGATTTTGGGAAGTAATCAATAGGAATAAGGAAATGGACAAGTCTTTATAACAGAAATGTTGGCTTCATGCTTAGAGTTTTCTAGTTCTTTCCTCTAAAGCCCTTTTTTTTTGTTTTATTGCCTTCTTGGATTCTTTGTCCATTTGATGATTGATGTTGTTGATGATGATGATGAAGTCATGATGATGGTGATGATGATTATGATGTTTTCATAACAGCAACATCACAAGTACACATCAGGTATGTTTCCTATTGTGAAGTGTGAAGACAATGCCTTAAGCTATGTTATTTTATGTATATTATTCCATTCAACATCCAATAGTCTAGTTTTTTGGACACATTTATTATGCAATATATTAGTACATAAAGGAAAGTATATAATCTAGTAAGTGTGACTGAAAACTTTCAAAAGGACTATGGCATTATTCTTAGACCAGCAGGCTGATAGAGAGTGACTGGCAGGAGTAGAATATTTAGAAATGGCGGATTGTGATCTGAGATGTAAAGACTTAACTAGAATCAGTGATGAAATAATATGTGAAGGACAAGATAAAGTGAGTCAGTTTATCTGAGACTATTGAGAACTGTGTAAAGAGTAGAATTTTTTTAAGTGATAGAGGAATGTTTTGAGCAATTTTTCATAGAAAGTTGGTGACATGGTTTAATTTGTGTCTTAAAATTATCACTGTGGTCTGTGGTACATTTACCCTTTACTGACTAATCACCCTGTACAATGTCAGGAGCTATGTTTATATAGCTTTCAAATGAACAAATTCTAGTTATTACTCTGCTATCTACTTCACCCCTGACTCCATAGAGTTCAGAAATGTTAAGTCAACCACCTAGCTTTATTTCCTGCAATATTTCTATACGTTAATAAATTATTTTTGTTGTTAATCCTCATATTTCTACCTCTTGGAGATGCTGGGGAACCTAGTTTCAATAGGTATAAAAGAAGAAATAGACATGAATAGCTGAATAACTAAAAAATCAATCAATCAATCACTGTTTTGTTTATCTGTCTTTTAACCAATGCATTCCAATTGAATGGTGTTGGATGATGGCATATTTTTTGACTAGGATTTGATTCAAACATTTTTCCAATGTAGTATAGCACATGACTCCAAGAGGTTTGCATTTGGGAAGTAGCTTTAGCTAGATGATATGAATGACGGTTTGTGACTGTATTTGTTCTTCTTGATTCATTGTTAGCCTGGAGCAGCTCCTAGAAGGAACTCTCTTCTTCCTGGCATCACATCGTGAGGTCTGCACACAGTAACAACTGCTTAGTGCCCAGGATTCACCAGCTTAGCTTCATCAACTATATTTCAGATTGAGTTCCTGTATCATTTTGTCTCTTGTAAGGCTTCTTCTTGGCCTGTTTTCATTATATGATGATATTTGTAATTATAATATGTTAATAAAAGCCAACACATATGTGCATTCAGTGTTTTCTATGCCAGTTGCTTAATACACACTACAAATGCAATCAGTCAGGTGAACTGAGACTCAAGTATAATTCTCAGCCTGGTTTTTGGAGAAGAAAACCAGGCCTGTATGCTTAAAGATATCCAACTCAGAAAATGCAGACTCAAAGTCTATACCCAGAATGGATTTGAACCTAAGGTAGATTTTATACATCCCTTGGATTTTTGATTGCTCTTTTTCTTTAAACTGTAACTGATATTTAACAAACACAGACTCCCATGTGTGATAATACTTCCAGGTCTGTTGCCTTAGAAAATTTTTTCTAGTATGACTCCCTTGAGCAATGTATGCTGATCTGAGACTTTTTTTTTTTTTTGTCTTTTCACTTAAACATATTTTCTCTTAGCTTGGTTTCTTATTGGAAGTCCCTCAGATGGCGAAACATAGGCCAAATGGACCCTACACTATGAAAATTTTGCAATATATAAAAATAATTCTTTTGTAGGTGCCAGAGAACTTTCATAAGGCAAGGTGTGTTTAAGCTTAATTCAAAAAGGTATTTAGAGCTATTAGATATGTAATTCCAACCTACAGTTTATTAAGACAGCCTTAGAAATAGTTATAGAAAATTAATTGAAATGAAATTTATCTTATTAAGTAATACTGTTTGTAACTTCCCCAAGCAAGAAGTATTATTTCTGTTTTTTAGCCAAGAGATACCTAGTGTTTTAAAAACTATGTTTCTCTGATCATGATATTAAAATTCTTAAAGAATTTGTTTTTGTATAGATTTTCAGTTTGACTAGCAGTTGCACTTATTAGAAAAGACTGATCACAGATGAAGTAAAAATTCATTTTTCACAGATGGCTTCAATCTTTCTATGTTATATCTACCTCTAATCTGCTCTGCAAAATTGGCCTTCTTTGTTTGTTTGTTTGTTTGTTCACTTATCATTCAATAGTGTATATCTAGTGGCAAGACAATTTATGCTTCCTAAACAGCAGAAAGGATATATTTATTTCCTGACTAATCTAATGGATACAGAATTGAATACAATAAGATAGAAATGCTTTTTTTAAAGTAGATGTATTCAGACACCTTCTTGTCCATGGCTTCCATATTACCCCAACTGAGTAAGTAATTGTACTGATCCAAATGACACTAGAAGATCCTATTGTACCCCTGAGTGTAAGGAAATAGTCACATTGAAGTTGAACTTTTCTGATGTAACTTGCGTCTTTATGTTTGCACACATATAGATGAACAGAGAGCCAGAACAGTCTCATTCTAAGAAATTCTTTTGCAAATCATTGAAAGTTTCAACAGTATCTTAGAATTCACAACTAACTTTAAAGTACATTAATTATTGACTATAAAATAACCATGGAATGAAACTTTGTTTCATGACTAATGTCAACAAAAATATGAAAAAAAATCATTATAAGCCTTTTTAAAGGAGCCTCAAATTCTATGAACTGAATTTAATTATGGAGTGAATTTGTCACATTATTTTATTTCCAGAAGCATGAAAATGGCTACAGTCAAAGAAAACAGTAAATAGATCACAAATGAAAAAGTTTTGGTGGGTTTTTGTTGTTTTTGTTTGCTGGTTTGTTTTACATCTATTTGGATGATCAAGCAAATTGTCAAAGATATTTCAAGTTGAGTATACATTACAGAGACATTGTTAATTAGTTTTTGAAAAGAATTATATCTTGAAAATATATGCTGGAGCAATGGAACAACCTACAGCAGTGTAGCTGTAAATTTTTTCTGGTCCACACTAATATGTTTTGCACAGTGGTTGGTTTTAATGTCAACATGCCACAATTTAGAATCACTTGAGTAGAGTTGTATTGAAGTATTGTCCAGATGGCTTTAATTGATACATAAAGATCTACTCTGGGTGTATGTCATCTTCTGATAACAGTCTGGTTTAAAGAATATGTCAGAGGAAGATTACTTATCTTTCACTCTCTTGGCCTCCCCCATTCCATAGAGTTCGTTTGCCCAGTCATTACTATTACTGATTTCTTCACTGATTTGAAAACTAGTATTTCCAGGTTTCCATTGTTGACTATAAACTATCTACCCTCCAGGAACTCCTTATGTTTGAAATACATATTGATACTACAGAGCCATCAGCCGCATGAACCTAGCAGCTACAAAGTTCTTGGTATCTCCAATGTGAGAAAGCCACTGTGGGTCCCCTCTGACAGCCTCCAGGACTGAGCAAGCACCCAGTTCTCATCCCCGCAGATGTGAGACAACTCTTGTTACTATTTTAGCATACATGACTTAGCAAATTCTTTAAACACACACAATCAGTTCTGTTCCTCTAGAAAATCTTGATTAATTATGTTCATCACATTATCAAGTTACAACATTTATGTAAATTAAACAGAATTGAACTGTAATTCATCATATTATCACAGAGGCAACAATTTGTTGTTGTTTTATCCAACACTGTTTAGTTTCAGTTCTACAGTTTCATGAAAGGACCTGACATTTAAGTCACTTTCTTTTTTCTTGAATAATGTTGATTTGAAGGGATATAGTGACTTAATTATGAGAATGCTTACTTTGGTGATTTATTTGTATGTATACATATATAGGTATTAAAGTTTATTATACTGACATTTTCTCATGCAACCATTTAATTCTCTAAGAAAGTTGATACATAAAATCTGTTAAGTATTTTTTTTTGGAATGTAGGTCTTTTGGGATTTTTGTATAAAAATAAGTCTAGCTAAGCAAAATTACAGTTAAAATTAAAGAGATAATTGAATCTATTTTCAGTTCTTTTGTGAGTCATTTTCTTCTTGTAAAAATTGTAGCTAGGGTGTCAAGAGGGTTTTATCAGTTTTTATAGTTTGTATTCACTTTATTATATTTATTTTCACTGAAGGACCCAATACTATTACACATTATAGTTGTTTCTATGAATATACATACTCCTTATATAACAGTACAAAATTAACCAGCTCAGTGGTAGATTGGAATTTTTCAACTTTTCATTGTTTATATAGTAGTCAACCTCTCATACAGGTAAGGAAATTCTGCCTGAAGATGTCTGGAGTTGTTCTGGAGACAGGAGAGCATATTACTATCCTCCTTTGTGTCATGAATGTGTTTGTATAAAAAATGTAAAATGAATATCATCAGAGATATGAAGGAAAATGCAAACTGCAAAATTGTAGTGGGCAGATTTGGATAACTAGGTGAAAGGGTAATAGTGTCTGTGAACATTTAACACACTGAAACCTGGGCTCTGTACTTAAAATTACCACTGGCTTAAATTGCTCGACCACTTACTAAGCAAGGCATTAAAAGTTTCTGAGCATAATCAAGAAGGAAGTATAATCTGAGCCTCTATCTCAGAGACACTATGGACTGGTGTGGGTATCAGGATTATAGAGTTTTATCCATCTTCATAGACTTCATATAAGGGAATTGAATAAATATGTAATTTATTATATATATTATTATAATATATAATTTGTCATGGGGATTATATAAACAAAATGACAAAATAAAACAAGTTCAGGAAGAAAGAATTTAAGAATTAAATATTTAAATTTAGTAATTAAACAAAGTACTAATATTTTAGAAATGATGCTACGATCTCATGAGAAGATGGGATGGAAGAATTAAAATAGAAATCAATATAGATTTCTAGAGGACAAACATTACAAATGAAGAACAACAAGTAGATGTCTTATGCCAAGAATAGACATGGTATATATCAATAATATAGACACAAGGAGAATTTAGGAAAGTTGGAGAGAAACAAGACGATGCTCAGGAGATAGATGACAGTAGGTAAGGAGGTAGCAGATTACACAGCGTCCACAGCCATTGTAAGAACTCTACTAGAACTGTAGCCACTGGATGATTTTGTCTAGAGCACTGGCATGAACTGATTTATGGTTTATTACATAGCTCCAAGGGGTGCGCTTTAAAGGGCTAGAAGAGAGAAAGAGGGAGCAGAGGAAATGAAGTGGCTGAGAATACTTGCAGCATCAACAAGTGCCGTGACCTAGTGGACATCATGAAAAGTGGACAGATTCTATCTATGATTTAAAGTAGAAGGTCTATGTTCATTTACTAATGTACGATTGGTGGGACAATAGAAAAGAATGAGAAAGTATTTTACCTCAGAATCTGGAAAAAAAATGGAGTTAACTATACAATGAAGGTGATTAAAAGAAGATTGTTTTGATGGAGCCAAGAACTTTTGGAAATGATATATTGAAATATATTAAAGATTCTTAAATAGAAAGTTTACCAGAGGAGTCTGATGTAGACATAAAATCTTCATAGACATAAAAATCTGTCACTGAATATTCACTAGCTATAGTTAGGAAATACAGAGGCACCCCATTTAGGATGAATGTAGGTAGGTAAAAGTCTAAGAATTAATTCTTAAACATTACAACAGTTGACAGTTGATAAAGTAGAAGCTAACAGAATTTGAAAAGATGGCTAGTGAAGGAGTAATGCAGGAAATTATAGAAGATGATATCTGTAGTGGGATCAGATTCCTCCTAGTGTGTATGAAGACTGAGCACTCATATACATGAATAAATAATTTTTTAAAAAAGAAAGATGATATTCCATACCAGAGAGTATTCAAATCAAGTTAATTCAATCAGAATTCTATTAATACAAACGATAGCCACCGAATATGACAATGGGGCTGCATAACTTACTTTCTTTTTGCTATAACAGATTGTCTAACCAAATGACTTATTAGAGGAAGTATTTACTTTTGGATCATGGTGTCAGCAGGGAAGGCGTGACAGAAAGTGGCTCCTCCACGGCAGTAGTAATTAATGACAAATATGAAATAAGAGTGATAAGAGTCAGGATACTGAAGATAAAGACCAAACTAGAGGCAGGCATAATGTTCACAAAAAGTGATTCGGTTCTGTCAGCCCAGCTTCAGGCTGTAGATTCCACAACTTCCCCCAAATAATGCCACCAGCTGAGAAAATGTACTCAAACTGTGAGCCTGTGGGAGGCTTTTCAGACTCAGACTATAGCATTGTGTCTCTGAACCCTAAAGACGCATGACTACTTCATGAGGCAGAATCCATTCAGTCTGAGTTCAAGAGGACTCTGATCCGCAGTTTCAACACTGAAAGTCCTAACTCCACAGTCTCTTCTGAGACTCAAGAAAACCTTTTCCTATGAGGTCTTTAAAATAAAAGCCAAGTGGTGTATTTCCAGTGTACAATGACCTAGAGTAAGAATTATTCCCCCAAAAGAAAAGATTAAAGGATAACAAGAAACAATTGATAGAAAATCAAAACCCAGAAGGACAAACATTGAATCTCAAAGATTCATGTCTGTCATCCAGAAGGAAGACTCTGTCCTGATGTCAATTTCTGTACTAATTATTTACAATGCTGTAATAATCAAATGCCTAAAAGAATGACATAAATGTAAAGAGATTCTTTTTGGCTCACAGGTTCTGAGATTGTAGTCCACCATGTCTGGGGAGCCCGGGTGACAGGAATTGCATTATCTGTGGATACAGAATCTATGGCTGTAGTCTTCACAACGCAGTGGATAGGACACTTAGAACACACACTGAAACCAGAAATAGGTGTCATCTAAAAACTTGCACTTTCAGTGACTCTGCATCATTTACACCACCCATACCCATCCTCTAAAGTCTACACAACCTTACAAAACAGTACTGCGGTCTAGAGAACAAGTGTTTAAACATATGGACCAGTGGGAGACATTTTAGAGTCGAACCATGACAGTGGTGATGCCTGGTATCCCTAATGAGAGAATTTATTTTTTTTAGAGCACAGAGCAGAAAGCACTACAGAGATCCAAATGAGCTTCATTATGGTATTGTCACATACACATATCATTGTCTCAGGGTTTCTGTTGCTAAGATGAAACACCATGACCAAATGTAAATTGGGGAAGAAGGGGTTTATTTGGCTTACACTTCAGAGTTGCTGTTCAACACTGAAGGAGTCAGGAGAAGAACTCAAACAGGGCAGGATCCTGGAGGCAGGAGCTGTTGCAGAGGTCATGGAGGGGAGCTGCTTACTGGCTTGTTTCCCCTGGTTTGCTCAGCCTACTTTCTTATAGAACCCAGTGTTAGGATTCTGTACATGTACAGCTCAGGGGTGGGGGGGCGGAGGAGGGGCAGGGGTCTTGTCTGGCGCCTTACATCATTAGCAGGCGACTACATGCCACCTTAAAAAGTCGGACACGGACCCCCATGCTCACTCTCTCTCTCTCTCTTTGCTTCTTTTCCTGTGTATCCTCTCTCTGTTCCTTCCTACAGGCCTGGCTTCTCCATCCTATCCCCTCTTCTTTGTAATAAAGCCCATTCTGACTCAGGTAGCCATGGCCTGTGACTCTTCTGCCAACCAACCAGTGCTGTTCATCCTTTCACCCAGAACCAGCAGCCCAGGGATGACATCACCCACTATGGGCTGAGCCCTCCTTCATTGGTCACTAAATGAGAAAATGACTTAGAGATGGATCTAGAGGAGGCATTTCCTCAGCTGAGGCTCCTTCCTCTGATGACTGTAGCTTGTGTCAAGTTGATGCACAAAACCAGCCAGGACAACTGAGCTCTTGTCAACTTGATACACAAACACATCACAATTAAGCCACAACCCTTCCTTTCTTATTCATCCCCAAGATGTTAAATAACAGTCTTCACAAATTCAAACACACTAAAAATTTAGTCCCTTTAAAATAACCAATTTCTTAAAATCCAAAGACTTAAAATACAAAGTCTCTCAACTCTGGGCTCCAGTAAAATACATTCTTATATCAAGAGAGAAGACTCAGGGTACTGTCCCAATCAAAGCAAAGCAAAACAAAATTCCAACCATTCAGCGGCTGGGAGCTACTCACGATCTTCTGGCCTCCTCCAAAGGGCTTGGGTCACTTCTCTGGCTCCACCATCTGCACCAGCAAACGTTTATCTTCTAGGCTCTGACTGGTTCCACTCCACTGCTGCTGCTGTTCTTGGTGGTCTTCCCTTAGTCCTGGCATCTCCAAAATGCTGGGGCACCTTCTGCAAAAGGGATGCACTTTCACCAATAGCCTCTCATAGGCTCTCTTCATGGTGCCAAGCCTCAAATTCTTGGCACAACCCCTTGAGTCGTGGGCCGTCAACTGCCACTGGGGCGGCACCTTCACCAATAGCCTCTCCTGGCCTTTCATAGTGCCAAGCCTCAGCTGCTTTCCATGACCCCTTCGTGCCTTCAAAACCAGTACCACCTGGGTGATGCTTACTCATTTCCAGTCCAGTTGCCAACATGAGGTACAACCATGGCTGCCTCTGGAACACAGCTTCTCTGTGCTCTCAGAAAACACTTCCCAGAAGATTTCACAAGGGATCCTGGTCTCTTCTTAATCACTGCTATTTTCTTCACTCCAGCTGACCAGCATCAATTGTCCCAGTAACACAAAGGTTTCACTTCAGTAGTTCTGGTGTCTTGCTAATCACAGCTGATTCTTCAGCCCCAGCTAACCAGAAGCACAGCATCTTAACTCAAAGTAACGAATAGCCCCGATAGAGTCTTTGATCATCCCTCTGAAACTTCACAAACCAGGCCTTCATTTTGTGTACTTCTCTGAATAATATTCTTATCTTCCAAGTTCCCACAGAACATCCCACTGAGGTTTCTCAACACTCAATGGCTCTTCTAGTCCGATGTTCCAAAGTCCTTCCACGACCCTCCCCAAAACATGGTCAGGTCTGTCACAGCAATATCTCACTACAATGCTACCAATTTCTGTCTTAGTTATGGTTTTTATTGCTGAGGCCAAATACCATGACCAAAATGCAAGTTGGGGAGGAAAGGGTTTCTTTGGCTTACACTTCAGCATTGCCATTCATCACTGAAGAAAGTCAGGGCAGAAACTCAAGCAGGGCAGGGTCCTTGAAGGCAGGAGCTGATGCAGAGGACATGGAGGGGAGCTGGTTACTGGCTTGCTTCCCCTGGCTTGATCAGCCCACCTTCTTATAGAACCCAGCTCAGAGATGGCACCACCCACCATGGGCTGGGCCCTCCCCATTGATCACTAGTTGAGAAAATGCCTTACAGCTGGATCTCATGGAGGCATTTCCTCAACTGAGGCTCCTTCCTCTGATGACTCTAACTTGTGTCAAGTTGACGCACAAAGCCAGCCAGTACAATCGTCTACTGTGTTCATATTCATGTCCAGTGGCTTTCTCTTGTTCCTTTCCCTCAAAACAGGACATTTTTTATCTCCCAAACAATTTCTATTCTACTTTCATGGTCAATGTGTGTACCTATGTATTAAATCTATATACTGCCTGTAAGGGAAACCATAGCATTTGTCCTTCAGCTCTGGCTTATTTTTCTTAACAAGATGCTATAAAGTTCCATCCATTTTCTTGAAAGTGGAATTGTATTCATATGTTATAACTGAAGATTATAAAAAGGTACCATGTTTTCTTTATCCATGGATATGTTGGTAGGAATCAAAGCTGATTTCATATATGGCTGTTGTGAGGTGTCACAATAAACATGGATGTGCAGATAGCTGTCTTTGGCTGACTTTAGTTCCCTTAAATGTAAATGGCAAAGTGGTATATATAGATCATATGGTAGTTCTATCTTCCGTTCTGTTTTGTTTTGAGTGGCTATACTAATTTACATTATTACTAGTAGTGGATAAAGATTTGTTTTTCCATACATTCTTGCCAAGATGTACTGATGTTTGTTTTCTTTATAATAGCCATTCTGACTTAATTGAAGTGGAATCTCAAATCAGTTTGGATTTTTATTTCTGCAAAGGCAAGGGATGTTGAATAATTTTTTTAAAATATTTATTAGCTATATGTACATCTTTTAAAATTGTGCCTGTACTATTTGTTTCCCATTGATTGATTAGATTATTTCTTTTTGTGTTTAGTTATTTCTCTTCAATTCTTTTTATATTCTATCAATTAATTTCTGGGATATACAGCTGTCCAGAGTTTCTCCCATTGTGTTGGATGGCTATATGCTTTCCTGTTCAGAAGAGTTTAAATTTCATCCAATAACATTAACCAATGGTTGCTGTTATTTTCTGGGCTACTAGTATCACAATCATAAAGTCTTTGCTTATGTATGAATAGTTACATGTTTCCCTTGTCAGTATTTTAGCTTAAGATATTACATTAAAGCCTTTAATACATTTGTAATTGATTTTATGCGGTAACTATACAGTTCCATTCTTCTATATGTGGATATCCTGTTTTCCCTGCATCATTGACGAAGAGGCTCTTTTTTCCAGTGCATTTTAGTGTCTTTTTGGAACATCGGGTAGATATGCATATGAGAATACATTTCTTGATCCTTAGTTCTACCCCATGGATCTATGTGTTTGCTTGTGTGTGTGTAACATTTTTTTTTTATAGAACGGAAGTATAATGTGGAATCAAGTACCATATACGTCAATCTTCGTACTTTCTTGTACTTTCTGTTCAGGATAACTTTGTGTATTTGAAGTTCTTTGTGTTTCCATATGAATTTTAGTTATTCATAATATTTTAGGGAAGAATATCATTGGAATTTTAATAAGGCCTGCATTAAATATATTGATAAACTTTAATAATATAGCCATTTCCACAATATTAATTCTGCAAATCTGTAAGATGGATGACCTTTCCACTTCCTAGTGTTATCTTCAATTTAATTGGTGAACCAAAGTCTTAACTGTAGAGGTCTTTGACTTCCTTATTTGTGTTCATTCCTATTATTCTTCATTTGTCCTTTAACAATTATTTATTCATTCATTTCATTTCATTCATTCATTCATTTATTCATCTATCTATCTATTTATTTATTTGTTAAGGAATGGGTGTGTAGGTCAGAGTACAACTTTCTGGGTCAGTTTTCTCCTTTTATCTTGTGGACTACAGTGATCGAATGCGGGCTATCAAGCTTGTCAGCAAGTCCCTTCACCCACTCAGCCATTATTTCCAGCCTTATTTGGTCATTGCAAATATGAGTGTTTTCCCGATTTCTCACTGCACGTTTGATCACTAGCATATAGGAAACTCCCTTTTATAATGATTTCAGTATCCACGCTTGATCACTAGCATATAGGAAACTCCCTTTTATAATGATTTCAGTATCCAGATTGTAAGTCTTTATCAATATTTGAGTTTTATGGTAGAGATGCTAAGGTGTTTAAGGCATATCATATTATATGAAAATAGTGATGATTTGACTTCATTTCTTGTGGTAACCTTTTTCTATGTTTTACTTATTATTCTACCCAAGAATTCAATAACTTTAGTAAGTAAGAATGAAAAAGAATGAACATTCTGTTTCATTCATAATTTTAGTTGAAATGGTCTAGTATTTCCCCACTTACTACAGTACTGAATATAACTTTGTAACATATAACCTATGTTATGTTCAATGTTCATCTTATATTGAGGGTTTTTAATATTGTGGGATGCTAAGATTTATTTTGGTTTGTTGCTTTATGTATTGGGATGATTAGAGATTTCCATTTGGGAATCTATTTGTGTATTCTATAACATTCACTGATCTCTATGTATTAAAATATCCTTACATCTCTGTGTAATGAAATCCACTTGAATAAGTATATGGTATCTTAAATGTGATACTGAATTGAGTTTGCCAGTATCTTCCTGAGGATTTTCCATCAGGAAAATTGATAAACAGTTTATTTATTGTGTTATTATCTGATTCTTATTGGTACAATATTGGCTTCATGGAACAAGTGCAATGGTATTCTTTCCCTTTATGTATTATGCAATAGTTTAAAAAACTACAATGTTAATTCTTCCTTTATGGTTTTGTAAAAACAGCAAGTCTGTCTGGTGGAGTTTGCCAGTCAGATGAATATTATTATTTTAAGATAATTTTACAGAAAGTGTGTGTGTCCTCATGATTTCATTTCAGTAGTTCATAAGTGTCTAGAAATATATCTAGTTCATCTATAATTTCCAGGTTTTGATAAGGTTTCCAAACGTTTTCTGATGAGTATACTGATTTCATTGGTAGCTCCTGAATTTCTTTTTTCATTTCTAATTCTATTAATTTTGCAATGTGGTTTTTCACATTATTTATCTTCAGAAAGAAATAATTCTTCATTCCACTTACATTTTCAATGTTCTTTCTGCCACCATTTCATTAATTTCTTCCTCAATATTTTTTTTTTTCTGGCTACTACTTCAGTTTATTTGATTTCTCTTTTTTGGCTAAAACCTTGAGTTGTACCACCGAGTAGTGTTTTGAGATCTATCTAAATTTTCTAAGTAAGCACGAATAGTTATAAAATTTTTACTACCCCTTTGTTGCATTCCAAAGTTTCTGATAAATTAAATACTCATTTTCATTTGGTTAAAGAACTGTTGTTTTTTTTAATTTGCTACCTAATTTCTTCAATGATCAACTGATCATTCGAATAGGTTTTTGTTGTTGTTTTTGGTTAGTTGGATGATTTGTCTTTTTGTCTTCTTTTGTATGTTTGGTTGGTTGGTTGATTGGTTGGTTTTCCAACCCACCTGTGTTTGCATGGTTTTCTTTCTGTTGTATGACTTTTCCTGGGGAGATGTAAACAAATGCCTACTCATTTGATGCCTACCAGACAAGAGCCTGAAAGACTCAAAAAACAAAGAAGCCCACCCCAGCATGGGTGATGACTCATAAAACCTACATCCTTGGAGCTCTCTGACCAAAATTCAGACAGCTCAACAGGTCAGAGAGTCTCTCTTTGCAACATTTCTTACTGCGTATGTAATCTTGGGGAGAGAAAACCTTTGCAAATCTGGTAAAATTCAAGGATTTCCCGAGACTTGTTCATTAGTCCCTGAGTTTTAAAGTCCCTTTCAGAATGAATTGTTTCAATTTGGAACCTCTTCACTTTTACCAAGACTCCTTCCATGATGAAATGCTTCAACTCCAAAGAAATATAACACAAAATGAAGTGTCAGTTTATCAACCAAAAACATCATTTTTAAACAATAACGTTCCATCTCTTGTTCTCATTGGCTCCTGGACATGCTATAATATAATAAACATACAGTACAACTTCAACATCCCCATGAGCAGTTCCAATGCTGTTTTTTTTTTTATTTAAGTTCAAGTATTTCATGAAATCAAAGCAATCTCTTAATTGTCAGCTTCTATAAAACCAAAAGGAAGTGATATACTTCCAGAATATAATTACACAAAACAAGCATTCCCATGCTATAAGGAGGACATACTGGCAAAACAAGGAATGATTGAATCGGAGCAAGGCTGAATCACAATAGCCTAAGTCCTCAACTCCATGGCTGGTATCTGGTGGTCATGTTAAAATCATCTGAAATCCAAATGGCTTAGGGAGCCCCAGCCCTCCAGCTCTGCCACAGTTGGCATAAGTATCTTTCCTCTTGGTTATACTCATTACATTCGGCTGTCCTCAGTAGATGATGTCCCATGGTTGTTAATACATGTCCAACATCTGTGATCTCCTCTACAACTTGGGCTTTTTCTTCACAGATTTATACAGTGACTTCTTGGGAACTCCCTTTGAAGACTCCAACCCTCCTCCACAGTGCCTGGTCTTAATGGCTCTCTAGAAACATAATGGAAAATTTCCTGGCTCCCTCAATATTATATCTTTCAAGTCCACTGAACCAGTAACATTTGGGAAAGGCTGACAGCTCAGAATAGAGTCAAATCTCTTGTTCCATATCCAATCAGCTTGAGTGTGCAAACCCTGGAGTAACAGTTCCAGAGATAGTAGTATTTCTGATGTAGGGAAGCCCTTGGAGGGCACTCTTAATGTAGGCTCTCTCTTTATAGGTGAATTTGTAACTTCATCACAGGGATCTCTCAATGGGTCTTGTCCTTAAGACATCTTGCTTGTCATCCTAACCATGAGGACACGGCTTCTCCTTGATGATGCTAATCTCTCCATCAGTTACACATGCTGTGTCTTCTGCACTGTCCTTGTGTGAAACCTTAAACTTGCTCATATGCTTTTACTTTTTAAGCCTTACGCTTCATCTTTCTGCCCCACTTTTTGTTTGCCTCACAGTAGACTTCCATGAGACCAGCGAACAGTAACTACAACACAGTGTGAACGTTATCCTGTCTTAAAACTTCCTCCACTAAGCACATTAAAGTTCCTTTAAATTCATCCTCAAATTTCAGAACACAGGCAGAATACAATTGTATAATTTTCCAGAACAACATAAAATAGTCTCTAGTCCAGGCATTGATAGACTTTTGTTCCCCTCTGAAACTTCATGAACTGGGCCTCCCCTGTCTGTTTCTCTCAGCATTCTTGCCTTCTAAGTACTCAGCAGAATGGCACTTTAAGTTTTATAGCTCATAGTTCTATAATCATCCAGATTCATCTGGCAAGCTATTTCCAAAGGCTAAAGAGCTTCGCAGTCAAGTTTATCACAACCCTGGTTCCTGGTACCAGTTTTGTGCATTATTTACTTTTCTGGTGGTTGTGAGGCCAGACCTGACAAAGACAACTTAATGAAGAAAGAGTTGATTTTTGGTTCACAGTTTCAGGGGTACAGGTCATCATCAGGTCAGGGAAGGTACGGCTCCAGGAGGCAGATGTTCACATTGCATCCACAATCTGGAAGGAGAGAGCTGTGAATGTTTATGCTCAACCTACTCTCTTCCCCATTTCCATCTACCCCATCCTTCCTTCTTCATCCTTCTTCCCTCCCCCTCTCCCTTTTACTCCTCCTCCTTCAGTTAGAACTCCAGAACATGGAATAGTACTGCCTCCATTTAGGGTGGATCTGTTCACCTCAGTGTACCAATCTGGACCACAGACATCACAAGAAACTTGCTTCCATTTGATCCTAAATCACATCAAGTTATCCTTCAAAATTAATCATCACAAACACATTACCTATTTAGGAGTGAACAAAACCCATAGTTATCTGCTATCTTTGGTGTTAATTTTACAACTAAGAATGAGACTAAATAAAAAAGATCAAACAAATTGAAATGACAGCCTGTTTTTATAGTCACTGTATTGCTCAGTGGTGGTACATCTTAGTAAAAAATCTGTTTCTGTTTTCTAATGTCTTATACATCCAGGAAGCAAAAACACACACACACACACACACACACACACACACACACACACACACACACACACACACGGAGGGGGAAAGATCTTATCAGTAAGGCAAAATACTTGTAAATATTTTTAGAACATGTAGTAACCTGGTCTATCTTCCTAACTGTGTTTCTGAACTATTCAATAGGGTATTCGTATTAAAATACAGTTTAGCTAGTTGAAATCTTGCCTGAAATTCCAGTGTTTAAAAGGTGGGGCAGGGCCATGGAGTTCAAAGTTATCCTGTCTACAGAGCACCGTGAGAATCTGAGGTCAGTCTGAGACATTTGAGACCCTGAATTAGAATGAAATCAGCCCACCTCCTTTTGTTCCTTCTTCCTTCCTCTCAGATTTCTCCTTCTCTACATTCTCTCTGCCTGCCAGCCCCATCTATCCTTGCTCCTGCCTCGCCATTGGTCATTCTTTATTAGATCATCGGGTGTTTTAAACAGGAAAAGTAACACAGCTTCACAGAGTTAAACAAATGCAACATAAAAAAAATAACACACCTTAAAATAATATTCTCCAACATTTGTCAATATGGTGAATGCGGCTGTTCAACATAATATTTCTCAGCTTCCTGAGTAGATATTTTTTGGGATATTGTCTACTCTTGTTATTCTCTAAAAGCCAATTCCAGCCCTCACTTCTATAATTTCTAAATATTTTATGCTGAAGCTCAGATAATTATATTTGAGCCTCACCATCAATAAATAAATAAAACTAGAGGTTAATATGTCATCCTTCCCAGTAATACTGCCCTTTTCTAAATTATACATTTTACTTAACATCACAACTATTGTGTATCTTTTATTGTTGCTTTTATTTATTTGAATGAAGGTCTCACTGTGCACCTCTGGCTTATCTAGAACTTGCTTAGGACAAGGCTGTCCTCAAATCTGCATTGCTCTTCCTGCCTTTGTCTCCTAAAGCTGGAATTATAGGCATGCACCACCACATCTGATTATTCATGTGGTTTTTCTAGACTAAACTCTAGTTGTTCTTGGTACCTGCCTCAATTTCAGAACCCAGCACACTTGAACTAAACTGAACTAATATTAATACTATTGTAATATATGCAAATGTTTCAATTTTCTTTTCTCTTTCTCTTGAGCTACCTTGACAGCTGCTTTACTTTCTTTTTGTTCCTGCTTATCTCCCATACATCCTCTACCCACTTAATTACAGTAATCTATATCAAAAGTCATTCTGATCATGTAATTATCCCACTTACAACACTTCAAACATTCTACATGGACCTTCTATGACTTACCAAATGCTGAGGCTCCACATGTCTTTTGTAACCTAATTCCAAAGCATCTAATAATGTCATAAACTCCACACCATGGAGAGAACCATCACTCAGGTTCCCATTAATATCAATGTCTTGTTAATAGTCAAATCCTTATCATTTCAGTAAGGGTAGTAATAGTTTTTATTAGGTCCGTCTAGGAGATACAAATGCCAGTTATTTTCAGAATTATATACTAAATTCATTGCAACATGCTCAATCTTCTGAGTCTTTCTCTCCCTCTATAATGCTATGCTAAGCCAGTTCTACCAAGATTATTTTACTTACTACACACTATCAATCCAAGCTTCAAGGAGTCATTACTCTAACATGACAGAATTGGCTCATGATCACATTTCCAAAAGGAACCAATATGAGGTACCTCTCATTTAAAGAATGTATCCAACCCATGCAGGGACCACCACACATTTGACTAAAAAAAAAGTGGTCCTATGATGTTAGCATACACTAGGACTTCATTTATTATTTGACCTTAAAATGTCCCCTAGAAAACAAGGGCATAAGGATGAGGAGCTTTTCTGGTATTTGTGAGTTCAGAACCTGTATCTATGTGATCTCAAAAGATACAGATATTTAATCTTTCCCTGTTATATGATGTTCTACTAACGCAAGAGTAATGGAGCAATGGGGAAGGATTGCTTCTGAACATGTGTTTTTTTATACATTTCTTCTGTAGGGTACATTCTTTTTTTTTTCAATCAATAACTGAGTTTAAACCAGGCTAAGGTTTGAGAAAAAGGATTCTGTTTTTCTATTATATAGCCTGACATCAATCTTCTCCTCACAGTTTTTGACCTTTTTTGATTATTTGGGTTAGAAGTCAGCAAACTTCTGTAAAGGTCTAGATAGTAAATACTTCATGTTTTTCAGGTCATATAGTTTCCGTTGCACTTACTTAACTTTGTCATTGTGGCACAAAACAGTCATAAACAATAGGTAAATAAATAGATTTGACTGTGTTCCACAGACAAAACACTACATTTGGCCCATAAGCTGTAGTTTACTGACCCTAATACATCAACTAATAATCTTTGTATCTGCCCATCTATCTCCTGGCCAGCTCTATGGCCTATTAAATAAGATAAATCTCCAAAAGCAAATGTCCCCAAGTAATGGTCACATCCTTATTGCTGCTGAAGGTTAGACACTGGTGCTTGATGGTAAATATGTCATCTTTATCCATACTGACACCATGAAGTCAGGTTCCAAATAGGCATCTTCTATCAGCTCAGGATTACAGATACAGCTGGTCCTACTGTTTCAACCAACAGGTTTGTTAATATTGAATTACTTATCTTTTGAAAAAGGGAGCATCCTCTGAGTGCTTTTAGAAAACAAAATACAATGATAACTTTATCAGAGTCCTGCAAGAAATTCAGTTGAGCATGAAAGTTTCTGTGAGTCTTTGCCTCATCCATCATGCTTTGCTAAGGTAGTTCTACCAAGTCGATGAAACATATTAAGCTTCCATTCTAAGCTTGAAGAAGTCGCTTTATGTCATGCTAGGACTTATTCATGATCACATTTCTATAGAGTTAATATTAACTTAGAGGAAACGACCTTGATGTCCATTCTATCAACTATCTAGCCCCTCTGTACTATCTACTTACTCTGCTTACTCCATAGAGCATCTTGAGGTTCACTGTGGGTCGTGTTCTCTCAATTACTGCTGCCATGTTTTAACCAGATCCTATTATTTCCCTTAGCCATTTACCACTTTCTTCCTGTTTTGGATGCTGGACTTCGCAACTTGGGCCATATATTGACAATTCTAATTCTGATTTAAATGTAGCAAAGAGAGGCAGAGGAAGACCTTAAGCAGGCAAACATGCAAACAAAGGGAAGATGTTCCACTCATTGTAGGTGGGGGGACTTATATTGACCTAGAACATTTGGAAGATATAAGAATCCAGGCTTCTCAATCTCATTCACCTAAACATCTTCAGCTAGCTTTACAGGCATCACTCAACTGTGCTGTGTTTATGTAAGAGGTATGAATTCAATATCTTGTGAAAACACACTACACTTGAAGTCAAGAACTTATTATTTTCAGCAGATACTATGACCTAAGTGGTTTGTAATTCTCTTTATTATGAAAGCATAGACAACATGGATTTTTGCATGATCCCTTCATTAATTGGTAGCTGGACTAAGCCTTTTGTGTATAAAGTCCCTGCTTCAGGACCTCCAGGGCAGTTAATAAAAACCACTAACCTCTAAAATTTATATAGTAATAACTTCCCCATATCCCTCAAGAGCTAGAGCTATAATATGTGTCTCATCACGGGACATCTCAGTAATTGTGCATATCAAAAGTATACAAAAAGCTATTTACCACTCCTAGTAGTTATTATCTCAGAGCACTTCTTCCTTGATGTAGTTTATGACAAGATGTACTGAATAAAATTACTGTAATAAAAAGGATTTTCCTGTGTTTCCTGATACCTCTAAATGGCAATAGTACAGTGGATGTCCTGGTTTTATTGTAACAACATATGATGAAAGCCTTCCATGATGCAGGGTCATGTGATTTACTTCTCTATTAGTGTCCTTTAAAGATTACCCCAAGAGGTTATCATGGAGCTTAGAGAGATAGTTGATGACTGTGTCTAATTAGAGTGTAAATTGAAAGATCTCCAAGTTCTAGGATTTGATATCTAAAGCCAGCTTCCTTTTATAACTTTTCATCTTACCTCATTTGAACAACTCTTCACACAGACATCAAAGAAAGGGAAGGAACAAGAAAGGTATGATGGGAAAAAGGACATAATCAAAGGAGGAAAGGAATGAGTGAATGAGAAAGGGAAAAAGAAAGGAGGAGAGGGAAGAAATAAGGAGGGAAAATGGAGAGAGGAAGAGAGGAAACAAGGAAAGAAGGGGGAGAGAAGAAAGGAAGGAAGGAGAAGGGATTGAATAAGGGAGAGAGGAAGACCAGAGGACATTTATCCTATTCAACAGGTGTAAAGAAGTTTAAAAAGAGGAAAGATAACATTAAAAAATAAAGAAAGGGAGCCAAAGTAAGAGTAGGCTATCAAAATACCTCATGGGCCAGTAAAGTTCAATGTTATTCCAGGCCTCTAAGATACTGTATAAAACACACTGCACCATTATCCCTGCTAAGTTTCAAGACAGCTAAGGTATTTATCTTCAATCCGTCATTGACAATAGACCACACCTAAGATATTAAGTCCCTTGTAGTTTGAGATATAAGTTGAAAGTTTTCGACGTGAGAGTGGTAGGAAATGGCACCAGCACTCTGTGGTCTGTACTAGCACAGTAAAAGATTATTGGGCAGGATACAAATCATATATGCCACACATGATAGAACAGATGGAGAATAAGAAAACAATGAAGCTGAACTATTGGGTGTTTTATTTTTTTAGAGCTAAAAGCAAACAAAAAAATACTCCAAATACTACAGATCAAAGAGGTCAGGAGCTTATGTTTGTCTCATGTGAAACACAAATTTCTGGTCATAAAATTCTCTCCTCCATACACTCTGTCAGAGCCCAAGGCTATGGCAAATCTGCAGCATTCAATAAGTGGCCTCCCAGACCCAGACTTTTCATCCATGGTGAAAGGAAAGAAATCGGAGGTCCTTATTTTATCTTAAGGAAGGACAGTGATGCTACTGGATATCATTTAGCAATCCCGTTATGTAAGCAGGATTTTTACCACGTGATCACAAGATTTTCATGGCACTGTTGCCTTCAGCTGACCAGTCATGCACAGCTACTGTAGCTAAAATGTAGAATGTAATTTAGTGTAGTCTCTGCTTGAGGATCCCCCAGGTACAAAAGCTCCTGCGACAAGAAGTAGTTACAAATCCACTCCTGAAAAGTGAAAAAGCTAATCATTATAACTATCAAAAATTCAAAAAGAGAAGTAAACCACATGATAATGTCTTATGAAAGGGAATCAATAGTGATTCTCAAGAGGCAATAATCAAGGTTTATAGCTAACACATCCCTAAATCATGATATTGATCATCTACGAAACTACCCATCAGTGAGATTTAAAAATAAAATCATGTAGCTTTGCATCTGCAAACCTATAAGCCTTGCAATATACCAGTGGTCTGTAAACTCTCTTTGTGCGGCAGCCATATTTCCTGACCAAACCACTTCTTCCTTTTTCTCTCTCTTACCCCAAGCTGCCTCCATCTGCAAACACAAAGCCTAGTTTCAGACATGTGGCCACAAATTTCCTTCATCTGTGAACCCTGTCTCATCGGACTGACTCTAGCCCTGCAATTTGGATGCCATCTTTTCCTGGTCCCATTAAACAGCCCATCCACCAGTTTTGCCTGGCCTCACATAGGCCATACATCTCTTGCTCTGGCCCAATCTAAAGGACGACAGATTGTTATATCAGACACACAAAGAAGCCTATAGGCCTATATCAGATTGCAAAACAAAAAACAATAGGCGTGTTCAAAATAGCATGTCTTCCATGTACACACAACTATCATTAATATCCCAAAATATTAATGGCTTTGACCCTCCAATCAAAAAACACAGACAAGATGAATGGATGAAGAAAAAAGATTTATTTAGCTTCTGTCTACAATGAACTTAGCTTGAAAGAGACACCACCCACCTTAAAGAAAAAGGATGGAAAAAAATTCCAAACACATGAGATCAAGAAGTAAGGAATTGACAAAATAGACTTCAATAGAATAATCAAAGGAGACAAAGAAGGACACTTCATTCTAATCAAGGGATCATTAAATAAGAAAAACATCACAATACTAAACATATGTCCACTAAACTCTGGTGTGCTCAATTTCATAAAGGCCAGCTAATGGAACTAAAGGCACAGATTAACAGAAACTCAATAATAGGTAATTTTAACACCCCACTTTCTCCAATATTGAGAATTCTGAATAAAAACAGAGAACCTTAGAATTAAGTGGCATCTTATATCAAATGAACCTACATCTACAGAATATTCCACCCAAAAGCCAATATATGTGTTTATGTGTGTGTGTACATGTAAATATATATGTATGTGTGTGTATGTATGTATATACACATTTTACTCAGCAGCACTTGGGAGCTCCCATAAAACAGACCTCATTCTGGGACAGAAAGTAAATTGCAACAAATACAGAATAAAAATGATATAATTCCATGTATCATAGCTGACTTTTATGCAATAAAACTTGAAGTCAACACCAAACAAAAGTCTAGTAAGTGTATAAACTCAGAGATATTGAACAACATGTTACTGAACAATTAATGGATCAAAGGAGAAATCAAGAAATATATTAAAACAGTCTTAGAACTAAATGAAAATTAAAATACAACACAACCAAACTCACAGGTTAGAGTAAAGGCAATCCTAAGAGGGAAGTTTGTAGCCCTAAGTGTCGACATTAAAAAAATCAGAAAGAATACAAATAAATAAACTCAATGATGCAACTCAAGAATTTGGAAAAAATAAAAATAAACCAAGCCAAATGCTGTGGGATGGTCTGTATGTCAAATTACTCTGATTGGTCAATAAATAAAACACTGATTGGTCAGTGGCTAGGCAGGAAGTATAGGTGGGACTAACAGAGAGGAGAAAAGAAAGAACAGGAAGGCAGAGGGAGACACTGCCAACCGTGACCATAACAAGCAGCATGTGAAGATGCTGATAAGCCACAGCCATGTGGCAAGGTATAGATTTATAGAAATGGGTTAATTTAAGATATAAGAACAGTTAGCAAGAAGCCTGCCATGGCCATACAGTCTGTAAGCAATATAAGTCTCTGTGTGTTTACTTGGTTGGGTCTGAGCTGCTGCGGGACTGGTGGGTTAGAGAGATTTGTCCTGACTGTGGGCCAGGCAGGATCAGAAAACCTCTAGCTACAGCCAAAATTAGGTAGATGGCAAGAAATTATAAAAATCAAAGCAGAAATTAGTGAACTACAGACAAAGAAAGCAGCACAGGGAATCAGTAAATATAATAGCACAGGGAATCAGTAAATATAATAGCTGGTTCTTTGAAAAGATAAACAAGATTAACAGACCAATTGCCAAGCTAAAAGAGAAAGAAAGATGACCCAAATTAATAGAATCAGAAATGACCAAGGCAGCATTACAAAACATAGAAAATTATAAGGGAATACTTTAAAACCTGAACTCTACAGTAAAATTTAGTCCTGAAATAAATGAATAAATTTCTTGATTCATACAGAAAACCAAATTTAAGAGACCAACCAAAATAGACCCATAACAATGTAGGAAATTGAATCATCAATAAAAATTTTTCTGAATGAGAAATGTCCAGGTGCAGGTGAATCCACAGCCAAATTCTACCAGACTCTATGGAGCCAGTACTTTTCAGATACCCAAACCAGGTGAAAACACCATAATACCAAAACAAAAGTGCAGACCTATATACCTGATGAACCAGCATGAAGATCAGTCAACATGACCAAGTTGGCTTTAGCCCAGAAATACAGGGTTGGTTCAACATGTGTAAAATAAATATATTAAATCATATAAATGGACTTAAAGATAAAAATCACAGGATTATCTCAACAGATGGAGAAAAGGTCTTGGACAAAATCAAACATGATTTCATGATAAAAGTTTTAGATTGGAGGATTGGAGGAACCATATCTTAACTTAAAAAATATGACAAAAACACAGCCAAAATCATCCATTTAAAAAAAAAAAAAAACTTGAAGCAATCCATTTAAAATCAGGAGTGAGACAGGACTTTCCACCATCCCACCGTTTTCAATAGAATGCTGGAAGCACTAGCTAGAGCAAAATAAGAAAGCTAAAGGTATACAAATAGGAAACTAAAAAGTCTAACTTCCCCTATTTGCAGACATTATACATAAGAGATCCGAAAAAATCCCACCAGAACACCCTGCAAACAATTAACATTTTCAGCAATTTAAAGTTGCAAAATGGTAACTTTAAAATACAGCAGCTTTTCTGTACACCAAAACCAAGCATATTGAGAAAGAGATCATGAGCATACTCCCATCTGCAAAGCACCAAAGACAATAAAATAGCTTAGAATTAACCTAATTAAGGACATGAAAAAACCTCTGCATGAAAATTTAAAATCTCTGAAGAAAGAAAAAAATGACTCTAGAAAATGAAAAGACATCCATGTTCATGGATCACTAGAATTAATATTGTGAAAATGACCACCTTACCAAAAGCAATTTACAGATTCAATGAAGTCCTAATCAAAACACCCACAAAAGTCTTCACAGATGGAGAAGAACAATTCTAAAACTCCCTTGGAACAAGAAAACACACCAGATAGCCAGAGTAATGCCAAGCAAAAAGAAAAACATTGAGGAATTGCTGTTCTGAACTATGAGGTACATTATAGATCTATATGAATAAAGCAATATGGCACTGGTAACAAAAACAGACATGTAGATCGATGGAATAAAAGAGAGGGCCCAAATATGAATGCCCATAGCTACAATAATCTGATATTTGACAAATAGGCAAACAAACATACATTGAAGAAAAAGCAACATCCATACTAATGGTAGTGGGAAAACTGTATACCCACATGCAGAAGAATGAAGTTTGACCCATATCTATCACCCTGCACAAAGATGAGATTCAAGTGGAACAAAGATGTTAATTTGAGTCCTGAAACACTCTAAGTACCAGAGAAAACATAGGCAGTATACCACAATATACAAGTGTAGGAAAGGGCTTTCTGAATGTGATTCCATTGGAAAGAATTAAAGCAAAAATTGACAAGAACCTCATAAAACTAAAAAGCTCTGTATAGCTGAAGAAACAATCAAATAAAGAAGAAACCCATATGTTGCTAGAGTTTTCCTGCCTTGCCCACAGTCAGGACAAATCTCTGTCACCCGCCAGTCCCACAGCCGCTCAGACCCAACCAAGTAAACACAGAGACTTATATTGCTTACAAACTGTATGGCCGTGGCAGGCTTCTTGCTAACTGTTCTTATATCTTAAATTAACCCATTTCTATGAATCTATACCTTGCCACATGGCTGGTGGCTTACCGCATCTTTACATGCTGCTTATCCTGGTAGTGGCTGCGGTGTCTCTCCCTCCTTCTTCCTGTTTTCCCAATTCTCCTCTCTCTTTGTCCCGCCTATACTTCCTGCCTGGTCACTGGCCATCAGTGTTTTATTTATATAGAGTAATATCCACAGCACTTCCCCTTTTCTTCTTTTTTTAAAAAGGAAGGTTTTAACTTTAACATAGTAAAATTACATATAACAAAACAATTATCAAGCAAGAATTACAGTTACAATATTAAAGAAGATGTCCTATCTATCTTATATTTGTGAGTTTAAGGTTTTATATCTAACTTATCTTTTATCATAACTGAGGAAATTACAACTATCTAGTCTTTAACCACATCAAAGACCTGAAAAGAAACATAATGGTACCTGAGAAATGGTAGATGGATGCAAGCAACTTTGGGGACTCTTGCAAGAGTAGACCAAGACAGCTGACAGCCTGGACAGTCACCTAATGTTTTTTAGCATTGTTGGTGTATTTAAATTGGCTACAGGCCTAGAGTATCTGACAGATCATTTTTAGAAGCAGGAATTCTGAAAGACCATCTTACCCTGTCTTGGCAGAGTACAGTGGTCGCTTTCCTTGTGTCCTGCTTGTGCAGAAAGGACAGCATTGCATTTGTACTGTCAGCCATCAAGGCAAGGGCAGTTCTTTGCCCAGTAGGCCATTTTGTGCCCAAAAGACAAACTTCCAAATGGAAATGTCTTAGAAACCCAACATTCTCTCAGGATCAATTGGTGCAGCCAGGAGCAATTGTGTCTCACATCAACAGAATTTTAAGTTATTTAAATGCCATATTCTCTAGGTCTATGAAGTATTTGAAGATTACCTATCTATCTGAAATTTATCTATGTATACCTAGAAGACTTAACTAACATGGCTACAAATATGATTATCATAAATGACTAATTATTAATCTATTTTTAATTATCCATTACAATTTTAAATGAGTTACATAAACATAACACCTCAAACAAGAATGGAAATATATATATATATATATACATATATATATACATATATATATATATATATATACAGTATAACAAAATTAACTTCAAGTTTGTATCAATAAACTAAAATTTATACCATGTAAAACATTTTAAACATAAACTAAAATCTATACCAATGTAAAACATTTTAAACAAGTTGTTCTTTAAAAGTAGTTTCATTAATCTACCCTTTTATCTTATCATCTCTATATCCTCCTATATATCTATATCATATCCCCTTTTCTTTTTTAGAAAGAGATCACATTTATAATCAACCTGTTTTAAATAAAAATATTGTTTTTTTCTTTGTCCCACAACAGAGGGCTCTTCTGATTTGAGACACAAAAGTCTCTTAACCATTTTTTTAAAGCAATATGTCTGGGTTTAGAGGGGGAGTGAGCCAATTCAACCTCTAAAGCCAGCTTGGTATATTTGGGAATTTGGGCGTAGCATCTCTTACTACTTCCTGCTGGAAGGGGGCGCTGTATCTCATGGGGACACAAAGAAAATTTTAGGCCTATGGGGTAGTCTGTGAGACTGTATTGTGCGAACCAGTTGCCTTGAAACCGCTCTGGATGTTGGATCATCTGGGCCATGGTGTCAGAGACCTTTCAGGGGGTCTTGGCTGGTGAAACCTGATGTATCTTAATCTGGAACAAATCCACAGCCTCTGGCTCTGTGGAAACAAAAGCAGAACCTCTTTTCCAAAGGAACATATCCTTAAATATAAATTTTGAAGTCAAGGTACCTTTAAAATATACATTTTGGCATAACTCACCAGCTTTTGCAATCAAATGTTTTTCTTCAGTTACGAATATCAAAGAGAACATAATCCAGATTCTCTGTGTGGTAGCCATCTTTACATGGCTTATTTTTTATATTACCTTGAGCCTATTGCTTTAAACTGTACCATTGTAAGACTGAAACGGCGCTGTGGCTGCTGGCTCCACCCATTTCAGCTTCCCAACATGGCAGTGGTACGTTTTCCACCAGTTCTGTGAGTCATCAAGTCTCAGAAATAGTGGGTGTAAGTTTTTATCAAAGCAGCATGTAGCCCAGAAACCTTTTTAAAAAAAATAATAGTAAAGACTAAATCTACCACACAGGTTAATGTGTCACTGTCAGATGCCTCATTTCCGCCATACTGCTGGTCAAACGCAAACGCCAGGAACCTGCCAGTGTTCAAACCTGCGTTTTGTGGCGTCTAGCTGTCTGTATGAGACAAGAAGCAGGAACCTGGTTTTGGCTCTGTTTAGAATTGGTTATTAAATATTCTCAGGTTTAAGGTGGAAACTCGAGCCGTTGGGTGCCATTTGTTGCTAGAGTTTTCCTGCCTTGCCCACAGTCAGGACAAATCTCTGTCACCCGCCAGTCCCACAGCCGCTCAGACCCAACCAAGTAAACACAGAGACTTATATTGCTTACGGACTGTATGGCCATGGCAGGCTTCTTGCTAACTGTTCTTATATCTTAAATTAACCCATTTCTATAAATCTATACCTTGCCACATGGCTGGTGGCTTACCGCATCTTTACATGCTGCTTGTCCTGGCGGTGGCTGCAGTGTCTCTCCCTCCTTCTTCCTGTTTTCCCAATTCTCCTCTCTCTTTGTCCCGCCTATACTTCCTGCCTGGTCACTGGCCATCAGTGTTTTATTTATATAGAGTAATATCCACAGCACCCATACAATGAAGAGAATATTTGCCAGCTATAAAACTGACAAAGATTATTATCTAAAATATAAAAAAAAATTGAGTCAAGGAAACAAATGATCTAATTAAAAAAAGGCTAGGGATCTAAAAACAAAGTTCTCAATGGAAGAAATAAAAATAGCTACCAAACACCTCAAAAGTTCATCATCATCCTTAGCAACTAAGGAAATGCAAATTAAAATTATATTGATTTCATTTTCCTCCAATCAAAATAGCTGAGACCAACAAAACAACTGACCACAAATGCTGGCAATATTATGAAGAAAGTGTAACCCTCATTCACTATTGGTGGGAAATGCAAATTCATACAGCCACTCTGAAATCATTATGCAGAATCCTGAAAAATACTTTAAAAAGAAAAAAAGAACCAGCTACACCACTCCTTGGCATATGCCTAAGGGACTTGACATTCTACTCCACAGATACTTGCTCAGTCATGTTCATAGCCACCCTATTCACAGTATCCTGGAAATGGAAACAACTTAAATATCCTTCATCATCTATTCAAGATGAACGGATAATGAAAAACTGCTACATATGCACAGTGGAATATTATTCAGATATAAAGAAATATGAAATTTGCAGGTAGATGGGTGGACCTACAAAAGACTGTGTTGGGTGAAGTAACCCAAATACAGGAAAACATAAGCTTCATGTTCTCTCATCTGTAGTCCCTAGCACCCAAACTTCAGATGTGATTATGACAACACAAGTAACCAGAGAAACCAGGGAAGTATAAAGGAACCATGAGGAAGAAGGCATGGATGTGGGGGAGGGGAGAGACTAACAGGACACAGGTGATATGAAGTGGGAAATGAAATAACAAGAAGTCTTCAACTCTGTGGAGGAAGGAGAGATACAAGGAGAAGGGATAAGAGACAACATCAAGGTAGTTTGATAAAACCCGAAGGAATCATATTATTTTAAATTTACCACAACATATATGTGTGTGTGTGTGTGTGTGTGTGTGTGTGTGTGTGTGTATCTGTGTGTGTGTCTGTGTGTATACAGGTATACAGCAATCAATGGTACTCACATGTTGGTGGCAACTAATATCTCTCTGAGTGAAATTATTCTACACCCTAATCATCAGGAAAGAAATCATACCCAGTACTGAAAACCTAGCTAGATTCTCCAGGATAGAGAGGTCATGGACCGTAGAAAATAATTGGGTAGCACCACTTTGCTAGACCAGAATAATTCTTTACTACATTCTAAATCTTGTACCCATAGGTAAGTGTAGCTACCTGTGTATCAAAGAAGCGTCTCTTTACAGCAAATGGAGAACACAACAGAAAATCACTGCAGGATACAATGCAGAGATTAACAAGTTTGGGGAAGCCTGGACCAAACGGATACATTTACATCACAGCTCCTACATTTGTAGTTCAGGGAACATCAGAGAAGGGTGCCTGGAAAGACTGGATAAGCCAGAATACCAAAAAGTTTGATAAGAGATATTTTCTCCTAGAAATGGCTGTTGTAGAATGTTATTTTAAGATGTGTTACATTTGTTTATGTTGTGGAACATTTGTTTAATGATGCAAAACTGTGTTGCATTCTCTCATGCTGCATTTGTTGAACTCTGTGAACCTGTGTTACCATGCCTGTCTAAAACGACTGATTGGTCTAATAAAGAGCTGAACAACCAATAGCTGGGCAGGAGAAGGGATAAGCGGGGCTGGCAGACAGAGAGAATAAATGGAAGGAGAAATCTGGGAGAAAAAGAAGAAAGAGCAAGAGAACAAGGAGAGGAAGAAGCTAGGGGCCAGCCACCCAGCCACACAGCCTGACACGGAGTAAGAGTGAAAGTAAGATACACAGAAGTAAGAAAAGGAAAAAGCCCAGAGGCAAAAGATAGCTGGGATAATTTAAGAAAAGCTGGCTAGCAACAAGCCAAACTAAGGCTGGGCATTTATAATTAAGAATGAGCCTCTGTGTGTGATTTATTTGGGAGCTGGGTGGCAGGCCCCTCCCCAAAGAGTGAAAAACAACCAACAACAAATGACTGCATAAACAAGACCAATGACAATACTGATGGACATATTAATGTATAAAGGGGAAAATTCCGTGGGGTCCCACAACTGACAAAGAACTACAGGCAAACAATGACTGGTGGGAGGAAAATTAGTCTATCCCAGGGAGTAGCCACTTCTTGGTGGTCCAATGCAGAGTGGTAAGCCTTGGAACTATATATAGACAACAGTATGTATTCATGATTATCATGTGCACACATATGTTCACATATACATATATGTGTGTATGTATGCATATATATAAAATATGTGTGTAGCAAATAGTAATGAAAGAAAGAGGTTGTCAATTTAATAGAGAATGAAGGTATGGGAGGAAGATATTTGAAGAACAGTAGCTGGGAGGAGCTAGAGCGAGGAAGGAAAGTGATATGTAATTCTATTTCAGCTAAAAGCTCATTTTTAAAAAAACAATGAAAAATATCAAAAATATGTAGCTTCCAAAATAATTACTTTTAAATATCAGTGGAGTACAATTAAAATTTAAATTTCACCATTTCTTTGATTATAATATAATCATATTTTGATAATATGAAGAATACTGTAGAACTTGATTTGGTAATTTGAAATAATTTATAAAATATGTTAATAGCTGAAGATATTTATAACTGCACTTAATACAATCCTATCAGGGCAAGTAAAAAGAATAATACACAAAGATGCTATTTTATATTACAATTATTTTTAAAAAGAAAAGATTGTTAATAATGATTATCTTCAAAGTCTGAAACTACTGGTCAAAAGTATGAATTAGAGAAAGGATTTGAATTTTTCAAGTGTTTTACAACATTATGCTGTTTTCACATCTATCTAAAGAATACATTTAAAGACAAAGTGAGGTCGTTGGACTAAAAAGTCCAATGCACTTGACTACACATTCTAACCTATGGATTGCCCAGAGTCCGGGGAAGATGCTACGTCCGGCCAGTGTGGGATATCTGAGGGAAAAAATCTAAGTACACTATGCTCTTATGTCTGTTAACTTTATTCCTCTAAGACAAAATTCTATCTTTACAGCTGCAGCTCCGTCTGGCATTCAGGTCAGGAATAAATCTAGATACACCAAGCTCATTGTCCATCTACTTTATTTCTCTAGGATGAAATCCTGTCTACATAGCTTCAGTTCTGTCCTGACACTCAGTTCCTCTTTAACCCCTCATTTACTGCCCTCTCATAGTCCTGCTCACAACTAAGCTCTTATACTTCCAGCCTCATCTTCATCCTCTGTTTCTTCACCCTCCATCTCTTCTTGCCCTCTACTCCTGGCTCAAGAGTTCTGCCTTACCATCTATCTACCTTACATCTGTGTTCTTTTCTCCCTAGTCATGCCATTCTGTCTGCTTCTACAGAAAATGCCTGTTTTTCTTTCCCTTGGCCATGGGGTTTTTTGCCTCCTCAGGAATGTTGTTCCACTCTACCTTCCACCTTGATATGTAAAAACTTCTTTTGTTCTCAGTCAATTGCTCTGGAGAGCCACTAGGCCTCAAGGCAAGGGTATGGTCTGGTCTTCATTTGCACAAAAAACAAAGCCACGGGTCTCCCACAAGCTTGTCTTTGCCTAAGTGACCTTATCCAAGTACTGGCTTGAGCAGAGAAGCTCACACACACATTCTATGGGAACTGTGAGCACAAGAAATTCATAACAAAGCACAGCTGAATATTAAGCTGTGTAACACCAAATAGTCCATGCTAGATGGCTTGCCACTTGACTGACCCCTGACCTGGTCAAGGTATAGCTTTAATACACAGCTGTACTCCTTATACCATATTCTTGTGGCTTGCTACACTAATCATGCAGGTAAAATGATGATTTCTCAACCTCCTTGATGTTCACTGCAGCTGCCTGTCTCACAGCAGCTAACAGAATCATTGGATTAGGACCTGACAGAGTTTCACTGATGTGGGCAAATAAGAACATCAGCACCCTCATAACCTCCATCAGTTCTGTCCAACTGAAATCAGCCACTTAGAACAACACAGCTACAAAGTATTATGCATTCATTCTTCCTTCTGTCAGTTCATTCATCTTCTGATTTCAAATCAGAAGCAGCAGCAAGAATTCCTGAGGATTAGCTAATGAAAATATCATGATAGTGATGGATTGTGCGAAGAGAATTTCTGGAACATTAAAGTTGGGGAAAAGAAATTCATATAATTGAAGAAATCTCAAGCAACTATGGCCACAACTAGAACAAAGGCTTAGTCTTTCTTCCCAAAAATGTTTACATTTAAAAAAAAAATCACATTATCATTTTAGACATACTACTCCTCTAGGAATAAGAGATGTTTATTAAATGATAATGTATTCCCTAGATTACTTTAATAAAAGCATTTAAGTGTAGTAGATAGCCTGCTACATCTGTTTATCTAGTTTGTATACACAAAGAATAGTTGATAATGTGAAATTTCAGTATATATATATTCATGTTTTTCATAGGCAAAATTCTTATTTCACAGAATGAAATTTTCAGTGGTGTAGAAATTTTATGTTTTAGTTAGTTCTGGCATTTTTGCTCAAAAAATAGTCAAATTTGCCCTATATTTTATGCAGTTGTATCCACGGCCAATTTGAAAATCACACTGAGTCCACTTTTGCATAATGCTTCTGATTTGGTTGCATTCCAAACAGATTTATGACCTGTGCATTTAGGTCATTTAAAAGCACCAGTGTTGGCTTAATTCTTTCTCCTTCCCTAAGGTATGTTTTGGGGGTAATGAATGAGTAGCTTATAGCATAGTGGATCAAGATGATTTTATTGGGCTAAGACAAGAATCAAATTAAGAACTGTGCTTTTAGAGATCAGAGTCATGAGAATCAAAGAAGAGAACAAAGCCAAAACCAGGGGAAAATGTCTCCAAATAAAAACGGAAGACGGTGACTCCAATCACCCCCAAAATGAGGCAATCAGAAACAGTTCTGGGCTGGGAAGTAAGTATAAGGCAGAGAAAATTGGGTTTTTAAAAATCAAATGATACTTCATTTAATTGGCTTAAGTGTGTGTTAAAGTGTTATCTATAATTAAGTCCAACTATCCAGGGTCATCATGTAGCCTGTGTAACTTGTACAGTGCACGTAAACAACAGATAAAGTATATGGAGTCTCATTTGCTCAAGGGAAGTCCTTGTTTTTATTCACACAAAGGGTTCACATGGGCCAGGAAACCATAGGCTCAGATTAAGTAAACAAATTTCTACTGTGCTATTTTATGGCTTTCAACCTTTCAGTTCTCTTTGTCTAAGCTATGTTCAAAGTAAGACTTGCACTAAAATAATGAAGTGCTGTTATTATAGCATTTTAAAATTTTTAAATAGATCATGTGAAACATAATATTTGTATTTATGCGGTACAGTGTAGTGTTTCAGTACCTGTAAATAATGTGTAACTATAAAAATGGAGTAATCGATTTATCTATCCTCTCAGACACATGCCATATCTTTGTGTTAAGAGCGTTCAAACACATTGGCTCGATATTTTGAAATATCAAATTGGTTTTTGCCAATCATAATTACCTGCTGTTCGGGATTACTAGAAGCTATGCTTCCTATTGCTCCTTGCCTATTGACTGGTCTGTCTGTAGCCTTTCTTCACACATTCCCTCCCTAGACACTTTATTCTGTTGTTTTAATGATGGGATCTTTTCATTTACTTCTACAAATATTTACTGAGCTGCAAATGCATGCACTCTAGGAGGTAATCCAAAGGATGTACGATCTTTGCTTTTTCAGATTATTACAATAATGTTAGAAGCTAGGGATCCCACATCAGGAAGTATTGCAGCGTAAAAGTAACAATAAGTGCATCTGGGACACATGGGATAATAGAAGCTGAGTATGGGGATATAGTTGGTTAACTCAACTAACTCAACATCCTCGTCTCATAGAAATTTTATGAACCCATGTCAAAACATTTCACTCCATATAAGATTAGAACACGGCTTTTGAATTACAGCAACTTGAATAAAATAACAAATGCCCTGTAGAAATTAGGCAATTGTTCTCTTGCTCTGAATTTTCAATTCACGGTAGGAAATCTAATTAAGGACACTTGGGTGAGATCACTTGCTTATGAAAACACTAAAAGGATTATGTACACAGGTGGTAAAAAGGCATCATATCTGAACCGAGGCTAGCTACCTCATCTCCACCAAGCTCCCTAATGCCTTGTAAGTGAAAGCTCCATTGTCTTCCCGTTTTTTTCCCCAGAACCAAAAGACTAGAATTTGACTCTGAAGTAATGTGGTGATATTACTTGTTGTTTGGGATCTCCTGAAATTTATGTTATCTGGAAACAACAACAACAAAACAAAACAAAAAATACATATATATACATATACATACATATATACATATATACACACACACACACACACACACACATATATATATATATATATATATATATATATATATATACTTTCAACTGAAAAAAACTAAAATGAGTAAAGAGAGAAAAATTAAAGTATTAAATGTTTCCTCGATCAGGAAAAAAAAAACTGTACACAATCAGTACACAGAGAGAAAACATCGTTTTCTTTCTTTTTTTTTTCCTTTTCTTTTCTTAATGCATTATCTTAGTCTTCCAGTCAGCCATAGGTCCAGAATTCTTTTTGTTTTACTTGCCCTCTGGGGCCAATAGACCTTAATTAATTCCATTAATATGCAGCTAAAGCCTGAGATGTCACTATGCAAGACAAATGAATGGATGGGAACAGCCACTTGTGTGGTAGCACTTTTTGGCTGCCACAATAAATGACGAAAAACTTAGTAGCTTCAAATCCCAATTTACTATCTCCACTTTTCTGTGGGGCAGAAGCCCAGGCCCCTCATGGCTCAGGTGATCTTCTGCTGTGAGTATCACAAATCTGCAAGCCTTGGATTATTCAGTGAACTGAGTCATGGGGGTCTGAGAAAGAATTAGGGTGCCACATCAAGAGATATATACTCAAATTAAGAAATCTCAGCAAGATGGTTTTACTCCTTGCACAGAAGGGTGCTTATCTGTCCCACCGTGGGAAAACACCCAGCTGAATCAGCTGATACCTTTTACCCATAATGCAAGAGGGGGCTGGGCTGCTCCTCATTGGCTGAGGTTTACCTGTGCCATCTGTAATTAGCTAGCTTGTAAGGGGGAAGGAAAGGTCTTGAGAAAGAATATTTGGTGTCCAAGGAATGAGGCAGCTTGCCATGCATATCTTGGCCTCCAGGATTCTCTATGAGAGAAAGAATGACAGGATAGTGGGAAGGAAACTGATGCCTGCTGTGGGATGATCCTTCTGTAAGTTGTGAATACGTGTTGCTCTCATTGGTTGATAATAAAGCTGTCTGGCCAATGACAAGGTAATCAAATAGAAGACGGAGAAGAAGAAGGGCAGAGCCCCGCCAGCCAAGGAGGAAGAAAGATGTGTAGAAAATGAGGTAACAAGACACGAACCATGTGGCAAAGCATAGATAAGATATATGGGTTAATTTAAATGTAAGAGTTAGCTAGTAATAAGCCTGTGCCATTGGCTAAGCATTTATAATTAATATATTTTATATAATTATATCCTTTATATAATTAATATAACTAATATAGTTTGGAAAGGGAATACCAGGTATAATCGGGCATATGGGACAAAAAGCTCCAACTCAGTTTACAGATGCCCACCTGCAGGACCCATTTGATAGAAAAGTCAGCTCCTCTCACTTAGGGATGAGAGGGACTTGCTAGCTGAGTTTATTCTACAGGTCATCAGCAGAACCCAGGTTTATTGCACAAACTGCACTGCTTTTTAGGATTGACTTGACTGAGGTGTAGCAGAAGGAAGGGAAGACAGACAACATACAGCAAAGCTGAGACTGGGCGGGCCATGTGCTCTAATGGAGACACACCAGCAGCCCAGAAACTCAGTGCATCTACTACATACAGGTGAATAAGGAAGCTGATTGGCTCATTTCAGTAGTTGGTCTGTGTATGGGAGCAGTCTTAGGCTGCATTCATCCTGGAAGAGGAAGCTGTGGATGATGCTTTCTGTAGACACAGTCAGTCTCTGTGCTCTGACCAGGGGAAGGGATCTCCATTATCCTGAGCCTGACCTAGGTAAGGCTCTGTTCCCATGGGTCTGAGGCACTGAGTCCCTTGACATGACCATACTCATGTCAACAATACATATTAATTCAGGACTTTATCTGCTCCCCAATTCTTATCTTTGTAGCGATGTCCTTCTTCTGGAGTCTATGTCCTAGCTATCATATAGGAACCCCTCTTGTTTCCATAGGACACTGCAATCCTCTGCACATTGCTCCTTTCAGCTTCACCAGCAGTAAGATAACTCTTTCTTAGTTTTTACTTTCTTTGTATTCCACGTATGACTATCCAGCCAGAGTTAAATCTCTATTTTAAAACTCCACATGATGAGATCATGTCCCCACTCCCCCACCCCAACTCAGTGGGAAAAAAATCTGGGATAATCTTTTCTGTTTAAGCTTTCAATCTTTACAACATCTTCAAAGTTGTATCACCTGCTTAGTTTCTGTAAAACAAGGGGATAGATGCTTTTAGAATGCCATTCGCCCGTTGGCCTGAGATGATTCTACCATTGGAATTGGGAGAAATGGTTTATCTCTGGGGAAAGGGAAGAAGGAAACACACATGACAAAGAGGCCAATAGGAGGACACCGGCTGGTAATGAAGAAACGGACTCTGTTTATGATTTGTCTGCCTGTATTTGCCATCTTGATTACTTGCCAGCTGAATTCTTTTGCCTTTGGGTATGTTGTGCATAGGTTTATCATTCTTACAGGGTAGAATGATGAGGAAATCTCTGCCCTTGATTACATAATCATCATACAACCTCAATGTCTAGAAACATCTCTGTTCCCAATCTAAGTTCTATGGAAGAGTGAGAACACAGAACTGCTGGGTTTGGGGACCAGTGCTTATATAGTCAAGGAAAGACGGAAATGTGAAAACCCCAGCCATTCCATCTCCTGGCGCTATCAGAGCACTAACAAGCCATCAATTTATGGTATTCTGAAACCAAATGATGGATAGCTAACATGAATTACTCTTTCATTAATTCTTCAGATACTCTCCCTGCCAGAAAGGAGATGGGAGGACAAGAGGACAGAAAAGAAGTCTCCCAAACAAAGCTGGACTGGTGGTATTCTGTGCACTCAGAAAATGCTTATTTTTATTTCCACCAGCCCATCTCTTTGTTCATGAGAGAGTACTGTAGATGTAACCAACCATCTTATTAAAATAAGAAACACAGAACCAATGTAAAAGAGAAAGCCAAGAGGTCAGAGCTCAGAGCTAAAATCTTACCTCCTACCTCCCCGAAAGAGAGCTACTTCCTGTGTGTCTGTCTTTAAATAGTCTTTCTCTTCTGCCTTCTCATTGGTTGTAAACTCAAACACATGACTGCCTTGTCACTGCCTGTAAGTACAGCCCTCCAGGTCTTAAAGGCGTATGTCTCCAATGCTGGCTGTATCCCCGAACACACAGAGATCTACCTAGCTCTTCTACCAAGTGCTGGGATTAAAGGCGTGCGGCGCCTCCGCTGCTGCCACGCTCTTGCTATGGCTCTAATAGCTCTGACGCCTGGGCAACTTTATTTATTAACATACAATGAAAATCACATTTCAGTACAAATAAAATACCACCATAGAGTACTGTCACTGTTCACAAAGTGCCTAAAAATGAAGTTACCTGTGCTTAATGTCTAATGAAGGAACTCATACCATGACTAAACCAATGAGACACAATGAATTGACAAAACTACTTAAGGTTTTAGAACCAGGCTTTGGAGAATCAAGCCTGGGCCATCATTTGTCAACAGTTTCCAACGCCAGAAAGTTATTTAACCCCTCTGTGACTTCTCGTTTGTCAAATGGGAAAAGAAATGTGAATTGTCTGTATGAAGCTCAGGGACATTAATATGAGAAGGAGAACATCTGTTGACTGTGCTTAGGTAATAAATGTTAAATATTGCCAGCATTAAAGTCACACGATTATATAACACTGTCAGTTTTTGCTTAATTGGTTTTTCGTTTCATTTGATTTTCAATTTTTTAATTGATAAGAGACAGAGAAAGAGAGGAGAGAGAGAGAGAGAGAGAGAGAGAGAGAGAGAGAGAGAGAGAGAGAGAGAAAGAGAACATAAAGTTTGGTGTGTAGGTAGGTAGAGGGACACAATCCAAATAATATATTAAATTAAATTTTTAATAAAAAATAAAATGAATAGGAAATACATTTATGGAATAAACAGAAAAATTCTACTATTTTTGCTCAATTAAAAATCTATTAGCTTCTCACAAAGAAAGTTATATATACAAGTTATCATGGCAATAAAAACTTCAAAGTAGAGAGTAGGCTACAGAAACGGAATAGATAACAGG
Organism: Peromyscus maniculatus bairdii; assembly: GCF_049852395.1. Classification (NCBI taxonomy): domain Eukaryota; kingdom Metazoa; phylum Chordata; class Mammalia; order Rodentia; family Cricetidae; genus Peromyscus; species Peromyscus maniculatus. The sequence continues at coordinate 38,553,278 of NC_134869.1, forward strand.
GGCACATGTCATTGCGTACATGCTTGCATGAGTGTGTACAATGGAGACTCTAATATAAAATTTAAACTTTAGGGACTGTGATGAGTACTTTTGCTTGTCAGCGTTAACCCAGTGTAGAGTCACATAGGGAGGGAATCTTAATGAGGAATTGTCTAGATAAGGCTGGCCTGTGGACATGCCTGGGAGGCATATTCTTCACTGGGTTCACTGATGTGGAAAGAATCGTCTTGAATGTGGATGGCACCATTTGTGGTTTGGGATCTCAAAATAAATGAAAAGGAGAGCTCGAATTGAGCATGCAACTTATATGCATTTGTTCTCAGTGCTCTTGAATGGTGATGTGTAACCTGTAGTTTTTTTGCCCAATAGAATGTCTCTTGTAAGATGCTTTTGTCGTGTAGATGGTTACAGGAACAGGAAAGGAAACTAGGCCCGGACCAGTAGTGGATGACAGATATGATTTGAATTTCCCCATCACCATAGCATGGTTAGTTCCCACTGAAGTCATTTGGGAAGTAGTACTGAGTGGTGCTGCAATCCTGCTGCAGTCTGGGCTCAGGTTCTGAGATGGGGAAGGGGCATCGGCAAAAAGAAATAAATTGTCCGACCACAAGCTGCCCATCCCAAATAGTTCACTCCGTCTTCACTTATACTTCAAAAACAAGCACGTTTTTCCATACCCGCAAATACCTTCCTCCCTACCCACCCATGCTAACCTCTGGCAAAAATAAAATAAGTCAAATATGTTTTTTTTCCCTAATTTTTACATCAAAACATTTTTTTTTAAACCAAAAACAACACATATCATTTTGCTAGCCTGGCCAAATATCTAGCCAGGTACATTTTGTCTTTAAAAAACTAGAAGGTGATAAACATAGGCATGCATTTTCAAGAACAATATCATTAAAAACCTAGCAAAGCATATTTACAGAAATAAGGGTGATCTGCCTCCGATCCTGTCAGCACTGAACCAGAACAGCTCCCGGGGTCTGAAGTGACAGCTGGTGTCCTCAGACAAGAACCCTGAGAAGCATCAGCTCCCAAAGAATTTTAGGGGAAAATATTCTAGAAAAATGGGGTTTCAAGGAATGATCACATTTGTTCCATGTGTGACTGACAATGGGATGCTAAAAACCACCAAGAGAATCATCAATATTGAGGGAGAAGAAAGTGTGCAGGCCACGTGGTCCCAGTAGTATTCTGCACTGTCCCAAAGTCCACTGGTCCTTGTCTAGTGAGACTGTCCCCGTGGGCTTTGCCTCATCTGGAGACGCGTTGGACAAGCACTCATATACTGGTCAGAAACTAGGCTGCACAACTCCCAACAGAGTGGGAGGTGTCACCATGCCAAGGCCCTCATGAACGCATGAATGCCTTCTCATGAGCTCTTGTACTCCTGGGACTGGATTAGGAACTACAAGGGGAGGCTGTCACAAAAGCAAGGCTGTGCCTCCTGGTTCCCCTCTTCCATGCATATGTTTGCCCTTGCACTTTCTGTCTTGAGCTACAACAGGCCTTAAGTATTGTCTTGAACTGATGCCAGTGTAGTGCTCCTGGACATATAGAACCACGAGACAAAATAAACCTCATTCATTTTAAATTGCCTTTATTTATTTATTTATTTATTTATTATTAAGAATTTTTTTTCACTCATTTTACACACCAAAGATCCCCCTCTTCCCTCCTCCTGCTCCGCCCCCCAGCCTCCTCCTCCCAACCCACCCCCTACTCCCCACTATAAGAAGGCAAGGGCCTCCCATGGGGAGGCACATCCAGTAGAGGCAAGTCCAAGCCCTTCCCCCTACCTCAAGGCTGCATGAGGTATCTCATCATAGGTAGTGGGCTCCAAAAAGCCCACTCCTGCACCAGGGATTTTTGAATAGCATGGCAGAATAGACTAACTTGAAGATGCTTCTAAAATTGAAGGAAGGACCCAGGGATATGTGAAGCTAGTTGGGTGTTGATAATTTTGTAACTATTTTTTTTTTAAAAAGAATGTCCTTAAAAGTAAAATGATGTTAAACCTCGATGAATTTTAATGGAAGAATGGTTGGAGAAATGAAAGAAATAAGATGTAAAGAAATGGTTACTTCTTGTGAATAAAATCTTACCCTTTCAGGAAGTATTGAATTGCATCATTACTAATGTGCCTTTTTCTTTTCTATTATTGTCTTGAGCCTCATCAAAGTACACAGTACACTGAAATAATTATTTAAACATTACTAACAAGCATTTTGGAAGATGTATACCACTTAAAATTTTGATGGAAAGCTAAAGAGAACTGCACAAGGAAAAATAAAAAAACAGTGTTTACTAAGCAGACAGAAGATCCACTGCCTTTCATTGTTGCTGAGAAGTACCAAGAATCCAACCTTAGATGAATATGTAAAATGTACTGAATATCCAATCTAAGATGAATATGTCCACAATACAAAAATCAAAGAGGTTCCATCTTCTAGGAAAAGCCATCAGGTTACATTAGATCCTTTCCTAAATCAATCTAATTTAAGCCTTATATTTCCATGGCTGAAAAATACATAGTGTATCTACATCATTTTCAGTGTACAGTTCTGGTCCTGCACATAATGTATGCTGATACAATTTGTATATTTAATTGCAGGGGAACATCCAAAACAAAACTCAGAGAGCAGAACTATTTCTTATTTTTGTACAAATAAGCAAAAAGATGGAAACTTTAAAGAACGAAAGATATAGTTCTTTCCCAAATTCCATAATTAATATTAAAAAGAAAAAAAATTCTCTCTTTTAAACATTTACATATTACTTTGAAAAGACCAAACTTAGCATGATGTGATTAAGTTTTAGATATGCATGCTGAATATAATTTAAGATCACTGGAAGTATTTATGCCTATATAAATATACTCCCAAAGAAATATATTTTGTCATTTATATTTCTAAAATTCTGGCACTTAATCTAATCTAAGATTACAAGCATAAAATTAGCATGTTATGATTGTAAATTAGGATGCAAGGTTATGGGCAGAAGCACATTATGAAATGTCATGAGAGAAAAATGGATTTCTTTCTCTGGAAAATATTAAAAATTCTTTTGCTCCTATTATTAAAGATGAAAGAACCGTTGATATTTATGTTTTCTAAAAACTACTCCATATATTACATTACCAATGTGTTCTTACTTTCAAGTAAAGGCAGATGATATTATAGTTACTAAAATAATCCTGAACTGATATCCCTAAAGCACTGGTAGAGATCATAATCATGACAACTAATTATTGACGTCAACTATATGTCAAGGATTTCATAGAGGTTATTTGCACTCTTCAAAACATCTCTACACAGTAGCTTTAAATACTGTGCCTTCTTTTTTTTACAAGTGATGCAAGAGAGGCTAGGCAAGTTGGAATTCTCCAAGGGCACAAATTTGGCTGAGGGGGGGCGGGGTGCAGAGTCAGGCTATATCTCTGATTATAGACTTGCTCTCAACCACTGGCTCCCTCTTAACACTTGGTGAAGCTTGAACCCTTTAGGCTTCTATCAGCCTTGTCACCAGGGACCTTTCCTTCCTTATAACTTTCCATTTCCTGTGTAACTTTATTTCTTTCAGTCCTGTCCCCTGAGGACGAGAACAGCTGGCCAGTGCCCTCTTCCTAATAACTTTAACTGATTCACTGGTTGAGTAATTTTTCTTGAGAGATTTTAAAACCTCTAGAGAATCAAGTATTTACTTACAGAGAAAAGAATTCTACGCTGAACAAATGTGAGACCCTTTCTCTTAGCATTGAGCTTTCCTTATATTTTCAATCTAGGTCATGTGGGAAGGAGTAGCCAAAAAATAAAATATTTAAAAAAAAACCCACAGGTGCAGAAATAAATTCTTATTGTTCTTCTCTGAACTAATCCAGTGTGATCTAAATCTTACTATTGGTAGAAAAGGTGATGGACACAAAAAAATTATTAAGAAAATAATATGCAAATGTTTTTAGCATTTGTATTCCAAGGAAAACTAATGAAACACAATGCTTTAAGTATTATAAATCTTCACTAGAGTATCTATTTCTTTAGGTAAGCCTTTTTTTTCCCTAAAATTGATCATTCATTAATCAGTTTTTTATCATTCTTGTTTCCTGGATATTTATGCTGGATCTGTTTGTCAACTATATCATCAGGCTCATTTCATGCATCACTATGGTTTTACCCATTAATCTCTGACTTATCTTTGAAAGATAATCTACTTTTAATGACTCTCTTATGTAATATGCAAAAGGCAGGACTCTGCCTTACATTTCAAGAAGGGCATCACTGACATACGTCAACAGCCCCTTTGCATCAGAACTCCATTTATCCTGGGGAATTTTGAAGCTTGCCATAAAATCATTTCCTTAACTGACATCAAGCATTAAAATTTCAAACCATCTTACTATTTCTCAAGGGATTATCAACATTACAATAAAAGGTCATTAGAAATCAAAATAATATATGAATTTTAAAAATACATTTAAATCACCAAACATAGAGCAGGATCATTCCTTAGTTTTCTTTGTTATTGAATCATAACTTTATTTTGGTTGTTAGCCTAGCCTTTAATGGCTGAGCCATCTCTCCAGCCCTTGAATCATAACTTTAGCTTTTCATGTTTATATGTTTGATGATTAATTGAAAATCGAAGATATTTTCTCTTGAGTATAAAAGTACAATTGATCTCAGTTCAGTCTAGAGTGTCTAGATTGTATAAAACATGACAACATATCTCTATAAAGAATTGAAAGTCAGCACTGTATTCTAAGGAGAAAAGGAAAACATGTATGCTCTAGTGAATGAGTCAATCAAAATAAATTTGGAAGCAGCAGAGTTATTCGGTTATGACACCAATTTAAATGTCTATCACATGTTCCTTCTTGTAAATTTGCCTAGAAAAAAAAAAAAACAAGCTCACTAGTCCACAAAGGACAATCCTAACAGAATGCAGCACCGTCCACAACTTCTGTTTCTGTCCAGTGAATGCAGATGCTGTGTGTCTATCTAATCCCCATATTAATCACCTACTACATATGAGATTCTGTGTAGCTTTTTAACATACAAGGGTCAATAGTAAGTTCTTGTCTTCTGTGGTTGTCAATTTGAAAGTATCTACAGTCATCCAGAAAACAAATGTCTAGACATGTCTTTGAGGTAGTTTCTTGGTGATTGGGTTAATTTAGGTGGAAGACCCACTCTAACTCTAGGACATACCCTTCCATCGTATGAAGTTCTAGAATGAATAAAAAGAAACCAAATACATGAGTCACAGCACATGTACCCACCTGCATCCTTTCTGACCATAGACAAAATAAGACCAGCTGGCTCTAACTCTTGCTATAATGACTTCCCTGCCACAATGAACTGTGTCCCCTCAAACTGTCAGCCAAAGAAATCCTTTCTTTCTTAAGTAGTTTCTGTCTAGACATTGGGCCATAAAAATGAGAAAAGTAATTATAAGGAATGGGGCTATTGCTAGGATAAACCTGACCATGTGGTTCTTAGGCTTTTGAAATTGGGTTGCAAGAAAACTATAGAAGATTTTGAGACTTTGGACTAGAAAAACAGCTGTATCCTATAACCAGAGACTAATGAGTTAATCTGTAAAAGTTTGAAAGATGAGAATGTTGCATCTAGAATAAGAATTCCATCAGGAACTGAGGTAAAATCAATTGATGTTGAATTATAGAAACAACGAAAAGACTGCATTCTGCCCATGGCCTCAGAATGTATGCCTACATTTCTGGTGATATTTTAATTGTGTTTAAATGTGATTTTATCTGTCTGTTAATAAATAAAGTTTGTCTGGAGATCTGAGGTCACATAGCAAGGTCACACAGTGAGCCATAAATAGAAGTCAGGTGGTGGTAGCCCATGTCCTTAATCTGATCACATGGCAGGCAGAGTCTCTGTGTGGTCAAGGACACAGCCAAGTGCGGTGACCTGAGCCTTTAATCCCAGTACCAACCATAAAGACCTGGAGGTCTGTATAGACAGGCAGTGACAGGAAGTCATGTGCCTGGGCTTGGAGCCAGTGAGAAGACAGAACAAGAAGGCAATAAAAACACAGGTTAGATGGGAAGGAGCTCTCTCTGGGGAAGCGACAGTGATGGGGTGGTAAGGTAAAGCTAGTCGTGACTCTTTGCTAGTTCTCTGATCTCTTTGGCTCTGTGTTTGTTATTTAATAAGACTGTTTAAAAATCCATCTACATTTGGCACCCAACGGGCTGAAACAAAGCAGTCCACATTTTCAACCGGCAGTGGAATTTAGCAGCATTGTCCATGTGGGACATTAGATAGTCAGGGAAGTTTTGAGAGGGATGAGTGCCGAGGCTCCAGAAGTCCACTGAGGTCGGTCAGTGTGAGACAAGCTCAGAACCCCTTAAAGAAAGCCACAGGAGACCACAGTGTGAAAGCTGCCAATGTGAAGTTTGTGTTGCAGTGTAAGACAAATCTTAAAAGGTCTTATTAATAGAAAACCTGGAGCCAGATATTGGGGTGAAAGGCGAAAGATCAGAGAGGTACAACAAGCCAGCCCCAAGTTCTTTCCTTTAGGGAAATCCTCAGTCTAAAGAGAGTGAGTTCCTGTTTCCTCACACCTTATATACCTTGCTCTCCCCAGACATCACTTCCTGGGATTAAATGTGTGTGTGCTTCCCAAGCAAAGGCATGAGATCTCAAGTGCTGGGATTAAAGGTGTATGCCACCACTGCCTGGCTCTGTTTCTCTCATGTAACCCAGTGTGGCCTTGAACTCCAGACAGATATTGGCCTCCCTAGTGATAGGCTTAAAGGTGTGTGCCATCACTGTCTGGCCTCTATATCTAATCTAGTGGATGGCTCTGTTCTCAGATCCTCAGGCAAGCTTTATTGGGGTACACAATATATCACCACATTTCCCCCTTTTTGTCTAAAATAATAAAAGGTTATAACTAATATAAGAAAATTGTATACAATATATACAGACAAGAATTACATTAACAATGTCCAGTCCATTAATATTTGACAAATTCAGAGAAAATACTCCATTATTTATCCTATAATGTAATTCTTGAAAAAGAAACAAGAACTCACTTCCTTTAGACTGAGGATTTCCTAGAGGTATAAATTTGTGGCTGGCTTGATCTACTTCTCTGATCTTTCACCTTTCACCCCAATACCTGGCTCTGGGTTTTCTATTAATAAGACCTTTTAAGATTCATGTTATGTTGCAGTGGACACCCAAGCATGTGAAAATTTCAGGACAGGATTATGTCCAGTGAAGAAAGCTGCATGCAGAAAGTGGATCCAGCCCAAGAGAAAAGGAATATGTACTCCAGCCATCATAAAGGATCAGGCGTCCTTTGGTGCCTGCAGGATTTTGTGTTTTCTTTGCTATGTTTTGTTCCTGCTCTGGTCCAATATTTCCTTGCTAAGCTCCCATTTCTCCACCTTGGATTGAGAACAATTGTTCTGTGCCATTGTATGTTGGAACTATGCAACCTATTTCTGATGTTATAGGGATTCAGAGATACGAGATCACACATACACTTTTGAAAAGTGTTGGAACAGTGAAAGACTAGGGACTTTTATAGTTAGACTGAATACATTTTATATTATGATTTGCCCATGATCTTTTGGGGGCCATGGGTTGGAAGATTACCAAAAGATCATCCCTGAAAATGTATAGACAAGTAACATACAGACTGAGCAAGTTATATTTATAAATTTAGGAATATATATGTTTATTCATACAGTTATATGTATGTAACAACAACTCATGAAAAAAGAGGCCATGAATTTGAAAGGGTGGTATGTGGAAGAATTCAGAGGGATGTAAAGGGGGAAAAGAAATAACTATCTCCTAAAAATTAGAGAAATAATTTTTTAAAAGATACCGTTGGACTCAATGTTCATAATGGGTACACTTGTGATGGGTAATATTTATAGTCAACTAGACAGGATCTGGAATCACCCAGCAAATGAATCTTAGTCTGTTTGTGAAGGAGTTTATAGGTTGGGTTAACCTATAAACCAGTTGTAAATATGGGTAGCACTATTGCAAGGGCTGGAGTCCTGGACTGAATGAAAGGGAGAAAGCAAGCTGGCTAGCAGTGTTTACGAATCTCTGCATTCTGGTTGCAGAAGCAATGCAGCAATCCACTTCAAATTCCTGCTGCCATGACCTCCCCACAATCATGGACTGCATGCTCAATTGATGAAGCCAAAGAATCCCTTGTCAGGCATGTGAACACAACAATGAGAAAAGTGAACTAATTCATCTTCCTTGAGTTCCTTCTTTCTGGTGAAGAGAGATAGAAGCATATTTTTCTATTCAGTACGGAAAACATAATGGCTGGGATATGATTCACTGGAACTAGAAATGGAAAAATGGTAACTATCCCCCCACCAGAGCACTTTTTTTGCAACAATTCAAATCTTTTCTATTTGAACTTAGTACCAGGCTTTTTCTTTTAGGCCACCAACCAGCTCCCAAATCATGACACAGAGATTTACTAGTTTTGAATGTTCAGCCTGGCTAGTTAAATTAACCTGTTTCTCTTTATCTACGTTTTGCCTCAGGGCTTTTTTTTTTTTTTTTTTTTTTTTTTTAACCTTCTTTCTTTGTATGTACCTTACTTGGCTGCTGTCTCTATGCCTGGCAGGTGGGGGCTGCCTGGCTTCTTGTACTGGGTTTGTCCCTTGCCCTCTCCTCCACATTCTCTCATTCTTCATCTTCTTCTCTCTCGAGCCTAGATTTCTTCTCCTCTTTATTCTCTCTGACTGCTAGGCCTGCCTCTCTCTCTCCTACCTAGCTATTGGCCATTCGGCTCTTTATTAGACCAATCAGTTGCCTTGGGCAGGCAAGGTGAAACAAATGCAACATATTCTTACATAATTAAACAAATGTAGCACAAAGAAAAGCAACACACCTTTACACAGTTAAAGTAATATTCTGCAGCATAAACAAATGTAACACATCTTTTTCCTAGTTATAATAATATTCCACAACAGACCTTTATTCTTAAATACTTTACATGTGTGTATTCAGAGCATATGCACATGGTTTTGGGTTTTATTTTGATACTGTACAAACTAGGTATGGTGCTATATACCTATAATCCCAGCACTGGGAATGGAATGCAGAGACAGGAGGATTACAAGTTTGAGGTCATCCTTGACTATATAATGAGTGCAAAGTCAGTACTGGCTAAATGAGAAATCTGTCTCACAAAAGACAGAAAGAAAAGCAAGATTCGATAGTTTAAGCCTTTCAATTTTAAAATGGTTAATCTATAACCCTAAACAATAGGAATGCTTCCTGCCTTATCAATGTTATGGAGACAAGTGTGACTGTCCTTAGTATATTATAATACAAATATAAAGAAATATTATTTAGCCTCTATTATAAATTATATATAAGAATGTGTTTATATACAGGATTTACCAGTACCTCAGAAATCCATGCATTCAATGCTAAGACCAGTTGTTGACTTAACTTAAATCCTAATGGTATTTATCAAGTGGCTATTTATAGTTAGTTAACAGGTAGATTCCCTGAGCATATGGTATGATGTAATAAATATGACAAAAGCATAAAGACCCATAATTCTAAAATTATATGAAAAGCACCATAAAGTTAAACAGCAAAGTAAAGTAAATATTTTATGTGTTGTTACATAAAGTAAACAAATTAAAGTAAAACATTCACATTCCTCAGTTTCCTAAAGAATTGCTTACTTCTTGACAAAATGTCACTAAAGATGTCATAAAAATCCAAGATTTGATCTTCTCTCCAAGTTCCTTTTGGTAATAGAAATCGTAGTTGGGTAAAGTTTTCCTCTGTATAAAATAAAGATAATGTAGCCATATTGTACAAGTCTTGGGAAGATATGAAACCTATATATTAAGACTCTTGTACATAGAACCAAGTAAGTATCACTTCATAATTGACTCTTCCAGACTGAATCTTTCTTGAAAATTTTCAGGAAAAAAAATCTAGATAATACTCATTATAGTTCAAAAGCATCAAATATCAAGTTTTCTATACTTAAACATTACATTTGATCTTGAATTTGTCTTAACTTTTCTCTATGACACCTCTCATGTATCAGAAATGTCTATTGTATATCATGTGTGTAGGTATGCTTGCACATGTGTTATATGCATATGAGTTTGCAGGTGTGTGTGTGCTCATTTATGTACATGCTGAGGCCAGAACAGAACTTTGGATGTTTTCCTATATTGTCCTCCACATTATTCCTTGAGAAACTGTATCTACTAAACTGGAAACTCACTTCTTTGGATAACTGCCTGAGTGTCTCTGCTCCCAATGCTTGGGTTCAAGGCACATGCATTCATGCCTGGCTAAGGCATGTAGGTGCTAAGATTCAAACACAGGTTCTAATATTTGCAGAGCAGTATTCTTACCCACTGAATCATCTCCGCAGTACCTGATTTTAACTTTAAATGCCATGGATTCAATTTTTTCTCATGACCACTTTCATTAACTATCTGGCAACATCATCTTTATCTGTATAAGGAATTTTCACAATAGCCTTGTATTTGGTAGATTCCTAGATTTTTCCATTGAAAATGTTATGAACTTAGTAGGTTAAAACAAAATATTTTTATTTTTTATATTTTATTATATTATATTATAATATTATATATAATATATATTATATTATATTATAATATATTTTATTATATTCTAGAATTCAATCATCGAAAATCAAGCTATCCAGAGAGGCATACTTTGAACCTCAGGGAAAGGCTCACTTGAATTCCACATCGATTCTGGTGGCTCTCAGCACATTCAGCTTCTTGTTACACTCTGATGAAATGTTAGTCTCTGTCTTGACTAGAACAGACTCACTCTTCTTATCTCTGTCCACCTTTCACCCTTCTGTAACAACAGTCATTAGCTCAGGCCCCATGCTAATTAAGAATAGCCTCCACCTGGCTATGTCTGTCAAGACCTTGTCTTGGTTACTGTTCTATGATTGACCAAAGGCAAATTCAGGAAGGACATATTTCTTGTCACACTTCATAAAAATGCACCCCATTGTTATGGGGGAAAGCATGGAGTCAATCTATTTTAGTCCATGACATTGACCAGGAAGCAGAGGAAAAAAAGAACATTATTGTTTAGTTGGCTCTCTCTCCTTTCCAATTTTATCAGCTCTAGACCCAAGACCATGGGATGGTGCTACTGACATGCAACAAGGGTCTTCCATCTCTGGATAAGCGCTTTCAACACACCTTCACTCAGTCCAATCAAGTTGACAATGATGATTAATCATTGTAGGCTCTACCTCTAAATGAGGTTATTTTCATAAATATCAGAGAGTTAAAACTTCAACATAGCTCCCTCTCCGTCTTCCCTGCTCCTGCTCTTGAACTGAATGCACGGTTCAACTTCTACAACTTCACACCTTGTCTCCCTGAACAGTCATTGAATAAGATGATTTCCTGTGCCAAACTGGCACCATCTTCAAAAGTTCAGCATGACCTGCTTGCAAAAGATTATCACAGCTGGGATTGTGGACTGTTAACTATTCTCTCATAGGCAGGGGTGAAGAGAGCCATGAGACCTTTTCTTGAGTATGCATCTATGCCACCCAGGCAATTGCATGTAATTCTGCCATAATTGCTTATGGCCACAGAGTCGTAGCTTGATTGAATAAAGTAGGAAAGACTAGGAAAAGGCACCCCGCCCCCCACCAGCCACACAGTAGTGATTATCATACAAAGTACAGACCTTCCAGTATGGTTGCTTTGGGGTCACCCAGGTTTTTGTCAGAAATCCCTCACCTGTTCCCTGCGAGTAACCCTAAAAACTCACTCATTCCCTAGAATGAAATTTGGTGAAATCTAACTTTGGCTTGTTATTGAAGCCTTCTAGGGGGTTGGGGCAGACATTGCCTTGCTCCATGCCAGGTTAAATGTTCTCACATCAGTTATTCAGCTAATATCAACTGGACTGTAATTATTTCCCATGTAAAATGGAATAATGGAACTCAATCTCTCCAGTAACGCTCCATTTCCCTTGAAAAGAATCAAATCCCGAAAAGGATGAAAAATTCATGCTGAGTTCCCAATGCCAGCATGCTTCTACCCTCACCAAGGGCCATACTCAGAACTAATATCCCAGGGACTCATTCAGTCCCACCTACATTGAGTCCCTTTTTCTGAGGTGCACTGCATGGAATATTTCTACTCTGTTCCACTTAAGTGGGATGCCAGTCCATAACCTCCATGGACTATGATTTGCTTCATTACTTAAATGTTTAAATACCCCTTGGTAGAGTGGTGCTGTTTCTGATACTGCCAGAGAAATTAATACTGCTCTTTCCTCTGCTTTACTTGGCAAAATATTACTGAGCAACAAATTCTTGTTTGTGATTTTTTTTCCTAAATAGACATCTCAAAACATCATCTTATTTGTTTATTTGCTTTACATTTGATACCATCTCCCAACACACACACACACACACACACACACAGGCACGCACACAGTGTGGCTATGTACAGGAAGTGTGGGATCTTACAAGATGAAGGTGACATAGGGATGCCACTCAATTTTTTCATTATAATTTGCAAAAGAGTAAAAGCATGACTCAGAGAAATTTTTAATTTTCTTTTTTTTTTCTTTTTTTTTTTAAGATTTATTTAATTATGTATACAGTGTTCTGTCTGCATATACACCTGCAGGTCAGTAGAGGGCACCAGATCTCATTACAGATGGTTGTGAGCCACCATGTGGTTGCTGGGAATTGAACTCATGACCTCTGGAAGAACAGCCAGTGCTCTTAATTTCTGAGCCATCTCTCCAGCCCCCAATTTTTAATTTTCTAACTAATGAGGGAGCTAAGAAGAGATGAGAAAACATATCACACCCCCATCTTCTCCAGACCTTCTCAGGTCTTCAGACTGCCAGGAAGAGCAATAATTTGCATCTTTGAAGAGGGAAGAAATGTCTGCATTGCCACCACCCCTTCAGAAGTTAATGTCTATCTCTAGAAAGATGCAAAACACAGCTGCCAAAGGCAATTCAAGTTGCACACACCATAACCCAACCCCTGAAAAACACTCCAGATAATGTCCAGCATTCCATGAAAATTAGTACCAATCATCTTTTCTGACAATCTAAAAATATGAATCATGTGGGATTTACTGGGTAATATGCTTCTTCTGGTAATGATTGCTTGGATGATAGGGAAGTCCATTTAATGAAAGGTAATTTAATATTTTATATAACAAGTGTAAATGCTCAGTGGAATGACAGTGGAAAAAATGACAAAAAATTATTTTAGTGGAGGTATGTAGGATGACTTCTTAAAGTTGCAAAAGTGAGAAGAAGATAGCAGGCAACAAAATACATCTAGAAATGTTTTGTGGAATGCCAGAGAAAGAGCTCAGTCAGTAAAGGGTTTGCCATGCAAGTTGGAAACCTGGGGTAGCTCCCTAACATCCATATAAAAAGCCTTGCCCAAGGCTGAAACTTGTAATGCCAGCACTGGAGTTGCAGAGCTAGTTGGATCCCTGGGCTCATTCACCATCCTATCTAGACTAACAGATGAGCCCCAAGTCCAACTGACAGACCCTGGTTTAAAAATAAGTGGAACAGCTCCTGAGGAATATCTAACTTTCAAGGTCAACCTCTGGCCTCCAAATGCATCTACATGGACAGGCATTTACATGCACATACATTACCTCACACATGTACAACTGTGCCCAGATTAGGGGGTGGGGAGAAGGGAGAGAGGGGGGGAGAGGGAGAGAGAAATGTAGGGATGCAAACCTGGTTTGGGTATAGGAAATTTAAATGATTTAGGAACATTTGTCTAAAGAACATTGGTCTTGCCCCTGCTCCCAGAAGGACAGACTCAGAAGGACAAACATGGTATGTACTCACTCATAAATGGATACTAGATGTAAAGCAAAGAATAACCAGACTACAACCCACAGCTACAGAGAAGCTATCTAACAAGGAGGAACCTAAGAGGGATGCATGGATCACCCTGGGAAAGGGAAAAAGATGAAATCTCCATGAGTAAACTGGGAATAAGGAGGGCAATGGAGGGTAGGGATTTGGGGATGAGAACAGAGTGGGAGAGCAAGGAAAGAGATGCCATGTGTGTTTGTCAACTGTAGTGTAACTCATTAATATAATTTCACTAGTATATGTTTAATGTCTTACTTAAATGAAATACTGAATGTTAAAGCTCCTACAATATTTGCAGTAAGTCTTGAGAATTCACCACTTTGTAATTTGTTAATCACTATTTCAATTACATAATATGTATGTATGCTCATGCACACACACACACACACACACACACACACACACACACACACACAGGGGTGATTATGTTTTACTAGATTTTACTTTTTTAAACCAAAAAGCATGATGTTTGTTCAATGTTGACAAAAACGTAAATCACTGAGGTCATTTCAATCATTTAGTCCACAAACACACATGTTTGCAAAGGTTGGTTTTTCTATATTGATTTCCAGCAAGCCAAACTCCAACTAAATGCTTCATTATAATTGCATCTGAACAATTGAAGTTCAAGTCATGTTTCTGATCTTTGATTTAAATTTGCTTCCTTTACTCACTTGGATTTTGTAAAAATTAAACAGTGATTTTTTTAAATATCCCTTATGTAGCTTGACATATTCTAAGCAGATAGACCTGCACTCTAAAAATGCACATCCAAAGCTAACCTTTTGAAAATTCACACTGTACTGAGGACATCATAAATGATTCACCAATGACAGACATAGAGGTAATTTTTATGACCTGAACCATGAATAGCTCTTTAGTTCTTGATTCGAGTGACTACTTTTCACTACACTGAGCCACGAGTTTCAAAAATAAACCTTCTGCTGATAAGGAGATTTACAGAGAACAAAAAATCCTGAGTCAACTATTTATCTGGGACCAAATTCTGTGAACTAAGCTTAGTTCAAGCAAGAGGTTTTCTAAGCAGTTCATTTATTTTAATATGGTACAAGCGTTTTGGAGTTACACTGTAGCTTATGTTCACAGGGCTTTGACAGAAGAGGAGGGGAAGGCCTGGAGGTAACATTTCATGCATTCTTGGAGATAAGAATTGAGCACCCCCTAGAAGCCAAGTTCTGTGCGCATGCTCTGGGGATGCACAGGCCAATTATAGAGGAAATAAAAGCAAATGCATTGATCATGTTGTTACGACAAGTTATCACACGAGATGGAACACTATAAATGCTACAGGAAAAGGGACAAATGTAAACATTTTTTTTTCCAGAAATTCCAAGGACAGATGAAGTACATTGTTTTTCAAGGAAAATGAGGAAGACTTCATGTAAATTGAACAAAATGGTATTTCTCAAACTTCTGTGCTGGGGGATGTCTTTCTGTATGCTGTGAATACATGTTCCCATTGGTTAATAAATAAGCTGCTTTGGCCTATGGCAAGGCAGCTTAGAGGCAGGTGGGAAATCCAAGGAGGGAGCCAGGAAAGGAGCCAGGAGTCTAGAGATACACCAGCCTGCCACCCAAGGAGCAACATGCCAGCAAACCGGTATAGCCACAGAACAACAAAACACAGATGAATAGAAATGGGTTAATTTAAGATATAAGAACTAGCTAGCAAGAGGCTTGCCATAGGCCATGCAGTTTGTAAGTAATATTAAGCCTCTGAATGATTATTTTATGTGGCTGTGGGACTGCAGAGCCAGGTCGGGTGGGACCAGAGAAAACTTGAGGCTACACTTCTGCATGCATAAAAGATGCCTGGGAAGCTTGTTGAAACTGAAATTTTGGGACCATCCTAAGAGATTTGGACTTAAAAGACCACCATATCTCACCAGTATCTCAGCTAATGGATAGTACCCTAATGACTACATAGCATTTAGAGTATGTTCTAGTACTTTCCAAGATAAATACCATTGAACAGACAGTGGCAAACTAGCTGGAGTTACCTGAAAGGACTGGTAGAATAAAACAGGGCGACAGGAAGGTGGGAATACCTTCTGATATCTGTGGGTCTTTGGAATCCCTGGCCATTCCTACCATAACCAACTTAACCAGCAATGCTTTCCTGGTGAGTCGTTCTACGGACTTCCGATGAGGTGATCGGCCACAGAACCAACTTATCTTATACACAAACCATCCCAAGATTGCCCCTCATTGACGAAAGTTATATTAAGCTTCAGCAAGTGGTCCTTGGATTGCAGGCTCATCTAAACAGCTATGGGACTCCGGAGGGAAAGCGTCTTCGCTGTAATGCTTCAGAGGAGAACAGAAAAGTAGAAGCTAAGTTTGGAGCAATACAAGGGCGTATGGGGGCCTGCAGCTCTGCTGTTTTGTTGATGCCAGAAAGGCTCCTCTTACCTCCCTTTTTGGCAGCCAGTGGGCACTACTCTCTGATAATATGCATCAATGTTTCTTATATCCAATTGAACGTAATTGGTAGTGTCCTGTGATCTGAATGTTTGATTAGACATAAACTCAGATTCCCTCATTTACATTTTATTATCCTTCGCATTCCTACTTTACACAGTCTCTGCCTTCGCTTAAC
This sequence comes from Peromyscus maniculatus bairdii, assembly GCF_049852395.1. Taxonomy (NCBI): domain Eukaryota; kingdom Metazoa; phylum Chordata; class Mammalia; order Rodentia; family Cricetidae; genus Peromyscus; species Peromyscus maniculatus. The sequence continues at coordinate 38,569,826 of NC_134869.1, forward strand.
ATTTCAAGCAGGAAGGAAGCCTCATCATCTTTATTAGTGACACCACATGGCTATGTCAGCAGACTCTGGGGGTAGGATGCAAGAGAGAACTCGGTATGGTTGCTAAGCAATACAGCACACCAAAGCAAGCCAGCAGCAAATGAGAATTCGTAAATGCCCATCACCACACAAAGCTTGCAAGAGTGGAGATCACGATAGCCAAGGTATGATACATGGAAGGGACTAAAAATCAAGGAATGAACAGCACCTCAGAGGCTGAGAGAGAAGGATATGAGGGCTACAGCAAAGGGCAATCTTACAACAGCCCGTAGAGTACCATTAAGCCTGATCCAAAATGGGATGCCAGAATTCAAACCAGCTGTGCTATAAGAACACGGAGAAACTGGTGGTGGCAAGAAGGCATAGAAACTGTGAAGTAGGAAACACAGATAATTCATACAGTGCTTCCCACATGGCACCTCAGGGCGACCTGTTAAAGAAATTTCTGTAATATGGAAAGCAGATTCACGTGGACCTTACTATAAATATTAATTTAATTGCTTAAGTTTTATAAATACTTGCAAAAATAATGAAAACTCAAAGCATTATACCCATATTTTTTTTTCTTTCCTGTCATATGCTTCCATCACTGGCATCTTCTCACTACAACTTCTACTTACTAAAAAGTAGCCCTCTGCATGAACAAGACTGGGACAATGGCTATCTCTATGGGTGTTTTAATGTGGAAAGAGGAAAATTGTCATATATATACTTGTGAATACACATACATACATCCCCACACATACATGTATACAACAATTACACATAATAATCAAATGGAAAAAAAAAAGGCTACCAACTTGATGGGGGGACTAGAGAAGGGTTCAAAGAAAGAAACTGGGGAGGGGGGAGATAGAAGGAGGAAAAGGAGGGGGAAGTGATGTAATTCTATTTCAATAAAAAATTATTTAAAAAATAATAAATGCCACCATATACGAATGGGGGGGGGTAAAGAAAAGCTCACAAAGTATTTGTCCTTATCAGATTATAAAGAATTAAGTGAAATCTAGCAAAAGCTTTTCTCTAACTTATGTGTGTAAGTCAAATGAATCAGACGGAATCCCAAGCTCTGACTTAACTTGTTCCTGTGTTCTTAGTTAGGGGAGTCTGCTCCTCTACCTTCCTCACGTCAGCTTCACACCTGCCTCTCCTCTAAACTGACATTCTACAGCTCAATTTACTCTAAAGCTGTCGTGTGGGATTGAGCCTTCACACAATTTGTCTTTTCTCAGCAGTGGACACAGTAAGTATTGTATGCCTTTCTGTACCGTTTTATGGCTATTTGTTTCACGTGCAATTGTCTTTTACCAAAGCAGAAAAACTTCTTTCAGGCTAAGTGTCTGCTCTATACCTTTTTAATGTTATGAGTGTCTTATGCAGGCTGCTTGAGTACACTATTATCAATAAATGTTACTATTCATTAGTCCCTCAGTGATTGTAGCTAAGACTTGTAACATTTAATGGATACTAAAGAGCATAGTAGAGGTATGAGAACCAGATAACTATACTTCCACCTGAGCCCTTTTTCATATTAAAATATCAAAGAATGAAAGCCTGCCATAATTTTCTACAGCCAGCCGAAGATCTTACAAAGAATTCCAATGTCATAAACGGCATTATTTCCCTGACAGATTTAGATTTAGGCCATGAGGAAGATACTGTGTTTTTATATGGAGATAATTTTTAGAAGGCAGCACACATGCAAAATCAAGTATATGAGAAGCTGGTGGAATATTAAATGGAAACTGTGCTCTTTCTTTTCCTCCTTAATCACAGAATATCCATCCACTGTGAGCAAAAATCCCTTCAAAGAAACCATGGATACTTTATCTAAAATTATGCCTCTTGGTTAGTTTAGTGGCTCAACTCAAATTTGTCTCTCCCTTGTGCATTTTGCAACCTTTTGGCAGGTTTGCTGTTAGAAAAGCCAAGGAGCATTCAAATCGCACCACAGTAGCACTCATTTATCATCGGCAGGCAAAGGTTCCACACTGTAAATGAATTACTGTAATAGGTGTGTCGGGAAATAGCATCTTCTCACCCCTTCGTCTTCTACTTTCTTCTCCAAGCAAGTCAATGCTGATAATAAGTGTTGCTTTAACGTGATATTTCTCGACAAATTAAAGGGATGGAGTGAGTTTTAAGGCTTTAGGTTTGTAATATTTTAAAATGATTAACAATTACCTCTGGTTATGCCTCTAAAGCTCTTCTTGCTCTATGTGGGGTTTGCTTACAGTGAAAAGCTGTCGGTTTCCCGACTGGAGGGTAGGGGCTTCTCAATCAGGGGGACGGTGTTGTCAAATGATATGTCAATGTCATTTGTCAAATGTCAGAAGCAGATAACTTGACCCTTGAGAAATTTGTATTCTAGCTGGGAGATTAAGTACATGTATGTAACATACCAAACAAATGTAAAGTAAGGTTTCTGCACACTGGAAAGGATACAGTTTAAAGGGAATTCAAAAGGACAGAAAAGCAACTGTGTCAGTTGATGTCTAATATAAATGATAAGATTTCTAAAGACCTAAGTTTATTTAAATGTATTTGAAAGCATAGAGAGGAGATACTTTCTACTCTCATATTATAATTGTAGGGAATATTTTAGAGTAAAAAATAGATTACAATGACTTACTGGGAAGCCATGTGTATGTTGTATTTCTGAGTTATCTTGACTGAAGTGATCAGAAACATACAAGTTCAGGGTTTGTCACCCTGTTACTTCAGTTCCTTTGTTGAACAAAGAAAGGTATAGCACAGTTTAAACAGAGACATCCTCCTCAAGTAAATCTCATATAAGCAGAGCTAACCAGTGGGTATACCTATCTAACCAAGTGGGAAGTCACTGCTCGGCATCAGAAACCAGATAACAATGTCTAGAAAAGAAATGAGGTTATCTCGTGGTGTTTGTTTGTTTGTTTTCCAAGACAGGGTTTCTTTGTATAACATCCTGACTGTCCTCGAACTTGCTCTGTGGACCAGGCTGACCTGGAACTCACAGAGATCCACTTACCTCTGACTACCAAGTATTGGGATTAAAGATGTGTGCCACCACCATTCCACTTTGTCTTATGGTTAAAATGAGGATAGTTTGGGATCATCATAGAGATTAGAAAAAGAGAACAATTATTAAGGTGCATGGAAAAATCAAATTCCAAAATTCCTATCTGAAAAAAAAATTTACATGAAAAGAATATTAAGTCCTTGACTTTTGTTTTGTTTTTTTTTTTAATCTAACTAACTGAGAAGGATTCTAAGTTTAACACACAGGGAGTTCAATTGCAAACTCTTTGTAAAAGAACAAACAGATTCTCAAAATCACCTCAACTAACCAGAAAAGACAATTGAGGTTTTTTTTTCCCAATTAATTCAAATAGATTTTGATATGCCCCCATTGTACTCAAGAGTACACATGGTGTCTACGTAGTGAGGTAGCTGCTGAATCTTTGCCACTTTTTACTGTGTGTGTGTATGGGCTTCAGTCTAGTTCCCATTTCAATTCCAGCTATTTATATTACCACATTCCTGTGTGAAAAGTAAGAATTTTTTTAAAACCAGTAATCTGAATAAGTTAATTTTAAGAGACTGAAAATATTGCAACATGTAGCATACGGTTTATTTTTTTTCCCATGTGGAAGTAAGCTTGTTTAAAACTTGTATTATCGGTGTCCAGTTCCTTTTTTTCCATCCACTCTCTTCTAACAGAAACACAGACACATGGGCACACAAACTCACACTCGCATGGCATTCCGCATCCACTAGGCACTCTGTTTGCTCATTGCCCACCATTTGAACAGGACTGGAGTAAATATTTGCATCCAGAGTTCGTGTTTATCACTGGAAACATTCCATTTACTCCTCTCAATTGTTTCATTCAAATGACACTGGAAATATTTGGGTCAAGCAAACACCAAACTTGCGGATGCCCGTGAAATATATTCATAATTTACTTCAATCCCTGCCTGCAGTGATTCCCACAGCACTTCTGCATATCCTGTCGGCTGAAATCCAACACTTTGTTAAATATGGAAAGCCTATTTGTGCTAAATTCCGTGTGTGGTTGTGTTTTATACTAACAGTGGAATGGACCCATTCCGATTAAGGTTTAGATTCTGGAATTTCTCATCGATCTGAGGTCACCAAGCCATTCCTTCCCTTTCTCATCACTTGCTCCAATTCTTGGGTAGACATGAATTTGTCCTATATGTCTCAGCAGTGTGAGTCATCGTAAAATTCTGGTAACTTAATAAGATCGTTTAAGGAGGAAGGTCTTAATGCACAGAAAATTTTCCTTTCTCTCATGAAAGGAGGTTAAGCACTAAATCCAATGAAGAGAATTAACTACAGGGAGGAAGATACACAAATGGGAAACTAGCAAATATAAGATAGAGATACGAGTTTTGGTTATTAGACATGATTCAAGAGTTAGCCAATAGATGATTGGCTTCTTCCTAGCTCAGTAAACTGTCCCAAAGCTAACAACATCTGTAACTCCCCTTGAGCTGAATAAAACGATTAATTTGTGTTATGAAAGCGCCAATTAGCTGAAGATTTTAGGGAAGGAAAGCACATTTAAAAGTCCAGAAGAGGCCAGAACTAAAGAATTGATGTATGAGCTTCAAGACTTGAGAGCACAGCAAAGCATCTTCAGTGTACCTGGGTGTCCTTTGAGTCTTGTTGGACAGTTTCAGGAACCCATGTCATCTTCTGTTATTCGCACTGATACCAAAAACAGCTCAAAACCTTCACTATTCTTTGCATAATATCGAGTGAAAACACAGTAACTGTTTCAGAAAATGAACATGCCCAGTGGGAAGTCATGAAAAAGAAAAAAGAAAGGAACGTCAAGTAAAAAGGAAAAGAACTAAAGGAAGGAACCGTCTAAGGTGGCAATAATGTGGCTGTGTGTGATGGTTTGTGGGGTGCTTATCTCTCTGCTGTAACACATCATATCTGAGCTCTGATTTCCAACACTTTCAACATGAGCTTCACCCACCTCCAGTAGGCTGGGTTTTGTTCCATAGAGCAAAGGTCACTGAATGAAGTCTCTCCTAAAGATCCATCCAATATATCATAACATAAGCAGAGGTTGTAAACTTCCTGATGGTAGTAAATGTGGATAGAAGACAACAGAGAAGAATATGAGAATACTGCTCTTAGAACACAAGGAAGATGAGACATTTACATAGGTGTCACCAAACTACTGTGAACTTTTTTTGGAGTAGTGACCTATCAGGGTAGGCAAGTCAATTGATCAAATGACCTACTTTTTACTATCATGTTAAATGAGAGTACATTTTTTGATTCTGTTTTTCATGGCAAATTTTAAACAATAACAACTGCTTAGAGTTTTTAAAAAGCAGTGCTGCTGATGAAATTCTATAGCCAAATCTGCAGTTGCGTTAGATGCCTTTGACCCCGGGGCTCTTAACACTAACTGTATGTTGGAATGCTCTGTGTATTTTACAAATGCTATGACTCAGACCTCACACCAGAGGCTGGTTTGTTGGTTTGGAGTCTAATCTTTGGTCCAGAAACCAGTATGTAATGGAAGTCAGTCAGCTAAATGTATGAGAATCAGGAGCTGGGAATCACTGTCCCTATCAAAACCAAAGTGCATTCTATGTGAACAGCCTACAGATGACCTAAGCTGATACTCACTAAAACAAACCACCAGGGGCCTTCTAGTAAATATGATAGCCATGTGTTGTGGAATATTAGCTGAAGATGTGTTACATTTGTTTATGCTGTGGAATATTTGTTTAATGATGCAAAGATGTGTTGCATTCTTTTGTGTTGCATTTCTTTAATTCTGTGAAGCTGTGTTACTTTGCCTGTCTAAAACAACAGATTGGTCTAATAAAGATCTGAATGGCCAATAGCTAAACAAGAGAGGGAAAGAGGTGGGACTGGCAGGCAAAGAGGAGAGAGGAGAGAGAAAAGGAGAAATAGAGGAGGATGCCAGGGGCCAGCCACCCAGCCACTCAGCCACACAGCCACACAACCACACAACCACACAGCCACTCAGCCACATAGCCAGCAACAAATTAAGAAGTAAAGACAGACATATAGAATAGAAAAAGATAAAGGCCCATGGTAAAAGGTAGATGGAATAAACTAGTTTACAAAAGCTGGCTAGAAATAAACCAAGCTAAGGCTGGGCGTTAATAAGTAAGAATAAGTCTCCATGTATTTATTTGGGAGCTGGGTGGCAGACCCACAAAGAGCAAAGAGTAAAGAAAACATATACAGCCATGCTTATTCTCTATTTCTGATACTTTCCTGTAGTTATTTTCTGATGAGTGAGTGGTGGTTCTGTAGCACAAGTACCAGTTGAACAGATATACAGGTGTGTGCATGTGTGCGTGTGCGTGTGTGTGTGTGTGTGTGTGTGTGTGTGTGTGTGTGTTATCAATGTGTTGCTGGAGATACCTTTGAGTATACATGTAAAATTCATGACCTACTAAACACATAAATATATACATATATGTAAACACTGATTATCTTTTCTAAGAATACTCCTATATATAGCTGGGTAACATACTTCCTTACCCCATGGTCATGACAACAAAGAAGTATGATTGTCCAGGCAGAGTCAGTTCTTACATTCCTGACCAATTCTTCGAAAGAGAACAATCCAGAGGCATTGGAAAGTGTGCTTAGAGTACTGCCTGTGAGCCGTGATTATGTATATTTTATGTTCTGTTGTTATTGGAAACTGTTCTTGAGACCCTGGGAGCCTGACAGCCTGATGAATGCCGGAAAACCTATTAAAAAGCAATCTGAAATGCATTTCAGGTGAAATCAGTTTTACCAAAGTGCAGATGACTTCATTCATCCTAAAGATATAATTAGAGTGGAGACTGAATTGGTTTTTCTCTTTATACAATATATTACAAATATAGACTTTCTTATTCCAGCATCAGCATGTGTATTTCCTTTAAAAAATCCCACGTCAGAAAGAGCTGTATATTCACAGCTCTCCAAATGGGCTCTCAGATAAAACAGAAGCACAAGAAAGACGTTGAAGGTGTTGTTTTTCTTTGACTTCTCTCCACATGTCAGACAATTAAGACAGTGATGAATTACACATTACTGTACAAAATTTTATTATCAGAGGCAAAACTCAAATTTGTTCTGCTTAAGGTGAGTAGACAAATTTTCTCACTTAGAAAAAATTTTTTTTTAGTATTTTATCAGGAAAGAATAAAAATTTCATGTTGAATACAGAGATTCAATTTCTACTGAATAACCTACAAGTTGTACCATAGAAAACATTTATTGGCTAAACTAACATGAGGTTATTTGGAAAATGCTTTAGAACTTGTGTTTACTACGAGATCAGTAATGTTTTAATTCCCAAACCATAAAATATTAGAAATGAGAAAAATATGCTTCCATATGGCATATGCTAAGTAAGTCTGGTGTAGTGGTTTCAGGTAAATACGCTTTGTTACTGATCAAGGCTGTTTATTAGGAAGAGTCCTACAATGTAATATTTAATTATCTGATAAGTTTACACTTGGCCAGACAGCCCAAGATAAAATCTCAAAGGTAAAATTTATTTTACTGTTTAAGTAACTGAAAAATGTGTAAAACAACAATGATAATGTGTTTTTGATTTATAGCACTTATTTGTTGTCAAGGTTTATTAAAATTTTAAAAGGAGAATAAACTATAGCCATGAAAGACTGCACACATATTAATATATGCCAATATACAGGTGTGATTTAAAAGTTGATTTGAGATTACCATTACACAATACTGTAAAATCTAGAACAAAACATTTGAGAAGCAATTCATTTGAAAAACAGTTTTCACTTGAGAAATGACAGTTTAAAAACCTATTTGAGAGAAAACGAGGAACAAAGAATTTCTAATGATTTTCTCACTCAGTGGGTTGCACACTCCATGGAGGTGGTGGCAGATCTGTACATAAGACTGAGTGCAATCCCTTGAGCCTTGCAGGGATGATTAACAGAAAAGAAATGCTCTGCACATTTGAGGCAGGTGTTCTGAACTCCCCTATTATATTTCCTACAAAACACTTTGCTCTTTCATTTACTTACATGACATAAGAAAAATGTGTGCCATTAGAAGCAAGTTGACCTGTAAAGAGGTGAGTCAAAGCAGTTAGGTTAAACTGTATCTACACACAGCAGGGCCGTTGGAAACTTAACATCGAGTAAATTAAGCAGTGCGGTCCATCTATCGTTCTATGCAGAAAGAGAGAACATTTTCTGATCTCTTTGCTAAGCAGTGGAAACGTTCTGGGTAGCTTACTAGATCTTTTCCACATGCAGACAAGTTCAACCTCAACTTTGTGAGACATTGCTGAAATGCTTTGCAATGCATCCTTTTTTTTTCCACTGATTTTTTTTTTTCATGGCTCATTGGCCGAGTGCCTGTTAATTACTTGTAGTTTAAAGCCCTCACAAACAAAATGCAGGATTTTTGTGAAGAAAATGTTTTTAGAAAACACATGAAGTAACCTTGGTAATAAATCAGTGATAAGCCAAATGGCACCAATTAACACTTATTTCAAAGAAGTCCATAACAATGAGAGTGTGAGAGACAGGAAGTACTCAAATCTCCCACAGAGTCTGCATGGATAATGTCTCAAGCTTGACAGAACCATAGAAGTGATGGGTTTGCATCACATAAAGCTTAGGTTTACGGTTTTGAAGCCCCATTAATACTAGTAATTCATTTTAGAAACCAGTGTCTTTTAGCCTCCATCCTCTCAATGATTGATTAGAATTCCTAACACTTCACCGGGTGTCTGGAGTTTAATAGATATGCACATGTTTACATGTTTAATCCTTCCCTCCAATTGCCAATTTAAGAAAAATCTGAACAAAATGAAACCCACTTTCCTCTTTGTTACTGCATCAGTATATGAACTAGGAATAACAGAAAGATAGATTCTTCAAGGAGATTTGTGTTCAACATAAAAGTCTTTAAACTGTGGATTGTGAAATCTATGCAAAAGTCACATGACATACAGTAGCTGAATAACCTAAAACAAAACAAAACAAAACAAAAACCTTACGGGCTAAAAGTATGCAGCGATGTATATGAGCATCCTAACCTGAAAACCTGTTTTTAATGACTCCTTTAAATATTTTCTAAAAGCTTTGTAACTTTTCTTATTTAAACTTTAAAACAAAATTTCATGTCGTAAAATTGAAAGCAAAAACGGGTAGAGTGCATGTTTGTTAGACTTTTATTGAATCCATCCCAAAATGAAATAAAATATTTGATTTTAAAACCTGCTAATTAGTTCAAGGCAGTGAAACTGAGGGCTAATTTTATATAATTAAAAAGTTGAAAATTTAGCATAGTTCATGAGAATATTTTCATACTCAAGTTCACATATACTAATTTGATGAAATAAATTATTGCCAAGATAGGAATTGCTGAACCTGCTTGAAAGAATAAATAAATTACCGAAAGTCAACAAATGAAGCTAACATCATTTTGGCAAATTTGAGATACTTTTACAAGAGGCTTTTCTTTTCTTTTACAAACAACTTTTCTGAAGAGTAGCAACATCACTCAATTGCACAAACAGCTTTTCTCAAAGATAGAGTCTGTCCCAATTTTGATTTCAATTATTATTGTTTAAATGTTATGGCATTATTATACTTTTGAAATCTTATGTATTTCTAAAAATACAAGCATTGTGAAATCAAACAGTGAAAATTATCCACATGTTTTGGAACTAGTACAGAAAATAGTTGGGTTTCATACTTAAAAATGATCAAACTTCTCTTCTATACCATGGGATTCTGTTTCATGTTGCCTTAATTCCAACTGGTTCACGGGTTCTTTACATTTTTCATGTGATCATTTTTAGATCCATTTCCACCATCTTCCTTTCTCTTACTACATGCTCAGTTATTACTATCTATTCAAGAAACCTTCTTTTAACTCAATTGAACTCTAACAGCACGTAACTACCAGTATCAGATGATAATACAGTCACGATCTCTGCTAAAGGAAAACATGCTATGGAAGTCTTGCCTTCTCATCATCTGTTCTGTGACTACTTGTATGTGATATTTATGGATAAGTCACATGAGCATTCACAAAATTATTTGAGCTACATTCTTCAGCCTCCTAGAAGACAATTTTTTAAATATTTAATTAGCAGTGAATTTGAAGTCAGCGTGGTGTTGAATGCTTTGTTATAATTTATCTATTGCATCTGATACAGTGCCAGAGTTCCACAAAATCATTTGTTCACAAGCTAGTCTCCACAGATGTATACACATTTGACTGAATATTGTTTTCAACTATTTAGATCATATAGCCTCCTGTGTGTATTCTGACCATCTGTAACTGTTATCTCTTTCTACTATCAGAAGTGGGTGTTGAAAGTAAAGCAAAGCATCCCAGTCTTAAGGTTTCATTTAAACTATGTTCAATAACAGATCTGCAATGGGAAACGTAACCGACAGACTTAATTGTGTGTCCCGATATTTGACTATTTACACTGGCCAAAGTAAGTGGTGGTTAACATGTTCATCCAGTAGTTTGAAATCACACAAATCTGAAATATAAATGTTAAAGGTGATAGAGCAATCGTGGATGTGTTCAAATATATATTCTGATGTTAGTCTAGAACTTGTGAAGTCTCAAGCTAACGAGATAGATAGATAGATAGATATAAATTAACAACACCGCTGTATGTTAGTTGGAGACCATCTATGTTGAGAGATTTAGATTATATCATAACTGGGGTTTTGAAGGTGTGAATGGCTATTTTCAACTTCATTTCATCTTCAGGAAGAAGTCAAACATGCATTGTGTTTCTGTGAAGAATCAAATCAGCATGTGTCAAAGTTGTTGATAATGGAATGAGTTTTAGAAATTCATGGCATAATATGAATAACCTTGTAATATTTTAGTTATACATATGTAAACTGAAATATCAGAAAATCCGAATATAATATATTTATCTTAAAATCATATGAAACAAAGGAGATTAAGGCTCAGCAAAAGTGCATGCTAATGAATTTCAAAAAAAAACAAAACATAGCCAGTATTACAGATGTCAGCCTTCTAAGTTTGAAATCATGTAGTTTTTAGAACTTCAAAGACTGTAAAAAAAAAATTTATGGGAAAATGTGTAAAAATGGGGAGAACATTTTATTTACAAGTTACTTGGAGATAATGAATACCCAAAGTGGCAAATAATCTAGTATTTTCTAATTAAACCAAAGTTTTGCTGTTATACATATATTGGCACAGGAAATTCTTGAGACTAGATGATGAAAACTTTCAATATGTTGTTATTTCACATAGATAATTGATTTGTAAAACACACAAGAGAGAAAGATAAAAACTCTAAGTAGAAAATATAATTTTATAGCTACATTTTACAGAATATTCCAAGAGATATCATTGGTTATTTTATTATTTTGAAATATTACTTATTTAAACAACTAAAAAGAACCTTTAAAGCCCAATATAATTTCAACATTGGGAAGGTTAAAGAACTGAAATATGTGTAGAGCAAAAATGCCATCTCAATGCCATTGGTACCACTATATTGTTGAACAAGTATTGTATGAGGTATAAACATGGTACATAAGGATACACTGAGGATTTAGATTATAGCTAAACCAGTTGTGTTAAAGGCCACTAAAATACTCAAAGAGGATTATGACTATTAATAGCAGGGGGGAAAAAGAACTCAGAAAGCCCCCAAATTCAAAGCTGGAAATGATGACTCACTTAAAATAAAAAGCCATTACTCTGAATTTTTAGTACTTGAGGAAACAAAACAAGACATCTATATCTATGGATAGATGTAGATGTCCCATGAATGAATTTACCAGTGGTATAATGGATATTTGGGGACTTCATGGCTGTATACTATTTATGAGTATTATGTTTAAGAACTTGCTCACTTCTAATAGATAACCTAAATTTCAGATTTCATACTAAGCATGACCATGACTCTTTAACACCACAGAGTACTTAAAATTCATGTATTCTAGTTGAATGAAGCGTAGAAAAAATTTAAGTGTAAGAAATATGCATTAATTGCTTACATTGGGAAACTGTTTTTCATTTCTACAAAGAAAATAATTCTAGGACTTCTGCCTTATAAATCATTTTTCCCCAGTATTGAGTGATGGTCTCTGAATCCATTGTTTCAGTGATTTGTAATATTTGGAAGAGCTAAACACCACAGGAAAACAGAAAGGGGTTTCACAACATTTGACTCAATTATAGTAGTTGTAATAGGTCTTTTACAATGCTAAACTTAAAATATGTTAACTCTGAAGCAAGGAACTGGCCTACTGGGTGAGAAAAGCACTGAAATATAGTTGCGTTACACACAGCCATGGAAATGGCTCTTCAAAATTCCCAGGTAGAAGAGGGTTGTTAATTTCCAAAGGTTTTATACATTAACACAGCATAACAGCAACTTTGTATCATAAGGGAGGGCACAACTGGCATAAAAGGTCATTAAATGCTAATAGACCTGTTGAGGTATGGTTGCTTAATGGAGGATAGGAGCAATATCCACATAAAGATCAACACACAGAGAGAATTTAACTCTGCAATATCTAAGGTAAGAAAGACAAAGGAGCTAGAAATAAACCCTTTCTTAGTACCAATCATTCTACGCTTACACAAAATTGGTTTATGCAATAGGAATGTTGACCAAAATAATGACAGATAGTGGTGAAAGGATGCCACTGACTTAAGGGAATCTGTAGACTGATTAGTTTACACATATGTTTTGTTAGGATTCATCTTCATGTAGTAGAATAGATCCTTCTTCAGCACATAGATGAAAAAGCAGTTAAGAAAGTGAGTTACAAAGTAGGAAGGGGAGTGTTGAGATAAATTATACGAAGCCTTTTCCAAGTGTCCACACATTTATAAAAAAGAGTTAAATTTCCTTTGATCTGAAGAGATTTCTTCGCACAGGTGCATTTACAACATATTATGTACATATGGAGCTTTCTTATGTACATGTGTATATGTACATACTATCTATACATCTCTGCAAGTGTATACACAGCTTTAACTCAAAGAAAATGAGTTAGCAATGCAATCATCATTGCCAGACAATCCAAGTGCTGAAAACAAATGATACAAATTGTTGACAGAGCTGCTTTCTCTCTCCTGTTGGCCATGGCTGAGGATAGAATTCCCTTCTGAAGATTTTACTTCCATTACAACACTGATTGTCATGGATAATCTTTGTGCTTTTGCATAATGCCCATCCTGGATGTACATATAGTCACATACAACATTGGACATGTGAAATAAGCATGCTGGAACACAGGCAGGACCATACATCCATGCACAGAGTATTCTGGATAGGATTTTCCAAACTGACGGCAACATCAACATGCACCCCTATCGTATTTGGTCCCGAACAGCAGGGAATGTACCAGCGGAAGTAGCCAGGGCAAAGAGTCACTTGCAAGAGTTTCTATACAGAGGAACATCCAGTGGAGAAACAAATGTAGAGTGAATGGAAGGAAGAAAAATACCCACCACCCCAACAGACAACAGCAACAACAAAAAGTTCTCCCACACATTATCACTGAAATTCTGGCTAGCCTCCTTGTTCCACAGGAAAGCAGGTCCTCTCAAAACTCCGAGTTGAGTTCTAGGTTAAGTGATGCACATTAGTGCCTCATGGCCTTCCCCAGCCACTGGAACAGCTCATCCTGATAAAGCCTTTTCCAATGCACATTGGCTTCCACGGTTTCCACGGCTCGTGAGAATGAGGAAGATGCTACCCCATCATAGGTCTTCATGAAGTTCTTTAGCTGGAAATAGAAATTGAACATGGTGAATCTACATGCATTAATGTGAATCCATGTAGAATATGCACGAAGAAGAAGGCACTTGAGATGAAGTCTCACATAGAAGCCTAGAACAAACTTGAACGAACCCTCTAGCTCTATTTGTTTGGAGTTATATTTACAAGGTCATGCACCCAAACATTGCATTCTTAACTTTCCACTGCCTTTGCTGTATAGGGCTAATGTGGTATTGTGTTCCCCCAAATATTGTGCATGCTAATAAACTTATCTGGAGTCAGAGACAGAGCAGCCATTATATGTTAATATATATGTTAATATAATATTAAACAACATTAATATATATGTTAATATAATATTAAACATAAAGGATAGGCAGTGGTAGCACACGCCTTTAATCCTAGTATTCCAGAGGCAGAAATCCATGTGTTCAAGGATACAGAGACAGGCATGGTGACTCATCATGCCTTTAATCCCAGAAAGCAAGCCTTTAATCCCAGGAGGTGGTGGTAGAAAGCAGAAACGTATATAAGGCGTGAGGACCAGAAACTAGAAGCATTTTGGCCTGGTTAAGCATTTGGCCTGGTTAAGCATTCAGGCTTTTGAGCAGCAGTTCAGCTGAGACCCATTCTGGATGAGGACTCAGAGGCCTCCAGTCTGAGGAAACAGGATCAGCTGAGGATCCAGCGAGGTGAGGTAGCTGTGGCCTGTTCTGTCTCTCTGATCTTCCAGTTCACCCCAGTACCTGACTCCAGGTTTGATTTAATTAATAAGACCTTCTAAGATTCATGCTACAGGCTAACATCTCTGGTATGTTGATGATGATGATGATGATGATGATGATGATGATGATGATGATAGGATTTACCTCTGGTACTTTTCAGGCCGCATTTGTTTAACCTACTGGGATTACTTAGGCCTAATCAATTGTCCTCTATATAACATTTTGATATTTTAGGACCAATATCTCTTCCCACATATCATGTTAACACTGGCATTTTCTGAACAAGGATCCTATGCAAAGCTATGAAGTGCAATTCTGAATGAACAACACACTGATCACATCACCGTTAAATGCTGTTCCTAACTTAAATCCTCCAGCCTGTCTACCCCATGTGTACTTTTGCTGTGGGATGTTCTGTATGTTAAATGTGTTGCTCTCTAGCTACATACTTCCAAACCCAGTCCTCAGATTTGTAGGTTTGAGACACTTGCCCTCATTTCTCCACATGTGGCCACCTTATGAATGATCTCTTTTTTCTTTATAACACCCAAACTTACATTTCATTGAGTGACATAGTGCTCCTTCATGACATGGATTGGATTGGTAACATCATCATGAGAGGAAGTAAATATACACTATAGTGGAACAAGTTTGAAATGAGAAGAAAGACCATAGGAGGTGGGAGGAATGCAAGAGTTAGAGGATCAGGCTGTAAGCATGCTCCAGACGAGACACAATCATTGCAATCATGAACCCACAGACGTTGCAGTTACTGGCGAATGGCCTGCAAGACCCTGGCCCCTTCATCAGTCAGTTACAAATGGAAGGGGGCTCATAAGCCCCTGCCCCTTACTGCTGAACTAATTGGTTAACGATTAAGTTGTCAAGAAAAACAGCCATTGTCCTTAGTTGTGTTAACTGCACTCCCCCAACCCCAGCAAGCCCACCAGGCTCCAGTGAAAAGTTGCAAAGCTGTAGTCATGCAGGTGCCCTTGGTCAAACTCAGTGGGTCAACAAACAAAACATAGAAGACACAGGGTGTAGGAAATTGATTTGTAGAAAAGAGGGGACTAGACAAGAGTTTGGGAAGAGAGGAGAGTCAGGAGTAAGAGTAACTACATCTATAAAATTGCAAAGAACAAATTTAATTAATAAAACCACATTTAAAACAATAGGTTGTATCTATGGGTGACATGCTTTACTCTGCAATGCAAAGAAAAAGGTATGTGGGCACTATAATTTCAGTTACTCCAAATGTAGTTTCTTGTTTTGTTAATAGGTAACTGTAGAGATTGGAGGAATCCTGTGTAAAAGTGTATTTTGACAAGGGCACAGACCCCAAGATGAATTGGTCCATAGTAAATTGGCAAAGCCATTATCCATATGGTCCTGGATCAAGAGGGATGGCAAAGCTTTTTTGGGGAGTTGGAGTGTGAGTGTTTATGAAAGATTAATTAGTGTGTACAAAGAATAGGGACTATGGCATTCTCCTTCTGGATGCTTACAGCCTGAGACTGCTTATATGTAGAGACCATCTATTGATACCAAGTAACCCCTTCCCTGTGCTGTACCTAATAATCCAGCTGAGATTCCAATTTGTGGTGGAAGTGGTAGGTAGCATAAGAAAACCCCTCCTGATCCCAGCTTCCCTGTATCTATCATTCCATATATATATATATATATATATATATATATATATATATATATATATATATATATTTACCTTGCTGTCCATAGCTAGAGTTCTACGACCCAAGCCGCACAGAACACAGCAGATAATAAAATAATCTATTTAATTTATCTATTAAAAATAGGTTGGTACTTTGCTTCAAAGACCAGTTCTAATTACAAGGCACGTTCAACATAGCAAAGAGCCTCAGAAACTGAGGTTCACTTTTTTCTTTAAATAGAGAAAATTGTTAGTCATGTTCTCCTTTTTTTTTTTTCTTTTTTGGTTTTTCGAGACAGGGTCTCTCTGTGTAGCTTTGCGCCTTTCCTGGAACTCACTTGGTAGCCCAGGCCGGCCTCGAACTCATAGAGATCTGCCTGCCTCTGCCTCCCGAGTGCTGGGATTAAAGGCATGCGCCACCACTACTGCCCGGCTATTAGTCATGTTCTAAAAATACACAGTATAGGATTTAAAACTATCTTCAGTGTCAAAAGATTACCAAAGTAACTGGACTTTAGAAAAAAGAAGTTGTGCAACAAAAACTGGGTGATTAATGTGATTATAGCCAACCAAATAGATTTAGAAAGGATAAGGAAAAAAATAATTGTCCCATTTAGTCAGAGAATTTGAAGTTAAAACTTTTAAGAGCCAGGTGGTGGTGGCACACACCTTTAATCCCAGAACTCAGGAG
Organism: Peromyscus maniculatus bairdii; assembly: GCF_049852395.1. Lineage (NCBI taxonomy): Eukaryota > Metazoa > Chordata > Mammalia > Rodentia > Cricetidae > Peromyscus > Peromyscus maniculatus. The sequence continues at coordinate 38,586,745 of NC_134869.1, forward strand.
GCAGAGGCACGTGGATCTCAGGCCAGAGTTCAAGGTCAGCCTGGATTACAAAGCCAGTTCCAGGATAGACTCCAACCCATCTCAAAAACAACAACAATAAAAAATAAATTTTTAGAGCTTTGTCATAATTATTACTGACAGACGGTCTTATTTAGGGAGTTCATATACCCTGAGAAGACTCAAGTAATTTTCTTCAAGATTAAACATCAGCAGCTTTACTTTGTGTTCCATGTGCCTTAAGAAACTGGCAACCAACCAACAATTACAGTGCTAACAGACAAACGTGAAAAATCAACTCGCAGCAAGGAGACATTATGTAGTGTAATTACTGTGGGGTGTGATTCATCACATAGAAGGTGCCACATGGAGGTTCTGCCAGGAGGGAGATAGAGGGCCTCAAGATGAGATCTGGGCAGGAAGACTGAGGTATGGAGGTGTTGAAAACGCAGTTCATTCTACATCTCCAAATTAACTTGGATTTTAGTTCATGGACAGCTTGGTTTGTTTATGATGGTGTCATTTGATTACTTGACACTGATGAACTTTCTGAAAGCTTAGCGATTGACAATGTTGGCAACGGAAAAGCCTATCACAGAACTGCAGACTTGACATGACATCAAAGTCACTGTATGTTAAAGCAAGCATAAGCTATCTAATGCATAACTGAGAATTATTTTATTGTCATAAAATCAATGTAATGTTTGACTAAAATTATAGATATTAAGAAAAAGAGGAATAATATGCTTATACCCACAAATACATGTACACAAATTATTTGGATTATTAGAAATTCATTAGTACAATGGTACATTCTCATTCACATATTTATGTTCAGATAGATTCTATGACCATTTGCAAAAAATAATGTGTTTTATTCCATTTTGAATTGTGTGATTTATTATAGAATATATCATAGTATACTAAATTAATATTACATGTCAATGAAAATTACACTCATTCTCCTCAAAACGTGTTCTCCATTATCATTTTGTTTCTAGGCATTCATTGAACATTCCAGATAATGATCAATGGTCCTTTGACAACTTCCCCTTACACGAAGATGCTCAGGTCTCTTCATGAAAAAAGCTGAACACTTGAAGAACACTAAACCACAGGCTTGAACATGATTGGATACAAAGTCAGATTATCTTGTAAGAGAACTCTATAGACAATGTAACTAGTGGATCTCCAGAGTTTCATTCTCAAATTATGATTGAAGTGCAAGAAATACTTCCCTTGTGAGCTCAGTGATCCTGAGGTGACTCAGACGTTGGATGGGGAGCTTAGGCATGAGAGCATATTTGACACACGCTCGGCCGTTGCCATAAATTGATCTTGTGGCCTGTATTCCTAAGCACTGCTTATGGAGAATGGGAGTTCTGAGCCGTCTCCCGGGTCCCTGAGGGGCTGCAATGTCTGGCTGAGCTTGCTTGTCTGTGCAGGCTCAGCATAGACAAAGGCACTTAGCATCCCTTCTGCTGACTTCACAGGCTCTTTTCTGCCACCATTAGGTTTTATCTTAATTGGGGTTTCAGATAGTAATCTGTCATGCTTTTATTCTGGATAAGATGTAGACGCTTTTCATAAACTAAAATTTAGTAAAATGTCAGTGTTGTTCATGCCTTCTGATTTTTCTTAGCACAATTTCTAGGTGAGTTTATTAATCTAGCTCTTAAATTGTGTTTAACATTGAAAACCATCTTGTTTAAGGGTATCCTCGACTCCAGCATCATAAAGTACTTTAAGAGAGAATTGCAAAGCATAATAGAATCTTGATAATCATAGAACTAAATAGAAGAAGCTATTGGTCTATTATGAGGTAAAAGACTTCCCCATTAAAGTTGTAAATGGAGTCTCTGTGATGGAGAGGATGCATATTCATTTATAACAGGGCTGTGTGTTATGTTCACAGAGGAACCAAGGACACTGGCAAAGTGTTCAATGGACATTTGTTGGAAAATTGCAAAGGTCTCTGAGGCTCTATGAGGTTATGTTTCTGCTAATGCAAAAATTAAGGAAAGAATGAATTGCTTCATGAAGGAATATCAGTCAAATTGGTAGTTCCACATAATTAAGAAGAAACTCCAGTCTCAGGTACTAGAACAGTTTGAGGGAAGAGCCCATAAAACAGAATTTATCTACTTAATAGACATTAAAATATTGAAGCTGATAAATTTTTTTTCAGGGACTGGAGAGATGGCTCAGCTATGGAGAGCATATTGTTTTTGTAGTGAACCCCAGATAGGTTCTTGTCACCATCCTCAGTAAGCTGAAACAGCTTGTAACTCCAATTTAAGGGGCTCCAAAAGCCTAGTCTGGCCTCTTGGGTGTACCTGGACTCGCACCACATACCCACATATAGACATACACAAATTGTGTAATTAAAAATTAAAAACAATGTCATAATTCACAAAGGTGCTGATCCCCTTCAGATCTACAGGCTTAGCAATAATAAATTAGCAATAACCTCAAAGGGAAGACATTGATCTTCCTTAACACTTTCTGCTTAAGAAAGGGGTGAGTGACAACAGCAATTAAATCCTAGCCCACCCGAAAAATAATATTCCCTACACCTGCAGAAAATGGCTAGGTGGGGAAAGTCTGGAAAGGCTTCTGGCAGAACAGCCAAACTGGACAGTGAGAGCAAGCAAGTCCACAATGAAGTGACTCATCGTTCATTCCACGGAGATTCTGCATTGTTCATTTATCCTATTCAAAGAGGATGAACTAAAATCCACACTTTAGTTCCATTTTTTGAAATCGCAACTTTCATGGTGTGGTAGCTCAGGACGTTAAAAATGGCAACGAATCAAAGAATAAAAATGAAGTAAGTGTAATGCATAAAGCAAGAAGGTTTGCATGTGATGAATTCAACTAAATCTCAATCTAAAACATGATTTTTGTGATGTTTGTATTATCAAAACAGGGAATATAAGAATGGTAGATAATGAAAAGAGGGATACAGGTGAAAGGGAGCCAGGAGATGAGAAGGAAATAGGATGAGCAGGGTAAGGGAGGAAAAAAAAAAGGACTTCTGAGCTCACTTCAATATTTGTGGGGGTTGTGGCTAACTCAATACTTTATTTCTTGATTATTGAATATTAAATCATGATATTAAAAACACTCAGCTTAAAGGTAAAAATAATGAAAGCAATTATAATTTGCACATGCCTTCTGTTTCCTACAGGTACATAAAAGTTCTCTCCATTTAGCTCCTTTCATTTAAAAAATTCTGGGATTTCAAAGTTAAATCTTCCAAGGTTGAGAACCACATATCAGGGAGAAAGACTGACATTCAAATTACTAGAATGCGAGCTTTAGCTCAGGACAGTACTCATTGTGACAGATCCTAAGTTAGTAAAAGGAGATGCTCTCGGGAAACTGAGCAATATTAGAAGATGTGACAGAGGTGCTGGGTCCAATGCTTATAAAGGAATGCTGTTCAGTGGGATCATCTGTGGGTCACAGCTTCCAGCTGTCTGTGAAAACTAATGAAACTCAGAATTTCTGTGCTAAATATTAGCTGTATACTGTGGAAGCAGAAGAGGAAAAGGGAGCACCAATGATTATAATCAAATGAAAGAATCTTTATTTTGTTATTGTTTTCCTGTGTGATTGATAGTCCCCATTTTATATCCCTCTCCAGTACTGAGAGGAGTTAATAGAGGGAAGGAGATACCTAAATGGCTTACCCATTGAGAGATATAATAAGAAATTGATAAGATAGATATTCCAGAACCTGGACACAAGTTCATTAAAAACTCAAGCTTATTTTCATTAATAAAATTAATTTGTAATGGAGCCAAGCAATCTATCTTAGGCAAACTATTGCTTTCAATGTGTGTTACCAGTAGTGATATTCCTTCCTACAATATGAATGCATTCTATTTATAGACTGGATAGCTGTTAGCAGGCTACTGTGTCTGCATAAGCACTCAGACTTTTACTGTGTACCTCAGCACGAAGCACAGTCCCTTCTGGACATGTAGTCATTGACACAGTTGTTATGAATAGTTTATGAACTGAGTTCACAGAATCATTTGAGAAGCAGTGTTTGGATCTAAGATCTCTGGAATTCCCCAGCTATGGAATTCATTACATTTGAACACTGTCCACAGCCCTCACCATTGTTCATAGTCATTCAATGTTTAATATGTTAGAGATCTTTTTGCAGGTAATTGTGTGTGTGTGTGTGTGTGTGTGTGTGTGTGTGTGTGTGTGTGTACCCATGCATACACATGCATGCATGTGTTTATGTGCATGTGTGTATGTGGGTGTCTGAATACATGTGTATATAGGGAGCATGCACAGGGAGCAAAAGGAACTTGTAGAGGCTAATGCAAAGAAGTAGTGGAACTACATTTATAATTTCATGTGTTTATTTAAAAAGATTGTAATAAGATTTTTACCTCTTTAAGTTCACCTTCTGTATTAAGAAATTCTGTAACTCCACTGATAAGTTTGGAATTCATAAATAATGCTTCTCCATACCTAAAAAAAATAAGAGAAAACAGTCTTAATGTCTATCTAGGTCATAATTTAAGAAATCTGGCTAGAAGGATTTTTGTAGCATTTCCCAAGGGTTGCATTTGCCAAGGCCATCAGTGATCACCAGCTCTCAGGGAAGTACTGGCCACTCTTCTCAGGAGGGAGGGAGGCAAAAGACCATTTATTGCCATGAGGTTCTATCAGGTCCACCTGGCCTGCTGCACAATGTTTCAGAGACCTCCGAATGTCAATGGGTCTGTGAAAATCCAGGCCTCTAGAATTGGATTCAAGAATTGTTGTTCTATTTGCAAGCCAAGACCCCAGAAAGGCATTTTTTAATGCTCTAGTATATAGCAACTGAGATCATTATAAGGATGATCTTACAAGAAATGAAGAAGAGCAAGACCAGTTCAGTCATAACCAGTATGTCACACAGATTCTGTGGTCGTACTAGATCTTGGAATTCTAATTAAGTTTCCGAAATCAAGGCAATTCACACACACACACACACACACACACACACACACACACACACACACACACACACACAAATCATAAAAGAGCATCAGTTGCTCTTATTATTAAATTATCTAGTTATCTAAATATGTAGTTATTAAAATATCTAGTTATGTATTATAACATATAATTCTTACACTATGAACACCATTTCTTGACTTATGGTCCCTGGACAATGTATATCTGTGAATAGAAATCTCTCACTTTGTTGATTTGCCACTACTTTGTTAAGGCCATCTATCACAGCTTTCATGCTTTTAGAACCAAAAATAACAAACAAAAGACTGAGCTTTTAAAGGCAAAGGCCCAATCATTATTACTAGATGCTTTCTTTTGCTTCCTCAACTGGCAGGCTCTTCAGTACTTTAGCTGCTGAAGGACTTAGTTTTATCATGTAAAAGAGGGGATCAAATAGGAGGATAGCCATGATGAGGAAAAGACATTTTAGTCAAAGCAAATAGATGGGCACTTGATAGGGTTAGTTTTCAGGTATAATCCTGTGGGAGACTTAACAGGAGTGGTTCTATTACATGTTAACATCAGATGAAAGGTGTGAGTTAAGAGAAATGTTTCTGGGAGAAATAGAAGCCATGAGAGCACATGATATCTAAAACCAGAAGGACCCTGTAAAGTGAGAATATAATATCCCAGACAGCCCTTCCCATGAGCCCTGATGTTCAAGAATCGAGAGGAAAATAGCAGCTGATAAAAGCACTCCTCCTGGTGAAGAGAAACACTACTATATTTGTAGACTGAAATCTCAGTCTTTCTACCTTATGAATCGTGGTCATAGGTTCTCAGGGACAAAATGAACATGCTGAGAAACAGAGAAAGAAGAAACAAATAATATGTGGATGGATTCCACTGAGCTCTGGTTTATAAAGCCAACGTAAGGTTGGTGTATGTGTTTAAAATCCTTTAAACTAAAATGTTCATACATATTAGTTTCACCTTACTGCCTGTTACATGACTCACTATAAATACAATGGCAATGCAAGCTCTAATCTTCCTATCATTCTAAGACATGAACTGAAAGCTCAAAAAATGTCAATGTGTTGTATAGCCATACCAGGGGCTTCTAGAAATAAAGTAGCTCTAGACAGAAACGTGTGTAACTGTAACATCACATTTCTGATGAACTTGTTATGCAAAGATAACTGATAAAAAGAGTGAAAAAACACACAATAGTTTTTACATCAGCTTTCAAGAGACCAAATGTTAGGTCTGCTTACTATCTGGGAAAAATTCATGGTGAAGAATTACATGCAGCATTTACTTGCTCCATAATAGATTTAATTTTAAAATACCATAGAGATTATCAGAGACATAAATTAGCATTTATTATAATATATTTAAATGCATAATGAAATATTTTCTAAAATTGAAGCTGAAGAATTCTCACCACGAAACAAGATATCCTGGGAATTAATTCTATTGCAGCTGGAATAATACAATGATCCGAGTGATTAATGAGTTTTCTCTGTGTCACTATTTTTCTGAGGTGTTTTATGGTATTTACATTTAAAGAGAATTTAAAACAATTCTACAAGAGTAAATTTCCTTGTTGGAATAGCATTTATATGTGATTTATGTTTTTTTCTATAATGTATACAGAATATACAAGTTTTATGAAAGGATTTCAACTTTATGCAGTTTGATGAATTTCCAAACAAAGTTGCCCTGCTGAGCAATTCTTACTCTCTCCATGCTTTCCCATTAATTAAGTTTATCAATCTTTATTAAATGAAGAATGTTAGAGAAGTGTTAAAACAATCATGAATTTCATGGAATGGCAACAGCTATCTTTGCTGAATATTATGAAGTCTAATTTTAATATTTGGTTCATAGCCCTAACAAAAACTTTGGGCATCCATCCCTCAACTACTGGTTTTCCTTTATTCATTCAAAAATGAATACATTATAATCTCTACCTGGTATTTAGTATTTTCCATTTGTCTCTGAAAAACTTCCAGGCAAGATCTCGGCCATGTGGATTTCTGGCTACATGGATTATGACATCAATTGCATCTTGATCCAACACCACCTCAGAATTCAGAGACAGGTTTAGAAGCCTATAAGATAAAATTGTGGGTAAACTTAAACAATTTATAATCGTAAATTTTTTAAAAAATCACAATTTATTCATATTCTTCAAAAATACTTGAGTTAAAACTTTCCCAATGAATAATTACCGAACAATTTTGGTTTAGGAAATGCAGATAAAATTTGTGGCATTTTCACAAAATACATTAATTAAACTCTAAGAATATCTATGGGATGGAAAAAAATCACAAATCGTATATGTTGTCACAACTCCAACTCAAATTCTTCACACTAAACATTTCCTTTTACAGTGAAATATTTTCTCAAATACATATAAAACTTTATAAAATAATTAGTTATAAACAATGCTGTCTTTCAAGTCAAGTTGATTTAGTCATCTTACCATGTAGGATTCCTCCTCTTTATAAAAAATGTGCTTCATAGGACCAAATTTTACAGTACCATATATTCAAGGAAATAAAATCAACTCTGGAGCACTCTAATTATAGATGGTAACGTTCATTGCAAAAATAACTTGGGAAATTTAATGGACTCACCTATTTAATAAATTCCTGTCATCACTGCAAGTTAGAGCCTCCAGTAATATCTTCTTCTCCGAAACTTCAGTAGTAGAGTGGAATTTCATCCAGATAAACTCCCAGACATCCTCATCCAGCAATGACACTCCTGTGCAGTAGACGATGTCTCTAACATTGAGTGGTATTCTAAGGAAGCAACCCATGGTGGTTATCTATTAATCAAAAGCTTCGTAGTTTTGAAAATAAAGGCCAATTTTGCTTTCCTACAGCCAACTACTTAAAAAATGATTTACCAATTACATTTCTCCTAAAACAGTGTAATACTACATTGCACTGATATGCAAATATATTGGTGACTAGAAAATAAAATAATGTCTTTTATTCCAAGGAAGTTTTGAATTTCATTTTTGTTTATGCTCATAAAATTATCATTAAACAAACTAACAACAAAGCCCAGTTAAAGCATCAAAAACATAAAGTCCTTTCTATTTTCAAAGGCATTAACTGAATTGCTATCTAAAAATTTGCTTTCATAAGGTATACACTCAGAAAATGACAACAAAGGTAGTAGATGGTGAATTTATTTGGATAAAAGTCAACCACTTCATTTTAAATTCTTTTTGAAAAACAATCTATTTTAAAAATGTAATGTGTATGTGTGAGGGTCTGAGTGTATGTAACTGAATCAGGTTTGTGCCAGAGCCTGGAGAGATCAGAAGAGGGCATCAGGTCCCCTGGAACTGGAATTACAGGTTGTCAGACCCTTGAGCTGGTTTCTTGGAATTGAACCCAATCCAAGTCTTCTAAAAGAACAGAAAGTACTTTTAACTGCTGAGCCATTGATCCAACACTAAGGGACTTTCCTGTGGCCAGTAGACAGGATAGAACTCATGACCTTGGTGTTATTAGCTCCACATTCTAAACAACTGAGCTAACTGGCCATTTTTACATTTTTATATTATTATATAGAAGTAATTTCCTCAAACATTACAAATATAGAATCATAAATTTAATGATAAACAATAAAACATAACTAATAAAGACCTTTCCACTATGTTTATGTGGTTATTATAAAACAATAGTAAACTATTACTTTGACTCCAAAATAAAAAGTCAGAGTGAGAAAAATTAGCATGAATTTAGTTATGCCTGGCAATTCATGAATTATAAATTTGCAAGTCAACTTTCTCACAGTGGTGTTCTATGATACACCACATTCCCTTGCTCTTTAAAATATTTGTCTGAAGAAATATTTGAAGACTTTTCACAAGTTGGAAAGTGTATATCTCTTTTTGTAATATTCATTAGTTTATTAGTTAAATTTCCCATTAATAATTTGAATGTGACCACACAGATTGTCCTCTCCAAGTCACAGGAAGAAACAATGCTTTTTAAAGATTCAGAACTTTTATTGTTAAACATTATTATGGATAAAGCGGTATGAGAAAGCAGAAAAAAGTCTGAGTGTCTACAAGTGTGGGGATGGGAGTCATTTCCAGCAGTTAAGAAGGGCTGCTCACAAGAGAGAAACTCTTTCCTGTAGTGGGTAGCCATTCCAGCTTGGATCTGGAAGTTCCAACCCCCATTGAGACTCTGGCAACTGTCACGCCTAAGAGGCGGGGCCAGGGGAGGCGCCTGGAGACCTGGATGGGAGAGCGTGCTATCTCTGTGCCAGGACCTTGAACAGTGGAGGTGGACCGAGCAGAGCTCCAGAGAACACCGCTAGATTGTGATACACCTTCCCCAGACCCTGTGAACTACCTTTCCCTTTTTGTAAGTTACCCACTAAATAAATCTTCCTTTAACCAAGTGGAGTGGCCTTAATAATTTCACCAATATCTGGCGCTCACTTGGGGCAAATTCCAAAGGCCTGGGTGGCTCCCGCCCTCTCCTCCCTGGCTGGCGGGTACCTAAACCCACCTGCAAAGTTCCATATAACCAGGGAACGCCTACATGGTTCCATTCTTGAAAAAGGGAGCAGCTAGTCCGGTCTCAATTCCCTAGCTTAGCCCCGAGACCAGAGAAAGAGGCACTCCCCTGCTCCCTGGCTTGCTCCCTGCCTGCTGGCTCCGGTTTCCACCATCTCTCACTCCAGCCAAGATCGCCAGCAGGCCCTGTTTTGGAGCTATAACAACGCCACCTGCTGGCTGAAAAGTGCTACTACATGCCCCCAAACCATGAAAGGTAAGTATATTGTTTCAAGTAAAGGTACTTGATAATTTTACACCTTAAAATTGACTAACAAATTTTGAGTAATTCTTGTAATATGGCTGACAACATTACCTCACAAGAGTTAAAGAACTTTTTTGCCTGTATGGTGAATGACATCTTCCTGGAAATATACGACATTCCTAAGGCATATCTGGCCTGTACCATTTTGGCATTCATCATAATAATTCACAGTGTTCAAACACTGGTTTAAGAACAAAGATGAGTCATTATTGGGACTGAAACAGGCTTTATAAGATAGCAATGAAGGCTTACAGAAAAAGATTCTCTTTCTAGAATCTGCTTTAAAAGATAGCAATGAAGGCTTACAGAAAAAGATTCTCTCTCTGGAATCTGCTAACCAGGATTTACAGGCTTTCAAAGACAGCAATGAAGGCTTACAGAAAAAGATTCTTTCTCTAGAATCTGCTAATCAGGATTTACAAAAAAGGCTTGTACCCAAAATTGATTTTATTGATAATAAATATGAATATTTAATGGATAGAACACTAACTCTCCAGAGTGAAGTTGTGGCTACTCAGACAGTATATAAGGAAGAAAGATTATCATTAATTGGTAAGATAAGGTCCATGGAATCACGTGTTTCTGAGGAACATAAAAACTTCTGCTATGGGATGGTCTGTATGTCAAATTGCTCTGATTGGTCAATAAATAAAACACTGATTGGCCAGTGGCCAGGCAGGAAGTAGGTGGGACAACGAGAGAGGAAAATTCTGGGAAGTGGAAGGCTGAGGCAGAGAGACACTGTAGCCACTGTCAGGACAAGCAGTATGTAAAGACGCCGGTAAGCCACCAGCCACGTGGCAAGGTATAGATTTATGGAAATGGATTAATTTAAGCTATAAGAACAGTTAGCAAGAAGCCTGCCATGGCCATACAGTTTATATGCAATATAAGTCTCTGTGTTTACTTGGTTGGGTCTGAGTGGCTGTGGAACTGGCGGGTGACAGAGATTTGTCCTGACTGTGGGCAAGGCAGCAAAACTCTAGCAACAAACTTCTATGATTCCATGAGAAATCGGGAGTCCCTTGCAAGAGAGGAGGTTCACTCCCTAGAACAGACCCTAGGTGCTCATTTGCAAGCCCTAGAAGAAACTCTCAGTAAACATGACAAGGGAACTAATAAGCAGAAGGTCAAGACCATAGAGGTTGTAACATCTCCAAATGGCTCTCATACAATGGCTTATCCTGTTATCGTCCATGAGAAGCCAGCAGATGACACACACCCCGAGCCATATATGACATATACATTACAACCAATTTCAACAAGGGACTTTAAAAATATAAAGAAAACAGTAGTTACATATGGGATATATTCCACATACATAAAACAGATGTTAAATTTGTGGTCTACCTCACATAGAATCATCCCAGATGACTGGCATCAGTTAATTTCAGCTGTTCTAGAATATAGATAGCAGTTACAGTGAAAAAGCTGGTTGAGAGAAGAGGCAAAAAATTTAGAACAACAAGGTAAACTCAGAGGTTTTATGATCTCCCAAGATCAAATACTTGGTGAGGGATGTTTCGCTGACAGGAATGTACAAGCCACTTATGATGAGCATACAATATCCCTATGCCGTACAGCAGCTCTAAATGCTTGGGAAAAAAATTCCAGAACCTGGAAAACCAACTGAGGTATACACAAAGATATTTCAAGGACCACATGAACTCTTCACTGATTTTTTACAAAGGCTAAACACAGCTATAACAAGAGCTGTGTCAGATATAGAATTAAGAAAAGTATTAACTGAGTCCTTGGTATTCGACAATGCTAATGCAGAATGAAGAAGAATATTTACACCATTAAAGATCAGATCAGCTCCTTTGGAAGAATGGATTCAATATACTAATGGTGTTCAGTCTCTTAACTACAGTAATGAGGCTTGGATAGGAGAGACAAATCCCAGAGGTGAAAGAAGGCCCCATAGTACCAAATATTTTAAATGTGGTACACCAGGACATATAAGTAAAAACTGTACATCGGGTACTCCTAGGAGTAATACTCCTTCTAGAAATAGCCTAAACAGGAGACCCCAACCACCTCCTGGATTATGTAGAAGATGTGGCAAAGGCTGACATTGGACCAGTGAGTGCAGATCAAAAATAGATATACAAGGCAACCCTTTACTGGTGGAAAACACCTCAGGGGGCCTCTTGCAGGCCCCCAAATCAAACGTAGTATGAACATTCCCAGCCACTGTGGAAGAAATTCCTCTCCAGGACAATTGAATAAACCAATGCCTAATGTAAAAACCAATACTGCAATGGATGATAAAACAGCTTTGATAGATGGATCACAGTTTACAAAGAACACTATAAAACAAATATTTTGGCAGACTTCCATAAATGAACAAAGACCAAAGCTTAGAATTCGAATTAATGGCCTGGTTCTGGAGGGCCTGGTAGACACAGGTGCAGATGTGAGTACAATTACACCAAAATTATGGCATCCAAATTGGCTTCTTCAAGAGGTAGATGTCCAAATTTTAGGGATTGCCACCCTATCTCAGATAAAACAGAGTTCAAGATGGGTTGAATGCACAGAGCCAGAAGGACAGAGAGGAAGGCTGAAGCCATATGTAGCAAATGTAGCAATAAATCTTTGGGGCTGAGATCTGTTACAACAGTGGAATACCCAGATTAAAATTCCTACACTTTCAGAAAAGAAATACAGACCAATGCATGTTTTTAGGAATAATACCATGACATGCTATAAAAATCAGTCACCAACCATAAAGGCTGTTCACAAACAGAGCACAACTATTGTTGAACTCTCAGAAGTACCAACTACCTTACCTTTAAAATGGCTAACTAATAAACCTGTCTGGGTTGGACAAAAGAAAGGCTACAAGCTTTAGAACAGCTGGTTCAGTTAAATGCTCAACACATTGAAGAATCTACCAGCCCTTGGATTCTCCTGTATTTGTTATTTAAAAAAATCTGGTAATTGGAGAATGCTGACAGATCTGAGAGCTATTAATAAAGTAATTCAGCCAATGGGCTCTCTACAGACTGGGATGTCCTTGCCCTCTCTGCTACCCAAAAAATGGCCTATAATAGTTATTGACTTAAAAGACTGTTTCTTTACCATACCCTTACAAGAAAATGATAGAGAAAAATTTGCCTTCACAGTACCTAATTATAATAATTCTCAGCCAGTCAAGAGATATCAATGGGAGGTCCTCCCACAGGGAATGTTAAACAGCCCTACTTTGTGCCAATACTTTGTGGAGAAACCATTAGAGATAATTCGTGTAAAGTTTCCACAATCCATAATTTATCACTATATGAATGATATCCTATTAGCTGATCCAAAGTTAGATACATTAGAAAGCATGTTTGAAGAAGTAAAAAAAGTTTTGCCTCGCTGGGGACTGCAAATTGCTCCTGAAAAAATACAAAGAGGAGATTCTATTAATTACTTAGGATATAAGATAGAGCTACAAAAAATTAGACCCCAGAAGGTACAACTAAGGAGAGATAGATTGAAGACTCTTAATGATTTTCAAAAGTTATTAGGAAGCATTTCCAACTTACTGGGTATCATGGAAATACCCAAAGATGGACTACAAAATTTGGCTAATACTCTAGAAGGGGACAAAGAATTAAATAGTCCAAGAGAATTATCAGCTGAAGCTGAAAAGGAATTGGCTCTAGTAGAAAAGACAATTCGAGAAGCACATGTGGGTCGTGTGGATCCAGAACTTAAATGCATTCTTGTCATATTCCCCTCCCGACATTCCCCAACAGGTATTTTGATGCAGAGGGGAGATATTTTATTGGAATGGATATTCCTATCATGCAAACCAAATAAGAAATTAAAGACTTATATAGAAAAGATCTCTGATTTGATTCAAAAGGGTAAATTAAGACTTCGTCAGTTGACAGAAATGGACCCAGTAGAAATTGTAATACCTTTAACTAATGAGGAAATTTCATCACTATGGAAAGATAATGAATACTGGCAGAGAGCCTGCAGTAACTTTTTGGGAGTGATTAACAAACACTATTCCAAAAGCAAGAGAAGAGAATTCATAAAGAAGACTGAATGGGTCCTTCCTCACATTGTATGACAAAAGCCACTTTCTGGAGTCCTCACATTCTATCCTGATGCAAATAAATCAGGGGAAGCAGGATACAAATCAGGAGACTTAAGTAAAGTGGTACAAATTCCATAAAGCTCTGTACAAAAGGCAGAACTGTATGCCATTCTTACGGTACTGATGGACTTCACAGAACCCCTCAATATAGTCACTGACTCTCAATATGCAGAGAGAGTTGTTTTACATATTGAAACTGCTGAATTTATTCCTGATAATACAGAATTAACTTCATTATTCATACAATTGCAGGAAATCATCAGAAAAAGGGAACATCCTATATGTATATAACACATATCAGATCCCATACAGGTCTTCCAGGACCTCTAGCACAAGGTAATGATGAGATTGATCAGTTACTAATAGGTAATGTGCTAGAAGCCTCAGAATATCATAAGAAATACCATGTAAGCCGGGCGTTGGTGGCGCACGCCTTTAATCCCAGCACTCGGGAGGCAGAGCCAGGTGGATCTCTGTGAGTTCGAGGCCAGCCTGGGCTACCAAGTGAGCTCCAGAAAAGGCGCAAAGCTACACAGAGAAACCCTGTCTCAAAAAAAAAAATACCAAAAAAAAAAAATACCATGTAAATAGCAAAGGTTTGAAGAAGGATTTCTCCATCACTTGGCAACAGGCTAAGGATATTGTGAAAAAATGCCCTACTTGTTCCATCTATAACCAAACTCCATTACCTGCAGGGAGCAATTCAAAAGGTATACAAAGAAATGAAATTTGGCAGATGGATGTGTTTCATTTTGCAGAATTTGGAAGATTAAAGTATGTACATCGTACCATTGACACCTATTCAGGATTTCAATGGGCAACTCCTATGAGTTCTGAAAAGGCTGATTCTGTGATTACACACCTATTAGAAGTTATGACCATCATGGGAATACCTGTACAAATTAAGACAGCCAATGCCCGAGCATATGTCTCCAATAAAATGAGACAATTCTTTGCTTATTACAATATAAAGCATGTTACAGGTATACCACACAATCCCACAGGCCAAGCAGTCATAGAAAGATCTAATTGAACTTTAAAGGATATGCTAAATAAACAGCAACAGGTAACAATGACTCCTAGAAATAGACTGCATAGTGCTTTATTAACCTTGAATTTTCTCAAAGATGATGAGAAAGGAACAACAGCTGTGGAGAGACATTGGACGACAGTCAAAACTCCTGAGCTAAACCAACCAGTTTATTTCAAGGATGTGCTGACCTCAGAATGGAAACATGGATATGTTCTACTTTGGGGAAGGGGTTTTGCCTTTGTTTCTGCAGGAGAAAAGCTATGGATACCAATAAAATTAATAAAAATTTGATTCGAACAGGAAAAACCCCTTGATGAAGAGAAGTAAAAGATCATCCACCAATGTGACATCTCTACAAGTTGTAAGAAAAAATTAACAATCAAAGGGTGGGGTAGGGTTCTGTTTTTGTCTTTCTAGGATAATGGAAATACCATCTTCCAAAAATCATAAGGCCTTGGATATCTAGATGTTTACAGCAGAAAGAAAGAATCTATTGGTACCAATCTACACACGGTAAAATCTCACTGTCTAACATCTATCTCTCTACCACTCTAGAAAAGTTGTGGTTCCAATTCAATTATATGCCAAGCTGGCTTTGGAGATGGAATTGGTTCACTCCTTCTCTAAACCCAAGCATATTGCTAAAAGAAAAGTTTGAGAGATTCTTCAGTCCCGTATCAGAAGAGCCCTCTGGTGTGAGACAGAAGGAAACCAATAAAAAGGGACCATTGTCTTCTAAATTCTAATTCTTAATTCTCTCCATGCTTACTCTTGATTTCTCAGAATCCTTTCTTATATGCTATGTCCTCTTTAAATCCAAACTTCCCATTTTTGATAACAAATAAGTTTTTTCCAATAGCAATCTCAGAAGTCTCCAGAAGGAAGATGGGGCCCCAACAACAACAACTCTACCCAATCCAGAATGATGCCATGGTAATGATCACCATACTACACTTCTTGCCAGAATTTCAGACAATCTTATCCATTACTCTAAAGCTTGCTGAAGAACCTACAGTTATTCTAACTGAGATTTAACTATCTGAGCTTTCTCACAGTACCCAACAGAGATAACATTACCCCCTAAACGACAGGAAGCAATTCTAAAAAAAAAAAAAAAAAAAAAAAAAACGATGCCCCTTCTCCCTTAGGTTTCATAATTCTCAGGGTTATTGATGATGGTTATAGGGTTGGGGGTGGAAGAAAATATTAGACTCAATATTCTAAAAAAAAAGGGTTGGGAGAGAAGAAATGGAATTGATAGGTATAAGATATGATGGTAGATTATTGTATATACTAGTAAACAAATTTAATAAAATAGCAACCTTAGATAATTTGCACTGTAAATTGTACTGTTATGGATTCTTATATGTTGATACAAATGTAAACTATTTTTATATTCCTGTTTAAGATAATTTGTATATTGATACAAATACAGAACTATATTTGTTATAATGTACATATATTTCTACTCTTATTTGAAATATTTTTATATTGATACAAATGTAAATTTATATCTATCATACGTTATGTATATTCTACTTCTGTTTAGGATATTCGGTATATGATATATATTTAAGATTATTGTCATATTGCATATCACACTATATATTCCTACCTCTGTTATAAATATCTTCACAATTTTGAAGTCATCGTTCTTCACCATACATTTGCTTATAGACTGTTTACCTTGTTTCCGTGAAGCCTGAGTCCTTAGGTTATTTCAGTAGATAAGACTTATAGATTTATAGTCACCTATGCCTGTCATCTCTATAGTTACGTTAGTTATGTTATTCAGATTTACAGATACATAGGTCAGATGAACAGGTAATCTTCAAACACTTCATAGACCTAGAGAATATGGCATTTAAATAACTTAGAATTCTGTTGACATGAGACACAATTGCTCCTAGCTGCACCAATTTGATCCCAAGAGAATGTTGGACTTCTAAGACATTTCCATTTGGAAGTTTGTCTTTTGGGCACAAAATGGCCTACTGGGCAAAGAACTGCCCTTGCCTTGACAGCTGACAGTACGAATGCAATGCTATCCTTTCTGGACAAGCGGGACACAAGGAAAGCGACCACTGTACTCTGCCAAGACAGGGTAAGATGGTCTTTCAGAATTCCTGCTTCTGAAAATGGTCTGTCAGATACTCTAGGCCTGTAGCCAATTTGAATGCACCAACAATGCTGAGAAACATTAGGTGACTGTCCAGTCTGCCAGTTGTCTCGGTCTACTCTTGCAAGATTCCCAAAGGTTGCTTGCATCCATCTACCATTTCTCAGGTACCATTATGTTCCTTCTCAGGTCTTTGATGGGACTGAAGACTAGCAGTTATAGTTACAACTTAGTACATGTAATATCTTAGATAGAACATATTAAGTATTAGATTCAAGTTCTTTAGGATAGGATACCTTTTGGAATGACCTTTATAACATGCCATTTACCTATGCTCTATATTTCTCTGGATTTTAGTATGTGTTTCTTGCTTGATATTGTTTGCATTGGTTGTAGTTCCATC
This sequence comes from Peromyscus maniculatus bairdii, assembly GCF_049852395.1. Taxonomy (NCBI): domain Eukaryota; kingdom Metazoa; phylum Chordata; class Mammalia; order Rodentia; family Cricetidae; genus Peromyscus; species Peromyscus maniculatus. Next base: position 38,604,217 of record NC_134869.1, read on the forward strand.
TTATCTAGGTCCATTATTCCTGGACAATATTTGATAACCATTATTTTGTATATAGTCTTGTATTAGTTTAGAACCTTCTTATTTAGACAAAAAGGGGGAGATGTAGTGGGTAGCCATTCCAGCTTGGATCTGGAAGTTCCAATCCCCATTGAGACTCTGGCAACTGTCACACCTATGAGGCGGGGCCAGGGGAGGCGCCTGGAGACCCGAGAGCTGGATGGGCGAGCGCTGTCTCTGTACTGGGACCCTGAACGGTGGAGGTGGACCAAGCAGAGCTCCAGAGAACATCGCTGGATTGTGATACACCTTCCCCAGACCCTGTGACCTACCTTTCCCTTTTTGTAAGTTACCCACTAAATAAATCTTCCTTTTAACTAAGTGGAGTGGCCTTAATAATTTCACCAATACTTTCCCTCGGCAGTGTTAGCAGGCAAGCATCTGTTCATCTGTTTTTTAAAGGATGAGAAGAGTGGAGGAGGAGGAGAGAGGTAGAATCCACAGCAGTAGAGGACTTCACAGCTTATCTTTGTTTTCTAGCTAAGCCTGGATATCAAATAGAAATGTTCAGCAGGAGTCCTCTCCTCTCAGGAGTGGGTGACACAGATTTCTTCCTTTATGTTTATGACCAGCTTGCCACAATGCATACTTAAATTCACTAAGGAGAATACTGTTACTATTTTATAGAGAAAGTACTCATTCTGAATAGGTATTATTTAAGATCAGTCAGATGTCTTCAATAAATCAGCACTTATATATCAGGATGGGTCTTCTCTCCAAGTACTATGAGATGTAGAGGCCAACACTGCAATACTGCATGACTTTGGCCAAGAAATTGATTCAGAACTTTGCAAGTAAACCCCCTCCACCACACAAAAAAAACCTCTATCATTTCTCCTGAAATCACTAACTCATCAATCAATATTAGATATGTTAGTAACAGCTTACTTTCCAAGAGAAATTAAGCTATTGATGGATCAAAGAGATGAGAATAGAGCCCAGTATGTTAGGATTATCATGGTTACATGACCAGCATCCATACAAAACATTTCATATTTAAAAGTATAGAAACTAAGGAAAAGAAACAAAATTAAACCATAGATGGCAAGCTATATTCCATAGAAATTTCATGAATATTATACTACAGCCATGAGCTAAAGTTGTTGCATTTATCATCTAGAGGTGACTCCTGGCTATACCAGTTAAAATGTATAAGACACACACACAAATGCACACATAGTTTTGCCATGAGAACATCTTGTACATTCTAAAGAGTCATCAGAGGCCAAAAATAACATGTTGAGGAATGCCATGTTCTGAGTTATTCTTTTTGTAGTCTGTGTCTGAATTATTTTTGTCAGTATCTAATGTCTGCATGACATCTGTGTCTCCAGCTACTTTTTATAGCAGAAGGGACTCTGGGCTGAGAAGGGATATTTTCCATTATAAAAACACAGTTACTTATACACTCTGTGTATGTGTGTCTGTTCTACCTTTTCAGCCTAGAGACAAGTGAGGCCAATGGTTGTGATGTATCTCTGTATAAATTTCTTGGGATTCATTGTATTCTGTATTCTTGGACTCCATGATCCTGCATGCTAGTTTTCTTCCACAGATTAAGGAAGAATCAGGCTCTGTATCTTTCTGACAACTTTCTGGTTCTTTTCCTCTGTCTTTTCCCACCTAGACTTGTACAGTGTTCATGTTGGTCTGCTTGACAGTATCCTAAAAGTCCCTTCATATTTCTTCACTCCTTCCCATCCCTCTAAGTTTTCTCCTCTATGATAATTACCTCTAGTGATCTGATTTTGATTTGCTGATGCTTATGATTGTTTCCATCTGCTGGTGAAGCCTTCAAGTGAATTTTAGTTCAGCTGTTCATTTCCATGCCCTGTTGGTACTTTCAAGTATTTTCATCTTTATTGAAATTCGTAGCTTTACTTTCATTTTCTCTTAGCTTGAGTGAGCACACTTACAACAGTGATTTTGCACTAACAAGTAAACAATCAAGTCTATTTCATTAAGAGGAGTTTCTAGATTTCTCTGCTTATTTCTTTACTTTCTAGCTTTATTATTTATGTGGATTTCTGTACATTACTCTTCTTTGCACAAGTTCCTAAAGATGCTTCATACAAGAGAAGAACCATACAAACCAGCCTGGCTAGAAATTCTGGAAGGCCTCTACCACACAGCTTCTTCTCAGAAAAGCAGCAGACAGCTGCAGGTTTTGTCTGTTTACTCTGTGCTGAGCTAGGAGAGAAATGGTGATGTCTAAGAGTTCAATCCATTCTTTGTTAGGTGTCTAGATCACATTAAATGCATCAGAAGTCCGTTTCTGGAAAGCCTGATGCCCTCTTTGGAGACAGGCTCAGAGAAACTGGGGCATTGTGTGCACAGGTTAATGCTTCTTCCAGAAGGAAGCTAACAGTTGGAATCCCCACCCACCTTGGGTCTGTATTGAGCAGCAGGGGAGGTAGTCTGTACTTTCTAGTCCAAAGCAGGCTCTGAACTCTGTTGGGGGTTAACCTTTGTTAGATCTGTCAGAACTCTTAAGACTGGTGAAGAAGATCATGCCAAGATCAGTGCATCTTTTAAGAGACCACCATTGTGAATCCCTGAGCCTAACCAAACAGAAATTTCTACGCCAGTATGACCAACATGTAATTCTCTGAGAGTTTAGCTGGACATGGATGTCATCTCTAATATCTTTTTGAATTTTATCTTTTAAGCAGTGTTTACTATGTCATCTTTCAGAAATCCTCGGTGGTGGCAAGATTGGGTTTCTAACAATAAACATTACAATTACCAGCACTGTCATGATACTCAGTAAACACAGCCTTTGAGTGTCTGAAAAGGACACAATTTAGCAGTAATCTAAGGATCTACCATATAGCAAAACAATCAGAAGAAACCTTGAAACAAAAATCCAGCAATAAAAGTTTGGAAATGATGATAGATGTGATGAAGAAATATAACTTTAAAATCAAAGCCACATAGAAGGACAAAAGGTTCTATGTAGAAATCTGCAGCTGTGAATCATGGTAAATGCTGCATAATATGGATGTGCTTTGGGTTTGCTTTCACTCCAGTCACAGGCTGTCTGTCCCGTTGTACATAGTACACATATCAAACTTGATGAGGGGGAAAGTGAAGCACACATATGTTTGAATAGATAATCTGAAGCCTGAAAAAATAATCTTCAGTCTTGGGAACAAACTCCCCAAGTCTTGGGAAAGAAATGGCTCAATTAGCAGATACCAGGAGGTATAATTTCATATTTCTCCTCCAAGAGTAAAGAGGCAGAGCTGATTAGCCCAAGAATGCTGATTTTTTTTTCTAGCAACTCTCCCCACTTCATCAGTTTCTCACTTCCTTCGCCATTCACGAGATAAAATCAACGTATAGTTCGCCAGATCATTCTTACTCATTACTGAAAATAAGAACTGGATATGCCAGGGGCCCTCAGTTCCCAATGACTTCCATTGTTAATGAAACCCTCCCTTTGTTCCTAAATTTGTAAAGATGTTCTAATAACATTTTCACAAAATGATTGCTCTGGGGACAGTTTAAGATCTCTTTGTATAAACCAAAGTCATTAGGAATAAATGAAAAGGCTCATTTGTTTGTAAAGCATTATCTAAGAGACCGCAGAACCCATAGTTATGAATGGTATAAATGAGTCCTGGGAGACACTGGATATCAAGATTACAGGGATCGGGGGCCCCTTTCTAGTGAACATGAAAATTGTTTATGGAAATGTGAATATCCCCAGTCATTTCTTTTTAACTGCTGCCTCAGAAGTAAATCTTTTAATGGGATTTTATCTGCTGGGAAGAACAATGTGTTTGATTTTTTTGAGGGGCGGGGGGCGCTGGAATGGTATACAAGTATGGACAGTGAGTAAGTCTCACCTAGTTACCTGATGGAAGATGAATGAATGGGGTAAGGCTTAGCCAAAATGGAAATGCTTTTTATCTTAGAGGAGGAACACTGCAGAAATTATTGCCTAATTAGTATAACTTGTACTCTGGTTTTCATTCCATTCTCATCTTAAACAGGATTCTGACAGAGTCCATTTGTGTGATAAAAGTTTTGAATGCCTGGAAGTTCTGTATATCATTATGGGACCATTTATTTTCAGATTTCAATGATGCATTTAACTTCTTTATACTGCCAAAGGCAAGTGCTTGAAGATGAAATGCTTTGGAGGTAGATGTTAAAAATTAAGTAAGAGAAAGATAAAGACATTTCTTTCGGGTTATTTTTTTTAAACTGAGTTTAAAAAATAATAATGGTATTAGTTTGTTGAACTTACTATAACAAAGTACTATAGACTAGGTTGCTTATTACAAAGAGATTTCTTTCTTACAACTCTGAAGACTTAAGTTTGTGACCACCATCAAGTTTAGGTAAGATCCTTCTTCGAGGACACACAACACTGACTTTTTGATTTTGCCCTGGCAGAATGGGGTCTGAAGAGCTCTCTGAGTTTGTCTTTAAATAAATTAGACTGTGAGGTCTCTAAATAATTTCCAGAGGCCACACCTCCTAACGGAATCATTTTGGTAGTTAAGAATTCAGTGTATACAAAGATTCAGTCCATAACAATAATGTGTTTAAATCATACTAATTAGATACTTTAATTAATTAAAATTGAGATGTACAAACAGATAAGAAAAAATTGGCAAAGTTTTCCTAGTCAGAGAGCCTCATAGGTCCTTTCTTCTCTTTGGCAAACTATTGGCACTGATGGATACTGGGGGAGTACAAGTTACTGTTTTCAGTTCTGTACTTATGGGTGAGTCCACGGGACTCCAGTGAGTACTTCCACACTCCTTCTCAAGCACAGTGCCCTGGTTAAACTCAGGGGTCGTAAAGCACAACAAAGAGATATAAGTAGTGAACACGGGAGAAGGAGTTGTAGGGAAGATGGGAGATTATAGGGGTAGGAAGGAGAAAAAGTATAGGAGAAGAATAATCAGAATGCGTTATGATGTATGTGTATGATATTGTCAAGGGGGAAATTTAATATACTATTTTAATTAAACAGTACAATGCATTTATCCATAGCGGGGTTGGGGGTTGGGGGTGGGAGGGGGGGAAGACTGAAGGGATTCACCGGAGAATATTATCAACATTCTTCTTCAAGGTCCAAGTATGATAGGCAGCTAGTCTTTTTGTTAAACCATAATTTCAAGTTTAGTAATTAAATAATTTTGCTGTTATGTGGGAAATAACCAAACGTTTAATTATATTTGTAAAGACAAGTCTATTATTATTAGAATAAAACACATCCCATAAAGCTTCTATTGAAAATTCAGACATGATACTAATTATTTAAATGCTGAAACTTAAACCATCTTCCAAGGAAAATTACATTGATTGAAGAAAAAAAGGCATACAACTTTTTTTTTAAAAATGTAACTTTTTATAATTAATAAAAATATTCATCTATTTTCAAGTGGGTTCCCTAGAACTAATTTGGCCGGCAGTTTGTTTCTAGTCGGGGTGAGTCTAGGTCAATGCCTTGGGCTTCGTTTCTCATCCTAATTGGACAGGGCTAAAGTCCATGGTTCTAAAGTCCCTTCTTGCTCTGTTAGTACAAGAATCTTTTCATTAGTGATCACATTAACATTGAAATGTGGATTTAATTATTTTCAAAGACAATGAGAAATATCGCTCAAAGGAGCCTATCTGAAAACAGCATTGCCTCTCTGTGGAGTGTCACACACCGTCCATAAGGAGTGGGACCCAGCATTTAATTAATTTTAATTAATGAACACTGAATCCACTCATTTGAAAGATTGTTGACATACTCTACGAATGAAGAGCTTTGGTTGAAACCTGTTTGCCAAGGCTCCAAATCTTGTGCCTTAAAAGGTGTTTATTCCGCGTTGGGGATTTAGCTCAGTGGTAGAGCGCTTGCCTAACAAGCACAAGGCCCTGGGTTGGGTCCTTAGCTCTGGGGGAAAAAAAAATGTTTATTCTCTTCTGTCTTTCAGGGTTGCCAGTTCCTAAGGTTAAAGCACCCAGCTGAAAAACAACCTGTTTTTGCACAGTTCGCCCTTGTGCACAGTGTCCTCTGCCTCCTTCTCTCTCTGCCACAATTCTTCAGCCTCTTGTCTGCTTCCAAGAACACCACCTTGAATAAAACTTAGAGCTGCCAAGAAGGGATTTGTGACTTTGCACCTAAGTGTCAATTCACTCATCTGGGAAATAGGGGTAACCGGTCCTGACTGGGCTGTTACAATGGAGAAGTGAGATAATCTCCATCCATTACTTCGGACACTGCCCCGTGCTTATTACGGTATTGGCGAGGAGGACTTTATCTCTGCCGTGTACATGATGCAGTGCTAAGAACAATGAAGAATCTTATAAGATATGTGAAGGACCCTCTTCCTCACCCTCTTCCTCTTCTTTATTTCTATTATCGGTGTTCGTGTGTGTGTGTGTGTGTGTGTGTGTGTGTGTGTGTGTGTGTGTGTGTGTGTCCGTCCCTCTGTCCCTCTGTATATATAAATGTGTCAGTCAAAGGACAGACCACCTCAGTTGTCATGTCCCTCAGAGGCTATTCAGCTTGCTTTTTGATCATTTGTTTGGGAGATGTTGACCTTTTTTGGAGACCTCATACTTACCAACTAGGTTAGGCTGTCTCCGATCTGGCGCATCCACCCCCCTAGCACTAGATGACAGGAAATAAACCATTATTCCTTTTTTTGTTTGTTTGTTTATTTTTAAATCTGAGTGCTGAGGATCAAACTCCAGTCATTGTGTTTGCATTGCAAGCATTTTACCTCCTTAACTATAACCCTAGCCCCAATTTTTAGGATAAAGAGTAGCCAACCAAGATGCCTATCTTTTTCCAAGTGATTAATGGGATTTTTATTAAAGCAGGTATGATTATTTTTTAAATGATCAAAACAAAAATTAACAATCTATTTTTTAAAATGTCAAGTTTAAGACAGTCGCATAAGATGCATTTTATAATGAGACCTAGCTTTCTGGACATGTTAATCAATTGTGATGCCCCTAAGGATTTATATCACACCTCTGGAATCCAAGAGGAGTGCTGGATTTAAGTGCCTCTATAATGGCCCCCCTAAAGGGACAAAATCCTAGCTGAATTGTAGTCAGTGACAGAGTAAAAATATTAGGCACCAAGACTGGTAGTGAAGCACCTTCACATCCTATGTGGGAAGACTCCACTCTAGAAAGCACTCTCTCCTATGTCCAGGATATGATCATTCCCAGTGAAGCATAAGCACAACAAGAGGAATGCAAAAATCATACAACAAAGACAAATCAGTTGCACCAGCAGGCTGCAATGGCCTCTTTACCTGGCAGGACAGCAGTGAGAAAGCCTGGTGGTGAAGAGACCAAGCATGTTTAAAAGATCTGAAATGTGTTCCGAGCAGATGTTCAAGACTTCTTGAAATTTTAATTTTGCATGTCTGAAAGCAGTTTGGGCTGCTCTTTCCAGATCAAAAGAAAAAGAGCTGGGGCTGGTGGTGAGGTTTTCAACTCTTCGCAGAGTAACCGTGTTTTAATATAACCACATTCTTTTGAAAGGATTTAAAAAATTAAGGGAAAATGTACTTTGAGAAGGACATTCACTTTAAGTTCAAATAAAGCCTATGAAAATATTTGAAATGTTTATGATATATATATATATATGTATATATATATATATATATATATATATATATATATATATATATACTTTTTTCCCTACTAGCAGGGAAACCACACACACACAGACACACACACAGACACACACAAACAGAGAGAGAGAGAGAGAGAGAGAGAGAGAGAGAGAGAGAGAGAGAGAGAGAGAGAGAGAAGCAATCCTAGGCAGAATAATACACACACACACACACACACACACACACAAGAGCCACCAAAGGAAACGTAGAAAGCCAACAATTGGAGGATTTATGGATTCTCTGTTTCTCTTCCACTTGACTTAAGCTCACCCCACTGAAAAGCTGAGAGCAATGATAGTTAGCGTGGAACATCTTAACGCTCCTAGGACCTTCTTGTCATGTAATAAGAATCAGTTTCTTCCATTACAAATGCTTCATGACAAAAGTAGAAAAATTAAGAATTCTGTGATGACTCATAAATCAAGGCGCATCAGGATCCGATTATAAATAGCTGTGAGAACACAGCATAATAACAGGATAATTTAAAATGTAAGATGTATACAGTTGGAGTCGCAGTTGTGAAGGGGCTGATAACTCGCCCTATTTATGGAGTTTGGGGTTTAAAATGAGGCAAAGTATTTCCTGAGCATCACCTGCCGGTTCTAGGTCATCTGCATGTCCCAGCAAAATGTATGGGTTCTTCACTCCTCTCTACCAAGGTACAATAAACCTATTTTCTATAATATGAAGTCTACATGTATCAAAAATATTAATGATATTGTCTGAATCACAATAATTATGGATCAGTACTCTGGCCTAACTGTTAAGACAGGAGTTGAATGATAAGCCCTCTTCCATACAATAGCAAGTACATAAGCCGTACTGCTCAACTCACAACCCAGGTATGAGCATTTCAAAAATTCCCAGCAATATATTCAGCTCCCCCTCACCAAATGGCATTTGTTACCTAGGAACAATCTAGAGCAATAGCCATCATCTTTTGTAGTCATACAAAGGCTGAAAAATTACAGGGATTTATTAATGCCATCAAAGTACAACTTCTATAAATGATAGTGATCAGTGCAAATGAAGTCTCTCTTTGTACCATTAATGCATGTCAAAGTCATGAGGTTAAGCAGCTGATTCTCCAACCTGGGAAGAACTGACTATCGTAAGTTAATTCCTTGGCATAACAACAAAGCTGTCCTGAGAACAGGATGACTAATATTTTTTTCTCACTTGAAATGTCCTCTTTCCAAAATAGATCTTATTTTGGAAAAAAAAATGCTAGCATTCTTGTGTGTGTGTGTGTGTGTGTGTGTGTGTGTGTGTGTGTGTGTGTGTGTGTGCTGTGTGTATACATGTATACTTTTCTAATTTTAACTGATATATGTAGTAAACAAGAAAATGGTATGCTTTTTGAAACTTGAAAACAATTCTTATATATAGCAAATCTTAAATTACCTACTAAATCTGAAATTATATCACTAGATTACACACACACACACACACACACACACACACACAAGGATATATAAATATATATACTTCCTATTCTCTTTTCATCTACAAAATTTCTGTTAAATCTCATATGTGCATGCATTCAAAGGAAGATATGTCATGACATCTGATAAAGGGCACTCATTAAAAATAGTCATAAAAATCTAGTTCAAATTAAAGAATATAAAATTACCAAAAATAAACAACCTGACTTCTTGAGAAAAGGAAACCAGCATGAATGGATTAAAAATACTACATATTATGTTAAAAAGTACACTATGCTTTGGAATGCTGTAACTGAGGAAAATACACAAGTTCATTGTTTTGTGGAGTAAAGGAAATATCAATTTGTCTATGTACAAATGTCCTTGTCAGGTCCTAGTTATAGCACTCCATGCTTTTGAAACAATAAGTAAACAGTGAGTACATTGAGTAGCTATGCTCCATATTTCAAAACAAAATAAAGAGGTGCTTGTTTATATTTGAAATTAAATAGCACTAACCAATATTTTTCTATTTAGTTTTATAATATATCTAAATATATACAAGTGAAAGAATTCTGAAAATGAATCTGTGGGGCCATTGCAATGATTTTTATGGAAGTTTCCATACATTATTTAATGTACACTACTGAGCACTCCTGTGATTTTTTTTTTAATATATACAATGAAACATGATATTATAGCTGGTGATTCTACATAGTTGCATGGCTTTTGTGAGTGACACGGAGAAACAGCCTTTCTATTTTGTTCTGCATACTCATGAAAATTTTAAGAAGGAAAAAAATGAAGTTAAAAGTTTGATTCACACTATCTCCTTTGTATATTACTACAGCATTGGTGAATTTAAAGCAAGTGTTAATTATAAAACAGAAAATATTATTTTTCTGGGGTTTTAACTATGACAGTTTACATGAAGCTTTTCACATTAGCTTGATGGCAGAAGTCTGAAAGAATATGGTTGGGTCTTTCTGGAAATTTTAAAGATAAATCTACCCCATGTTTCTCTCCTGCATTGGTAATGTCCCAATGCCCATATCTCTTCATTATAGAGTTACTGCAGTCTCTATCTCTGTTTTTATACAACTCAACTCCTTCATCTTGTGCCTTCTTCTCCCTGTCTTATTAAGAATGCTTGGGGCTGGAGAGATGGCTCAGTGGTTAAGAGCACTGGCTGCTCTTCCAGAGGTCCTGAGTTCAATTCCAAGCAACCACATGGTGGCTCACAGCCACCTATAGTGGAATCTGATTCCCTCTCTGGCATAAGGTAGTACATGCATAGACATTAAATAAATAAATAAATAAGTCTTTAAAAAAGAATGCTCATCATTAGATGAAGGTTCTATCTGATTACAGGATTATGTCATCTTTAACTCTATTATCTCAGCAAAGACCTCATTTCTCATAAGACTATATTTACAAATTAGGTTTGGAATTGGAAGACCATCTTTCTTTAGAGGTAATTTTTCAATTAATACATGGCTGTATGCGTACATGCCCTTAATTCTTATGTTATTACTAGGGAACAAAAAGGCACTAAAGTTCTTTTTTTTACTTTTCACATATCTTAAAATATGCTTAAAATAATTCTCAATATCTAATTTGGTCATAATTGTGATATTACACAAATGCTACACTGTCTTAAGAGGCTAATGTGAATTATTTTCATTTACTTCCTTTGACATAGAGTGAATCTTGTATCTTCAATGAATTATAGGCTTTATTCACAAGGTGAAAAGTTAACAAGAGTGGCATTGCTAAAGAACTATCCTTAGTAATCATAGAAGTGCTTGCATTGTTTGTGTAAAGTGTGTAAGAAATCTTGACTATGGTCAACAGTCATTGCAATGATCCTAATCAATATATTTACACCTATACGTATAATCGAATGCTTAGAAAACTAATTACATGTATTTGCATTGGCTATTCAGGTTTGACTTGGTAAATAATAATGACTTCTATTATAAGGTCAATCAGGATAGCTTGTTCAATTGTCTGTATAGGTCTTTATTCATTTTGCACTTACTCTTTTATAAACAGGCTGCTTAAATAAGACTATTATATAATTAATCAATAGGCAAATTTTGATAAATGACATGAGAATTCATAGTATTGTACCTGACATCAGTGTAATATTAGGCAAACAATACTAACACAAAAAAGAAAATTAGTATTGGCAGAAATGGAGGAAAAGCCAATTACAGTGTAAAGGAAAAAATTAAACTAAATAGCTACCTTCAAAAAGCACACTTCTGTAAAAATTAAAATACCTTGAAGAAATAGTATTGAGTATTTGCCTTGCTACATGGTTAGCAATATATTTTTAAAGTGAAACATCAAGAAAAAGCTCCGAGTTAGAAGAAAATATGTGCACAATTATTTCTACATCTAAAATAGAATATAAAACCAGTAATTAACACATTCAGAATAAATTTAAGACTGACAATAAGGAAAGAATGGAACTATAAACTTAATGTAGTTAGCAACAGCAATAATTAATAAATTAATAATTAATAAATGTATTAAATTCCCCACCATGGAAGAAGAAAGGGTGGCCTTTCATTATGATCCCAGGGATGGAAAGGGAGACTTACAAATCTCTCTTCCCAGTTTTATGAACTTCCACTGCATGAAGACCTATGTGTCTACAAATGCTCTGATAGGGATTAGATACTGGCCAAGATTCCCAGCCCAAGTAAAGGAGGTCATAGCAGCCTTCCTACTACATCCTGTGCATTATTTCTCTTTCTCCTGCATAGCTTCTCTAGAGTCCTTTTTTGGTAATACACTCTGTTCTAAGAACATGGTCCACTAAAGCCTTGATGAAGGTGCATAATCAGCTACCTAAGACTTCTGCTCACTCAGCAAATAAAACCCAAACAAGCACATTAAATGGGGAGAAAAACCTTGCAAAACTTTTAAAGGATGTTTTCATGTCAGCTGATTCTGCTCAATCAGCTAAACTTTCAGAGATACCCAAGAATCTAATCTTGAGGAAAGATACTGATGAGGAAAACTTCTTTTTTTTTTTTTTTAAACACATCGTTGTTTACAGTTAACTTTTTCTCCAGGAGCTCACTAACATAAATCTTTTCTGTGGTTCTGGGGTCAGCTGAAGATCTGCAATGGAGTCACCCTCACCAACACCACACCTGGTTCTTTCTTCTTCATCTTCTGTTGAAAATCAGACATTATTTGTGTGACATGTGGTTACCATGTATGGTAAGGTCAGAACTATGTTATCCTCTGCACTATTGATCTCTAGAGCCTTTTAAGCATGATGTCTAGGACACGGCAGAGACTCAGAATTTATTTTATATCTGAATCAAGAACTACAATAGTTTTAATTATTCCTGGTTAAATAAGTATACCTATAACTATGGAAAACATGCAAAAATGTTATATTTTAGAAACACAGATGAAAACTAAACATTAGACTGACTATTAAACATATTCCCATTACTCAAATTCAGACCTGGGAACCTGACCCTATGATAATAGTTCTCAGCTTTCCCAATGCTGCAACCCTTTAATACAGTTCCTTGTGTTATGGTGAATCTCCCATGCATAAATGCCCGGAGCCATCCCCAGAAGTGGATGGGTCCTGCACAGAGTGTAAGGAGTCAGCTGGGGAAGGAAGTGAGCCAGGCCATTGTGGTCAGGAGAATCGTGCAGCCTGACTGACTAGCAGCCAGACTGTTTCTTTATTTAGACAGAATTTAGTAAGCAGGGATACATTTGTGATGTTCCAAAACATAGATCATATCATTTTTGCTTTTGGACATGTGTCACTTCCTTTTGCTCATCTTCTATTCATCATTAATAAACTATGACAGAACAAAGTTATCATTTGTAATCATTTTCCCTCAAGTTTTGACATCATTTATAAACAGAGTTATAATTCTTACTCACTAACCCCATAACCCAATTTTTGAGAATCTAGAGGCATATGACAACCTGTTCTCAAGCTGGTAGCTTTGGTTAGTTCAAGGACACTAGACCAAAACAAAATCTTCAACCACCCTGGGCATTTTGCCATGTCTCAAGCAGTGTATTATTAACTCTTACTGGTCAGAGTGCCCAGGAAAAATCCTCAGACTAAATATGCTGTAGTTATTATTCAAATTCTGGCATAACACAATCAATGTTCCCATTTATATCTTTATAGAATTTGTCTATTTGTCTAATCCTGGCATTCTGTTGTTCCTTGGTCATATGGTATTATAGTGACTCTACATGAGCTAACTTATAAGAGAGGGAGGTCCTCATACTTTTACCATCTTTCCACTCCATACTTTGCTCATCAATATGTCTTTGTGTAGGGCAGAGTTGTATGCCACTTAATTGTCTGAGTGTACAGTGGGAAGAGCCTTGTAAGATAAGGATATCTCCCTAAAAGTGGGAGGAATAGTATGTTCACGACTTTCCTAGGTAAGCTTAGAAGCAGCATTCCTGGGAGAAGGCATAAATGATTCATAAGGAATTTTCCATCAATCCAAAATCTACAAATTGTACAAATATTAAAAGTGCCCCAAGTATGTAACAGGTAGAGATGAAAACCAAAGGTGGCATGGCAGTCATCATGTGACTCAGCTTTGCTTGATCTTTGTCAAGCAGCTGTACTGGTTTTATGACTTCTGCTATTCCCAGCAGATATGACTGTGCCACATAAAATTATTTTCATTGTAATTTCATTACAGTAATTTTGCTGTTGTTATGAAGCCTATTGTAAATATCTATGTTTTCTGATGGTCTTAGATCACCCCAGTGAAAGAGTCATTCTACCCTCCAAAGGAGTCACAACCCACAGGTTGAGAGCCACAGCCTTACAATATCACACCTGTCACAAAGAAGGATGAAGTATAAGAATGATTGTGCTTCTTAGCCTTTAAAACAATGGAAGAGCCGGGCGTTGGTGGCGCACGCCTTTAATCCCAGCACTCGGGAGGCAGAGCCAGGCGGATCTCTGTGAGTTCGAGGCCAGCCTGGGCTACCAAGTGAGCTCCAGGAAAGGCGCAAAGCTACACAGAGAAACCCTGTCTCAAAAAATGAAAAAAAAAAAAAAAACAATGGAAGAATTGATAATGAGATGTCCACAAAGAGCAGGATTTTGAGGATGATTGTGATGGCCAGAGGATTCCTAACACATCCTGCATTAAGGCAATCATGGCCAAATTCTAAGACATCCTGTTTCCATTTTGCAGGCAACCCTTCAAAGTATGACTAGCCACTGTTATGGAAGTAGTGAATCCTAGAGGAGAAAGGTGAGAGAAGAGGGAAGAGAAAGCATCCATTTGTTTTTCATTAATCATATAGTTCATATGGGAAAATATATATACCATATATATACACACACACACACACACACACACATATACATATATATATATATATATATATATATATATATATATATATATACATACATCAAAGTTTTCTTCTGGAGAATGTTAATGGAAGTGTTTTTAAATCTGCATTCCAAACAGGCCAGTGTGTTCTTCAATGTATTTTCCATATTACCTCAACTTAAATCAAAACATCTGTAAAAAGCCATGTTTCACGTGTAATTTTCATTATGAGGGTAGGTCAGGAGGCACACACACAGCTCTCTACAAGATGCACACAGCTCTCTGTGAAATGTGTCCCATAGTATACAAGGTATGAAGCACAGACTAACTAGAGAATCCTTCATACACGATGCTGATCTGCTTCACACATAAGTAAATCTGAGTGACTAAAATACAGCTCAGTTCTAAGATAGTGAACATAATTCAGTGAGAATATTACCACTCTTAAATTATCATCCTTCACTTTAGAAATAACCAAAGCAAATATTCTCTAATATTCTGGTGAAAAATATATGTATAGAGTTCATTAGGAAGTAAAAAGATACATATCTTGGCTTATGAAACACTACTAACTAATTACTAAGTTATTATTCTAAGTAAATACTTAATTGCAAGTAAGAAATGGTAATAACTTTAAAATTAATATATGAATTGTATACCCTGTAATATAGAACAGAGCACAAGTAGTTTTATATTTTAAAGGAAAATGAATAAAATGAAATTAAGAATCATATAGGGTTTCCATAAATGTCTATATACACAGCTTCAGGGGATCAATTTTTAGAAGATATGCTATTTTATATATGTTTAGAGACATAACTGTATCTTAGGCAGGTAAGGCTTTAGATTTTTAGTGAAATGACTTTATACTGTGAAAAGAAATAACTTTCATAGATATAGGTAGAAAAATAATGCTAATTTAGAGAATCCAATAAACATTAAGTTTCAAGGGCCCTGTTCAAACCACAGTCAAACCCAGATACTCAATATTATGATATACTAATTACTGATCTTGATCAGCTCTCTGTTGTGTGTGCTTTATGTTTAGACAATCTTTTTCATTTCTCATTCTTTGAGTTTCTACTATACAGTAACTCAGCAGTCTTCAAAGTGATATACTCATACCTAAGGACTAAGGGAACTTGTGAATTATGTCACATGAGCCAAGTTCCAAAATACTACATTTTCCTTTCATAAAAGTGTTTCTATTTCTTCTACCATCTAGAGAAAAATAATTCTCACCTATATTTGATCTTCCAAAGGTGCATGCCACTGCAATGGCAAAGAGAATCTTAAATATTGGTGATGATATTTGTGAGATATGATTTTAGACGCTTATTATTTGTATTCATAAAATATAAAGTAAGGCTCAAGTTATCAGATAATTCAAGTTTGTTGATTGATAATTGTGATATTTGCCATAATATTTGGGAATATTATTAAAAATTCCTTCACATTGCTTCAAGGAAACACTTTCTATTCTCATATGCTTATTATTTTTAAAAAATGTTCACGTGTATGCAAATAAGTATGTGTATATGTGGTATATACACACACATACACCACACACAAACACACACACACACACACACACACACACACGGCAGAAAAGTATCATAGGATAACTCATAGAAAGATCTCTGAGTCACATTATATTAGAATTATATTAGAAGCCTGGAGAAGAGGGAAGAATGATACTGCATTGGTGACTCCTAAGAAACCCAATGTATATCCAGCATATCCCTCAAGTTCTTGGTCTGAGGTATCCTGAAGATTCCCAAAACAATACAGACCATTGCCATTGTTCTGCGTTGCCCTCCAATACAAGACACTATTGCTGAAGACACCACATTCTTTGGCCATCGGGCGTGGGGAGATCAAGATGATCAGCATGCTTTCTCCCTGATGGCCAGGTTTAATCATATTGGGAGCTGCTATACATGCTGCAGTGTGGAAAAGTCATCCACAGTCTTACTCATGTATGAATACTGAGAACTACAGTCATGACTGGACTTAAGGACATTCCCATAAGTGCAATAGTGCCATATATATGAAGGGGTAACCAGCAGATTCTGATTATTTTTAAGGCCTTCTCTATAGGAGGATGCACTTATGTGGTACTATTAATCTGTCCAAGAACTCATGGGTGGGACCTCTTAAGCCCCAGGACAGTGTTTTG
Source organism: Peromyscus maniculatus bairdii (assembly GCF_049852395.1). Classification (NCBI taxonomy): domain Eukaryota; kingdom Metazoa; phylum Chordata; class Mammalia; order Rodentia; family Cricetidae; genus Peromyscus; species Peromyscus maniculatus. The sequence goes on from NC_134869.1 coordinate 38,620,883, forward strand.
CTAAATAAATATAGTACAAAACCAACCTCCAGATTTGTATCTCTATACCCAGAGATTAGTGCATATCTCAAACCTCATCAGAGAAGTTTATTTGGACAGTGGATGGTAGTTAACACAGAAACTCACAGCTGGTGAAAGTGCACAGAATAAGTGTCAATGGAGTACTCAGTCACAAATAAGGCATCTATTGCACACATACATACACATATGGGGGGTGAGAGACTGATTGATGATTGATTGATTGAGTGAGTGAGTGAGTGAGTGATTCAGGGATAATCTTGAAGAGGCAGAAATATTTTTAAGATCCAAATGTCTGGGAAAGAATGAAACAGTGCCATCTGGACATGACATGAATATTTTAGTCATGAACTCACAGTAGCTGTGGTTGCCTATACAAGGGAGTCAACGTTCTAGCGTGGAATGGGAAAAGGCACAGGAATCTCCATCACTAACTGAAGAGCTATTGACAACTAACTGGTGATTGCGAAGGAAAGACAGTCAGTTTTATTCAGGGTCATGGCTTCTGCTATGTGTACTATCTCTAGAGAAATGGCCTCCCTCCCATTACTATGTGAGCAGTATAAGTTAAATATAGAGTGCTGCTTAGAAAGAAATGAAGAGGACATGAAGTTAGGAGAGAATGTAGAGGGGGTGGGATGGATCTGGGAGGCTGAGTATGATCAAAATACATTTTGTAAATTTTCCAAAGAATAAACATATTATACCAAAAATAAAGCAATCATACCACTAAATGTTTAATAATAAGTACGCAAAATATGATTTTTATATTCCACTGGCTGCAGTTGGAAAGTCTAGATCATATTTTGAAATGCATGTTAACAGTATACTGTGAGTTAAATCCCTGAATTTACTTAAAGATTTGTTTGATAGTAATTGTGAGAGATCTTAAACATATTTTAGAGGACATGTGGGCACAAAGCTGGAGCTTATGGAATTATTTTAATGGTATTCCCTGAATTTCTTCTATTCAAAAAATTCAGTTATGAAATCCTGTCACTCTTCCTTCCTCAATAATGCTCAAAAATCTCCACCTCTTTCATCTTCTACTACTGGCTTTCAGCACATTTTAAATATTATTTTGATATAATCAATCCTTGCACTGATTACATTCCTATACAATAATATTTTGACAATTACAGATCATGTATTGCTCATTGGTAGCACTTGCTTGAATTTCATTTCTACTCTTCTGCAACTGTTTTTGAACTTTGGTTCTACTTGTAGTGGTTTGAATGAGAATGGCCCCCATAGGTTCAAATATTTGAATACTTGGCCCCCAGTTGGTAGAATTCCCTGGGAAGGAGGGCTGGCCTTGTTGGAGGAGGTTTGTCACTAAGGGTGGGTTTTGCAGTTTCAAAAGCCTATACCATCCTCATTTAGCTGTCTCTGCCTCATACTTATGGATCAAGATATAAGTTCTCATCTACAACCCTCTAGAATAGTGAGCCCCAAATTAACTGCTTTCTTTTATAAGTTGCCTTGGTCATAGAGTTTGGTTGTAGCAATTGAAAAGTAAGACACCACACTATTAGACTCTATGGCTCATAACGTAGGACAATGCATTATCAACATATGCCGAGTGACAGAATCTAGCATGAAACCAATGAAAACTGCTCCATTCCAAGTGTTTAACACAGTACCCAGCAAATAGGAGCTGCTCAACCTATATTTACTGAATGGAGCAATATCTGCCCTTGTATTAAATGATCAAAAGAGTACCACAACTGGACTAGTGTAGGAAAAGTATATGGTTTATATTCACACACACACTAGGCATGAAAATTTGATTTAAGCACTGGAGGCTTTGGCTAACCTCACTTCAGAAGCATAGTTGAGATCCTGAGAAGTTATCTAAAACTCATATTTGTTCAGCATAAAACCAGGGTCAAAATGTGATTCCTTAACTCAGTCCACTGATGGTCTGGGCAGCCCTGTGCTTTTCATTCTATATATAAACTCTCTGCTCTGTTCACTACTCTACAAACAGTTATGTTGTTAAGCTAACACTGAAAGTCAGTTCTGGCTGCAAAAATATTTTAAGCCTATAAATGTAGAGTTTGGTACAATATATGCTAAACAGAATAGAAATTTTTTTTGAAAGAGCAGGACTAGAATACCTAAAAAGTATGAACTGTAAGTTAGAGTCTATGTTTTAGAGGAAGATAATACAAAGTATTTTTAAACAGATTCATTGAGACCATGGTGCAAAGAGCCCTTGTTCTTCCATATTTATATTCTCATAAAAAGCAAGAATCAAGGAACAAAATACAAGGATATATGGTGTAAGTTCCCATGTCTACAATATAAGAAGTAATAAGGTTCTGGAGGTCCATGTATCATAAATGAAAACTGACAATCAAGAACAATAAAGGAATGGTAATGTTTGCTTAGAGTTCTAGATGGACAGTGTGTTTTAAAGAAGGAGAAGAATAAATGTCCTCTTGTTCCTAATTTAGAATAGCTTTCATAATACTGATTTTTTCTCTATCACCTTGTATAAATCCAAAATTTACAGAATGTATGCTTAATGTTGAAGGCACAAATATGTGTTAATTTCACCATTTAAAACTCACATTAACCATCACACAGAGGCACATTAGAACAAAGGCTGTGGTTTTCTTTTTTTTTTTTTAATTTCACCTGAAGTTTGGGTATCTGAAGGCAGAATGACATTCTTTTATTGATCTCATCTAACCTGAGTGATTGATCAGATAGATGATTGCTGCTTATCTCAAAAGAAAGCTAAGGAAATTTGTCAAGATTTTCCTGTTGAATGGCCTCAATTTGATCACAAACGTCCTTTACTTCAGAGAGTTATCTTTGCTTACATGAGCAGTTCCTAAAGTGTGTCTACCAGAGCAGCTGTGCTACCGTTACCCGAGATGATGTTATAAATACAAACCGCTAGACCCCTCTCCAGCAACTTAGCCACAAAATATAGATGTGGTGCTCAGTAAACGGAAGTCCTTGGGTGTTGCTGATGCCTACTGAAGCTTCAAGCCACTGTTGTACGCCCACAGAGCACCATTTCCTCTTGGGTTACTTCTAACTTCTACTGTGGAGTTTTTAAAGATACATTATACAGTTTTAATTTTCCAATATTTTAAACCATTTCTGACAAATTATGTATGTCAATTTTATCTACAATGAAGCAAATGTGGCAGGGATAAGTATCAGGCTGGAAGGACTAGGTCCCCCTATTCAATCTTCTTGGCAAGCTGCAGAACCTCTGTAAGACCTGCATTGTCCTTGGGTAAAATTAAACAAAAATAGATTATACACATAACCCAACAGTCTCTGAAATGTAACAAGCATTCAAAGTAAAGTAAATGTATATTTTTGACCAACATTAATGACATATTAGTGACATTATGGATAAATACATGAGCTGTGAAGCTTGTAAATTAAACTCATGAAACTTGAGAGAGGTTCCTCTATTTGACTTTTTGGTTCCAAAAGGAATTTCAAAATTATTTCAGTTCAATAGGCCTTCATTATGTAGAGGGTTCTGTTTTGTTTCAGAGTATGTGTGTGAGAATATGCTTGTTCATGTATGTGTAAAAAATGCACAGGTGTGAGTATGTGTGTGTATGGAAACTAGAGATTAGCATGAAGTATGTTTTTCAGGAATTTTCCACCTTGTTTTTTGAGATAGGGTCTCTTTCTGATTCTGGAGCTCACCGAGTAGGTTAGAGTGGTTGACTAGCAAGTTCTAGGCACTCCCCTGCCTCTGCTTTTCCAGAACTGGGATTATGGAAGCATGCTATCACATATAATAAAGGTTTAACAAATGGAATTCATGTGACTGGAAAGTCTTCTATCAACTGAGCTATCTCCCCAGCCTCATCCTAAAGCATTTTTTTTAAGTAGAGTGAAGATGTCAGTCTCTATGTGCTGGAAAAGGATACTGTTATCTATTAAGTAATACCTTCACATGTTAAATTAATCTGTGCATTCCTCAGGATTCTCTACTGGAAAGGAGACATCAGCAAATAAGTATTACAGACAGATGTGTTTACTAGGTTGGCTCATATCATATGAGCAGTGTAGTTCAACAATATTGATGTTAACCATCATTACACTCACTATGGGCTTAAAGTGTCTGTTGTGTCCTCTAATGCTATTTGAAAAATAATACATTACTATAGGGACACATTTAATTTCAGTTTAAATTTATTACTTAGAAAAAAGTTAAACTCCCTATTTGGCCAACTGTATAAACTCCACTGTGTACAACTGCAGAGATTAGAATGTCAAACAGAAATTAATCTGCACTAGCAGGATATGTTCTACACCTGACTCAGTGAAACTTAGATAATTTCTTGTCAATTATCAGCAAATGAGAGACACTAATTTCCAGCCCCAGTTTATGCTTTCTATATATTAATTTTTTTAAAAAGCTGGTCTTTTCTATCTTATTTTCTTTATTTTATTTTTAGGAGTGAGATTTCCAGGTCTCACAAGCTCTCTCTCCTAGTTCATATTTTCAAGATCTTTTTTATCATTTGTATTGTTCTCTACTGAATGCAGGGCAATTTGTCTCCTTTCTGAACTGTGGCACTCGGCTGAACTTAGCCTGCAAATTGCAACCTAACAAGACCTGACTGTAGCTCCCTCCATTTTTATGCATGACATCACCATTACAATCCAACACATTGTAGCATTTGAATATTTTAAAAGGGATCAGAATGTCGACTCATTCAATTTATCACCCACTGTAACTCCTGAATTTTTCTCTCTGCTGCCATCATCTCCAGCTACTGACTGCAGTTTCTGTTTCCATTATCTCTCCTTGTGCACCAACGTTCACATCTGTTCCATTTTCCTAATTCTAATGTATCTGATTTGCCCATCTGCCCAATGTGTCAAGATGCTGAACAGCATTGCAGCGGCCCCTAAGATCTGAGAAACGTGTACTTCTTGACTCATTGTTTTTTGTGTTTTTTATCATAAATATACATCTTCCAACACATTTCCCGTATTATGCATGTGGCTTCCAGTGCTTTGCGCTTTGATAATTTCTTGTAAAAATCACTCCTTTTAAGGTTCCTGCTAGACAATCAAACAAAGCGGGAGTTGGGGGAGGGGGTAAAGCTGACTAAGTAAATCAAGCCTGCTCTTCCATTTATTGTTAAATGAAGAAAGTTAAACTTAGCACCAACTATCAACTATCCTTTGTGGTGGTGTTCTCTTACTAAACTGTCATATGAAGAACCGAGTTAAAACCTCTGATTTTCACATATAGTAGCTCCGTGGGTATCATGTATCCTTGCTTCAGTAGACCACTGGTGGGCATCCCAGAGCTGGTTAAGCAAACCTTAGTAAACAGAATAAGTTCTACTTAGCAAAACTGCATGTCCCAGTACGATTTTACGCAAAGCAGGGAACATAAAAGTAATGAAGAAAAGCAACAAAAGAATCATAAAGTGTTTGGCATCAATTCAATCACTTTTACCATGAATAAAGGCAGAACTATCAAACCAAAATGAGCTGACAAATTATGCATAAACTTTCATTTATAAGGGAATTATGGGAGTAATAGATGACAAGAGCTTGCAAGTGGAAAAAAAATACTGTATTTATTAAACTAGCTAGCAACCTGTATGTGCCACTTGGGCTCCCATCCTCCCGCCTTACACTCTGGCCCTGAGTCACTGCTGCCTCTAGTCCAAGCCAGTATCACTAACATAGTCTTACTCATCTCCCAGGGGAGAGAAAGAACTCCTCCCAAGCAGGAACCTCTTCCTCCCCATCTCCTGTGCTCACAATATTTTTTTTAGAAAATTGAACTCTAAATTTATAGAACACCACGGTCACGCTATATTATTATTAGAACTAGGCATTATTAATTTTGAGATCACCTCCTCTATTTGCTTTTCAGCTACACAAAGGCTTGCTTAATTAGAATTTGTAAAGTAAATGAATTGTTTTAAAATTACAGCCTTTTTAATAATTATACTTTTTAAACATAGATGCTAAACCTGAATGCTCTTTGGGAAATTATGATAATAGTATGTTGTGAGCCAAATTTTAATAAAATGGTAAGAAAATATGTTTACATGAATAAGTTCATTGAAAGATTAAAAAATTAGCATCTCTAAGAAAGGGCATGTGTTTGTAGTTTGTAGCTAATAAATAAATAAATGTATCAAAAGGAAACAATGCAAAAATAAAAGATAAGTAAGTAGAGGTTGTAATTTTTAAATATTACTGTTGTTCATCATTTTTCTCTTATGTATATATGACACATATCCTAATTTTACATTCTATATTATGGATAAGAATTACTGTGTTCTAATTGCATGTTGTAGAATTGAAAGAGGTTGTAACAACGGGGAAAGAGGTCTTATAATGTTTCCAGTTCTAATATACTAGTTTTCATAAGACCTATCATGGAGGATAATAAGTGCTAACATGGGGAAAATCTTAAAAATGCTGACACTTAATCCTAGGAAAGACCATGACATTTAGTCATTGACTTAAATACATAATGGATCAATTGACACCTGAGTGATACAATACTTTTCTCCTCAACTCAGGATAGGACCAGCAACAATTCATTGAAAGGGCAAGTGGGAAACTGTTACAGAAACTGAGAAACATTGAAAAGTTACTAAACATTACAGTGAAGGATTGTTTTGCTATTCTTTGATTTGGACCCAGTGAGACATTAAATTTAAATGTGAAATTGTTACTGGGGCAATTATGAATTTTTCTCCCCAAAGCAAGTAATAGTGCCTGTAGTTCTATATGCTTATCTGTGAGGTCTTCACTCTCACCACCTGCATCAGAGATAAGCCTCTTGTGACACACAAAACATCATCCTCTATGCAAATTGCCCGGTAGCTCCTCTTCCCTTCCCATGAGACCGTAGATAATCATGGAAGACAGAAAATAGAGAAAAATGGAACCAGCCATTATATGTGTGTGTGTGTGTGTGTGTGTACACAAATATATAAAATTTTATATATACATAAAATATATTTATATATGATACAATATATATTTTATATATACACTATATATATATCAGGAGAATTAAGACTCCTAGAAATACAAAGAAGTGTTTTATATCTGTAAAATGTGTGTGTGTGTGCACATGTGTGTAGTCTATAAGACATATATAGATATATCTATCATTCTCATTAAAATGGCATTTAATAGAAGATGTTTTTCTTAAAAATATTTTATTAAATCATTTTAATTATCTATTTTGTATTAAAATTATGCATCATAAAATTCTAAGATAAGATACGAGTTCAAGGTCACTGTCATGTGGCACTTCAAAGAGCAAAGGTCTTGCTCGTAACCTTTTTGTTTTTTGTTTTTCACTTGAAAATTGGTTCTGCTTCTTTGTTGATAATATATCCTGGGAATTGTGAATAAATGTTTCAACCTTTGTGAAAACCTTGAAGAGTTTAAATTGAATTTAATTGTTTTTCTTATAAGAAAAGCTACCAGACTTAATACATGCTGACACCTCCCATATATGAAGAATGAGGATATCCACAAAGTAAGTTAGCCTAAAACCCGAGGTAACCTTCCCAGGATGAGTGTGGTGTAGCTCCCAGGCTGCTGCCTCACACACGGTGAAGCTGAGACAAAGAGCCGCTGTGTAATTTTCTTGTCTTGCTTTTCTCCGGCTGGTGAGAGGAATGTGTCCACCTCCATCGGAAACATCATGAAATGCTACGGGAAGTACAGGACATGCTCCGACTCACCTGTTCCTATTGCTGGAAATCCAATCTGAAATCAGCGTGGAGGCTTGCTGGTGACAGTGCTTGTTCCCGAAGCTGCACGCCAGCATGATCACTTCTCTCCGTAGTTCTCTATACATTGTCGGAAGGGGAAAAAAAAATGAAAAGAAATGTTACTCTCAAGAGACAGTCGTAGCGATTCATTCGGGTGGACGGACGGGTGATGGGATGGGTGTGTATAGACGGATGATAGATATGTGGGAGAGACAGACAGAGTGCTAGCTCAGATATGATGGTTAAACTCCACTGTCAATTGGACTGGATTTAGAATTACCATGGAGACATATCTCTGAATATATCTGTGGCTCCAGAGATACTTTGCTGAAGAAGCAAGACCCATTGTGAATATACACGGCACCATTCCATTAGCAGGGCTCTAGACCTTATTCAGGGAAAAGGGATTTCATCTCTCCATCTCTCTTTGCTTCTGGACTGTGGACACAATACCACCAGCCACCTTGCTCTCCCATCATACATTGTGTCAGATGGAATGTGTCCTGATAAACCAAGGATCAAAATAGACCCTATTTATTTATTTATTTATTTACTTATTTACTTATTTATTTTGGCTCTACGAGATAGTGTTTCTCTGCGTGCCTCTGCCTATCCTGGGCTCACTTTGTAGACCAGGCTGGCCTCGAAGTCACAGAGATCCATCTGCCTCTGCCTCCTAAGTGCTGGTATTTAAGGGTATGCCACCATGCCCAGCGTAAACCCTAATTTTAAAGAGAACCAAAACATTACAGATGGTTGTGAGCCACCATGTGGTAGCAGGGAATTGAACTCAGGACGTCTGGAAGGGCAGCTAGTGCTCTTAAGCTCTGAGCCATCTCTCCAACCGGGAGTACCACAATATATATGAGTTCACAGAGGCTGTTCCATTGTTTATAAGACCTTCACAGTTTCAAATCACACAAAATGCCAGCACTGAGAAGTGAAAGTGAGCACACAATTTTATCCCAACCATAGAGCTTTTGCCATTGGTACCCACTAAGGAAGGGAAAATCCATTTTCTCTAATCAAGTGTCGCTGAGTATATAAACCATAGTCCAGGATAGACCCCTGCCTAGGAATAGTTGGCTATCGCCATACTGATTCCATGTTTTTGGTTTTGCTTTGTTTTGTTTTATGGATTCCTACTTTGTTTCATTTGGTATTTTTTTTTGTCTTATTGGGTTTTGTTTGCTTGTTTTTCATTTTGTTTTGATTTGGCTTTTTAGAGACAGGTGAGAAAGGACTTGAAGTTGGCTGTGTAGGAAAGTGGGGAGTATCAGGGAAGAATTGGGGAGGAAGAAAACGTTATCAAAATATACTATATGAAAATAAACTTTGTTTCCTTTATCAAGTATTTTGTTATAGCATTGAGAGAAGTAAATAATATGGTAGATACATAAAATAATAATGCAGAAATACATTTAGGCACAGAAATCCTATACTGCTGAGTAAAGAAAATGAATTAGGCTGAATGGGAGTTAAACACACTAAGTCTTTACTGGAGATATTCCTCTAGTCAAGGGCATGGGTTCTGTTCCCAAGATCACAACACAGGCAGATCTCGAATTAAAACACAGTCATGAACTGCTTTGTTCTCAAGATCAGGCAGCAAAAGAACTTTGTTGCTCAGCTGCAGTCCTTGCAGGAAAGTGAAATGCAAAATGCAGAATGAGGGAAAGGCAGCCTCATGCTGCTAAAGTCAGAGTGCTACTAGAAGTGTGTTTTCGCACAGCTCTGGGAAAAGAGGAGAACAATAAAATAAAACAGTACTCGTGTTGGTAGGATGCTTGAACGAGAGATCCATTGAAGTTGTTTTTTGGCCATCCGAGCTTGATATATGTTGTTGCAACTTGTTTTAAAATATACTCCTACATGGAGAGTGAGAGAAAACAAGATAATCAGTTTAATCTTCCCAAGTTTGGTAATTTAAAAATTTAGTCTGGGTAATTCAGAGTAATGTTCTCTTACACTTTTATTCAATTTACTATTTAAGACATAGAAGACATTATTCCCTTCTGCTAACTGAATAATTTGCAGTGCTAAATATTTTACACAACAAATTTTAATAAAGTGAGGGAAATGGGAACTATTCAGGATGAGATTTATGTATACATATGTGTAACCATATGCAGCTACACATTAAAAAAATAAGCATCTACTGTACTTCTTAGGATTTTACTTTTATCTATGTATAAGTGTATGTGCCTATGTAAGTAGATTCCACATATATACAGGTACATATAGGAGCCAGAAAAGGACAATTGATCTGTTGTAGCTGGAGTTATGGGTGATCGTGATCTGCTGAACACAGGTGCTAATAATTGAACTGAGGTCCTCTGGAAGAGCAGCAAGCATTTCCAATCTGTGAGCTATTTTCTTCACTGAAATATCTAATATTTGTGCATTTGATTCAATGCAAAGCTATTATATAGGCCCAGCCAACAGACTAGTATTGTGGAAGAGAAGACGTACATACACTTCCATACTGTGATAGAGTATGACAAATTCAAAAATCTATTCAACTAACGATGCATTTAAATATCAATGACGCTGTAAGATATACTCTCCCACACTTTACCGTTAATCTTAGAACTTTGTCTAAGGAATGAAAGTGCTAAAATTACAGCAAGAACATCTCTTTAACTTTTACTATAAGAGGAATCTAACATGATATACTATTCAAAAGTATAAACATACACAAGAATGTATTTTGCCTTTTTAGGAGTTTCATAGTTCAGCATCTCTTTGTTAGACTTTCTCTAGCAGACAAACATTAGCTCCCGACTCAAATGACACATTTCTTTGCTTGTCTGTTGCTAAGGGCTTATGCAAAACTAACAGCAATGAACAGCCAAGCCATGATTATTCTCATTTAAAAAAAAAAAAAAGTAAATTGACAGTCACGTTCATGAAGCCTTGGGGTAAGAACAAAGGAGGCAACTGTGAACATCAGACAACCTAGATGGTTCTAAAAACATAGCAAATCACTGACAATCCATCCTCAAATAATTTCGATTGTGTATGTTAATTTGCAGAGTCATTATGTCGTGAGGCACAGAATAATTTCATAAAGCACAGTACAGGTTCTTAAAATAGCTAAAGAAAACTGTACAGGGCACCAAAGTAACTATGACAAGAAATCAAGGAATCAAAAGCTCATTAGCTGTACTTAATCCTGATATTAATCAGAATGATCATTAAATCCAAATAGGTGCTGTTGGTAGTACAACTTTGGTTTCCTGGGATTTGAGCTTAAAAAATCTGGTCAGGTACCATTTTGGAATGTGTGTCCTGCCTCCGTGTCTGCCTGGATTATCTGTTGTTTGCTGCCCTGTATCCCCTTGGACCCAATTATGAATGGGCTTTGGCCTCAATGTTGATCTTATCCTTGTTAATTAAGGAGGTGCATTGGATTCACCATGCCCTTTCGGATAAAAATAATGACTAGGACTCTTTACTGAAACTATCTATATTCTGTTAAGTTTTCTGGGATCCCTCTACTCAGGTTAAGTCCTTTGTGAACACAGAGCCCTTTAGCTCTCAGGAAGTAAGTTTGAACTTTATGGATTTGCCATGTACGTTCTTTCTTAAATTCTCAAGCACTTAAGCTTAATTGACACTTTTAGGCCAGAATAAAAGGTAGCTTGTGTTAAATTTCTTTTTTTCAAATAACTGCCATCAGTATTGCACAGAAAATCAGGACAAAAATAGCAGCCTAAACTAGCAGGAGGAAATGAAATAATTCAGACTCAGTTGCATCGAGTGCATAATGAGAAACTAGTTTATCTTCTGAAAATTAGAAAGAAGAAATTATATATTTTTACATTGAAGACATTGTAGTTCTCCATGCGGTCCAGTAATTTATCCAGAGGATAAAGAGCTCGGCTGGCAGCATGCCAAGGAAGAAAATCCTTTTCCTCAGACAGGTATCTGATAATCTCGAGGGGAATATTCTGAGGCAAATAGCCTGCCCTGCACAGTCAAAAGAAAGTTAATGTTAATTAGATGCAGAAAAGATACACAATGATGTAAAAATGAAGATTTTATTTATGCAAATAAAAGACAAAAAGCAAGATTCATCACAGTCTGTAGAAAGGACACACAGTGATATGAAAATAAAATTACTCACTTTTAAAAACAGTGCTTGTTAGGATGCCAGAGCCACTTAATTTATACAGAGGCAGAGAGTTTGAATTTTATAAGAAAATGAACACATCAGAATGTGTTTTTGCAAAGGAGAGAACCAGGGAATTTTAACTGAGCCAATAGGTATTTCTTTGACAGAAACTCCAAGGATACCAAGTAATTGAAAGCAATTGAATGCTATCTTGTGGTTTTTGTAGTTCTATGTAATGACTTTTAGTTCACAGTGTTATCTAAAGGATGACTAAATTAAAGTATCAATATGCTTTAAACGTGTATGCTATATAACAATATAAACATTTTAAATTGTATATGTTGTGTATGTGTGTGTCTTAGGGCTTCTATTGCTGCAATGAAACACCATGACCAAAAAGCAAGGTGGGGAGGAAAGGGTTTCTTTGGCTTACACTTGAGCATTACTGTTCATCACTGATAGAATCAGGACAGGAACTCAAAGAACGCAGGATCCTGGAGGCAGGAGCTGATGCAGAGGCCAAGGAGGGATGCTGCTTACTGGCTTGTTTCCCATGGTTCACTCAGCCCACTTCTTACAGAGCCCAGGACCACCAGTCCAGGGATGGCATCACCCACCATAGGCTGGGCCCTTCTCCCATTGATCACTAAATGAGAAAATGCCTTACAGCTGGATCTCAAGGAGGCATTTCCTCAGCTGAGGCTCTTTCCTCTGATGACTCTAGCTTGTGTCAAGGTGACACACCAAAGCAGCCAGCATAGTGTGTTTGTACATACTGGAGTGTGCTATGTTATTGCAGGTGTGTGCATGCCACAGTGGACATGTGGAGGTTAGGGGACATCTTTGAGCATCAGTCCTCATCTTCTACTTTGTTTGAGAACCAGGTCTATCTTGCTCACCTCTGCAAATGCCATGCCAGTTGTTGGTCCATGAGTTTGCAGCAAACCTGCCTTTGCCTCCTTTCCTCTCAGAGGTACATTCTGGGATAAGAGACAGGTTACCGCAGCATCAATCTTTTTGGTTAAAAAGGGGGATGCCAACAGAGGCTAGAACAGGGCGTTGGGTTCTCTGGAACTGAAGTTACAGATGGTTGTAAACTACCATGTGGATGCTGGGAATTAAACAAGGATCCTGTGGAAGAGCAGCCAGGGCTCTTAACCATTGAGCCATCTCTGTAGCCCCTCATAGTTTTGTTTTCTGGATTTTTTGTTGAAAAAAAAAAAACAAAAAAAAAAAAACTTTTTATTTGTGCACAATAGAAGGCGGTCAAGGTGGAAGCAAATTTATCATTTTTATTTACACATTTTTTTTCATAATACTTAGTCAAATTAGGCTATGGGTAAATATCGGTGAATATTGTCTTACTGCTGTGTTTATTTATACTGTTGGAAATAAAAAACAATCCTGAATGTTGCACTTTAATTTTTCTCAAAAGGACGTAAAACACTGTGTGTCATTCTAAAGATTTTGATTTAGTTATGATACACAATCAATCATAGCTAATGTAAATAACACTCATTTGAGACTTTTTCTTTCAGCAATGGTGTTTAGAACACATCTAAATGACACTGTTCACATTTTATATTTCCATGTATAAACAACACCAAATTACCTAGGATGGTGTAAATAAGCAAATTTATCATTTAGCTAGGATTCTCTTTCAATAATAGTTAAATTTTGCTTTCATAGGTTTGTTGCAACTAAAGAAGAATATCATTTTAATAACATGGTATGATTTAAATTAAATATCATTTTCAAAAGAAATTTTCCCTCTTCTTGTTGGTCAGAGGACTACTCCCCAAACAAGGCAGAATGTTGTCATTGCCCCCTGGTTCCCTTAACTTAAAGGTAAGAAAGAACATTTGGTGAAGACAACATACATTTCTGGCATGGGACTTTAAGTTTTCAAGCTGGAACTACTGACCAAGGACTGGTTCTCACAGTATCACAATGAGCTGTACAAGTTTCTAATGCAGAGGGATAGTCAGTAGTCCTACAAAACTGTAAATTCAATGAACCAAAATAATGACTGAGCTGGCAAAGAATCCACAATGGTGGAATAGACATACTTTTAGCTTGGGTGGTAACCAATAGCTGTCTACTTGGATTGACATCCCACTCAGTAGGAGGGAACTCATGACTGGTACTATGAAACTGAGCCAACTACCTACAGCTGGAGATGTCATAGACCTGACATGTCTTATGACAAATATGATTCCTGTAAAAATGATGACAAATGATGATATAGAAATAGACATGCAAGGGAAAAGGCACTTAGATATAATTCTGCTATTAATGCTTTCTGTAAAATTAAGTAAATATTTCCCATTTTTTTTGTCTATAACAAAGCTAGACTAAGAAACAGCATTTTTGGTAATTTAATTCTAACTTATATAATCTACAATTTAAACTGCTAAAAACTAATTATAAGTTTGAAAACTTGAAAAAGTTTTCAAAAAAGTTCATATATATTTCATTCTTCAACTGCTAGTATATGGAAGTCTAAGAGGCAAGACTCAGATCCAGGTATTTAAAGACATCTGGCATTCTGCGACAGAGGAAGAAAAGTCAGGCTAGCCTGGTATACGTCCCACATAACACTAAGGCAAGGAAAATAATCATTACATACAGAAATAGAGCAAGCTCTGTTTTGAGGCCTTATGGCAGAAATTGCTACCATGCTGCTAAGTCCTAGCTTTATGTTTCTTCCTTAGACACATCACAAACTGAATTCCTGATAGTTAGGCATAGCCATGTGACAATGATCTAATAACAGAGTATGAATGTGAGTTTCTGACAAAGTTAATGTGATTTTATTTATATATATATATATATATATATATATAAAATAATCCATCTGGAACCCTGGAGAATTATATGGCAAATCCACTAGCCTATCCTAGATCTATTTTGCCAATAGAAAATAACTACCATTTTATTCAATCCACAACATTCCTGGATCTATTTTTTAAAAGCAGTTAACCTTCTCTAATGCAGTTTTCAAAGAGAATATGAAACAGATTACACTCAAATTATGCTCAGTCTCCCTCACTACCAACATATGTAAGTAATTACTTACTACATAATTCAATATACTTACATTTAAATCTACAGATCAAAATAGGCAGCTACCCTTAATTGGCCAAGGGGATGATCAGCTTCATGACAAAATGACAGAAAGTAAGAGATAAGGTTGGTTACCTAGCTTAGATGTGTTTGTCTAATTGGCTGGTAATGATGTTGGTGATTACTACTACTGATAATGAAATCAATATAGGAAGAGTGTGGATTCCAGTGAACAGAGCACCTCAAAAGCCTGAAGTGTTCAACACCATAGGGAACAAGCAAGGGTCCTGATGTTGAAATGCATTTTCCTTAAATTCGCATCACTGGGGGTAAGTGTTACTAGCAACATGAAAGAATAGCACATTTTCAGAATATTCCACATAAAATTGTGTTTACTAATGTCTTTTTTCATTAAGAAAATGTTTTCAATTCTTTTACACACCAAAGATTCCCCTCTTCTCTTCTTCTGCCCCTCCAGCCTCTGCCTCCCAACCCACCCCCACTCCCACCCACTATAAGGCAAGGCCTCCCATGGGGAGGCACATTCCATAGAGGCAAGTCCAAGATCCTCCCCCTGCCTCAAGGCTGCAAGAGGAGTCCCATCATAGGTTGTGGGCTCCATAAAGCCCACTCATGCACTAAATGGATTCTGATCATACCGCCAGTGGGCCTCCCAAGCAAATCAAGCTACCCAACTGTCTTGCCATGCAGAGGCCCTAGTCCAGTCCCATGCAGGCTCCATAGCCACTGACCCAACTTTCATGAGGTTCCTCTACTTTGGTTTGTATCGTCCCTGCATGTTTCCCCATCATGATCCCAATGTCCTTGCTCATAGTATCCTTCCTCTCTCTCTTTGATCGGACTCCTGGAGCTCTGTCTAGTGATTGGTTGTGGATCTCTGCATCTGCTTCCATCAGTCACTGGAGAAAAGGTCTATGATGACAGTTAGGAACAAAACATGGCTGTCTGCTCTCCCCATATTTATTCAATATAGTACTTGACATTCTAGCTAGAGCAATATGATAGCAAAAGGAGATCAAGGGATACAAATTGGAAATTAAGTCAAATTTTCACTATTTGTAGATGATATGATAGTATACATAAGTGACTCCGAAAATTCTACCAGGGAACTCCTATAGCTGATAAACATCTTCAGTAATGTGGCAAGAGACAAGATTAACTCAAAAAAATCAGTAGCTCTCCTATATAAAAATGATAAATGGGCTGAGAAAGAAATCAGAGAACCATTACCCTTTAAAATAGCCACAAATAATATAAAATACTTTGGTGATTGCTTTGGAGGAGGTGGGAATGGGGGGTGGGCTGGGGGGAAGGGGAGAGGGTTGGGAGGGTGGAGAACAAGGGAATCTGTGGCTGATATGATATGAAACTGAGTTGTATTGTAAAATAAAATAAAATACCTTGGGATAACTCTAACTAAGCAAGTGAAAGACCTGTATGATGAGAACTTGAAGTCTCTGAAGAAAGAAATTGAAGAAGATGTCAAAAAATGGAAAAATCTCCCATGCTCATGGATAGGAAAGATTAACATAGTAAAACTGGCAATCTTACCAAAAGCAATTTACAGATTCAATGCAATCCCCATTAAAATCCCAACACAATTCTTCACAGACCCAGAAAGAACAATACTCAACTTCATTTGGAAAAAACAAAAAACCCAGGGTAGCTAAAATAATCCTGTACAACAAAACCACTTCTGGAAGCATCACCATCCTTGACATCAAGCTCTATTATAGAGCTATAGTAATAAAAACAGCTTGGTATTGGCATAAAAACCAACACGTGTACCAATGGCATTGAACTGAAGACCCTGACATTAATTCACACACCTATGATTTTTGACAAAGAAGCCAAAACTGTACAATGAAAAAAAGAAAGCATCTTCAACAAATGGTGCTGGCATAACTGGATGTCAACATATAGAAGACTGTAAATAGATCCATATCTATCACCATGCACAAAACTCAAGTCCAAGTGGATCAAAAACCTCAATATAAAACCAGTTACAATGAACCTGATAGAAGAGAAAGCAGGAAATAGTCTTGAATGCATTGGTACAGGAGACCACTTCCTAAATATAACACCAGTACTACAGACACTGAGAACAACAATTAATAAATGGGACCCCTTGAAACTGAGAAGTTTTGTGGGGCAAAAGACACAAACAGTAGGACAAAACAACAGCCCACAGAATGGGAAAAGACCTTCACCAACCCTACATCTGACAGAGGGCTGATCTCTAAAATATATAAAGAACACAAGAAACTAGACATCAAAATAACAAACAATCCAATTAAAAAATGGGTTATAGAGCTAAACAGAGAATTCTCAAATGAAGAATTTCAAATGGCCAAAAGACATTTAAGGAATTGCTCAGCATCTTTAATTATCAGGGAGATGCGAATTAAAACGACTCTGAGATACCATCTTACACCTGTCAGAATGGGTAAGATCAAAAGCACTGCAGACAGCTTATGTTGGAGAAGATGTGGAGCAAGGGGAACACTCCTCCACTGTTGATAGGAGTGCAAACTGATACAGCCACTTTAGAAATCAGAATGGAGGTTTCTCAGAAAATTGAGAATCAATCTTCCTCAAGACCCAGCTATACCACTCTAGGGCATATACCCAAGGAATGCTCAATCTTACCACAAGGACACATGCTCAACTATGTTCATAGCTGTATTGTTCATAATAACCAGAGCATAGAAACAACCTAGATGCCCCTCAATTAAAGAATGGATTAAGAAAATGTGGTACATATACACAATGGAGTACTACTCAGCAGAGAAAACCAATGACATTATAAGGTATGCAGGCAAATGGATGGAATTAGAAAAAATCATCCTGAGTGAGGTAACCCAGACTCAGAAGGACAAACATGGTATGTACCCACTCATAAGTGGATACTAGATATAAAGGGTAAACAAGCAACAACCCACAACTCCAGAGAAGCTAACTAACAAGGAAGACCCAAAGAGGGACACATGGACCATCCTGGGAAGGGGAAATAGATGAGATCTCCATGAGTAAACTGGGGTTGCAGGGTAGGCAATGTAGGGTAGGGGATAGGGGATGAGAATATAAGGGAATGGGATGGTTGAGCTGCAACAGGGAGGGATGGGGGATGCAATGAAAGAGATACCATGATAGAGAGAGGCATCATGAGGATAGAGAGAAATCCAGTGCTGGGGAGGTTGCCAGGAATCCCCAAGGATGACCCCAACCTGGGCAACTAGCAATAGTTGAGAGGGTGCCTGAACTAAACTGGCTTGCCCCAGAGATCAGACTGGTGAGTACTAATGTCTTAAGAAAACGTTGTATCTGATATCTAGCTCCTTAACTACTATGGACCTGAAAAATCAGAAATAAGGCAATGAGGAACATTAATGACAAAGCTTGATAGACATCATAGAGCTGCTTCTCCCAGTCTCTATGGGCCCCAAGACCCTTCCCATCTTTCCCACCTCCTTTTTCAATTTGCTAGAGCTTGCAATGAAATATATCTTTAGGCATACAAGACAGCATTTCTATAAGAGGGAGATTAAAGCCAGACTATATTAGCTGATCTTAAAATGCTCTGATCTTAACTAGTTATTTTCACCTAGGATCCAGAACTGCTTTTAGAAAACTATTCTGACTCCCTGTTAATCCTTGGATCTTCAGTGATGGGTAGCTTTGATATAAATAACTTACTTTTCAATGTGGGCTTCCTATAACAGTAATTGATTCATCCATGCTTCAAAACTAGATACACACACACACACACACACACACACACACACACACACACACACGTACACACGTACACACGTACACACATACACATGTACACACATTCATGCATGCATTTATTGCTTAGTTCAAAAATTATTTAAAGCCAAGAATTAGCTCAATACATATTTCATAATATATGAAAGACACAAGATACTGTTCATGTCCTTTAGGCACAGAATTTTAAAGCATAGTTGGAATACTTAATTGAAAAGATTTACTGGGTTTTATTTGCTGTTCTTTACTGTTCATTATTAAATGACTTTTATATGTTCTTTGTAGGAAGATCCTATACCTTAGATAGACTCCCCAATAGCTCTTGGAGCATAAAATAAAGGAGATAAATCATGGGAGAAGTATCTCATTCAACCAATTGTACAGCTTTCGAGAAAAAAAATTTTTATAATTGATGCATTGCTGAACTCTTGTCTTCAGAGATGAGAGAAGTAACTTAATTGGTAGCTCCATGGAGTTCAGAACATGAGAAGCAGCAGAGCAATTAGTCCTGCCAGTCCTTCTCCTGTTCTTACTCTCCAAGATGGCCAATTCCACCCTTAGGAACTTATTTTCTGGGCTTCTATAGCACTCAGACCAACTTCTATTACAACTATTATAAATAATTATAATAGAATATATCCTTGTTACCAAAATATTTTTTTTCATTCCCTGGGTTTGGCTCCTTAAGAAATTAAAGTGTGTTTATCATATCTTTTTAGCCAATATCTTATTGCAAAAACTGGCACCAAATAGGCACTTGGTAAATATTCCTTAAATTATGCCAATAATATTGTGTCATAAAAAAAGCAAGAGCACTGGCCAAGTTCTCTAAAACTCACATATTATAATTTCCTCAAAAGTCAGCATTTTCGAAGGTTAAAAGTTTGCAGCAAAATGGGGAGATTATAGTAGAGTGATACAGTGTTATCTCTATCCCTTTTGTTACTGACACATAGAGATGGTAAACTCATTGATATCTAGTCAATAGCTTTGAATGTACCTGTCTAAAGCAGAGCAAAATAGCTTCACAAGCAATGAGAGGACGTGGCCATTACGTGAACACCTCTGTCATTGCTGATTAGGAAACTGCTTTCCTGAAAGCGAGGATATTATATCAGAGACTGAAATGTTTTGCTGAAGCATGGGGAGGCCTCTTCCTCATGGTCATCAACTCAGCAAAGGCGGCCTGCAATGTGCCGTTGCTTCCTTCTTTAGTAGACATTTAATCATTTAAAACAAAAGCAATTAGACCTATTTTGGCAACATGCACACTCTCACTTCCACCATAGCAAAACCGGATTTATATCTTCACACAGACTTATTTATTGCCAAACATTATTTCATATGAAATCAGCCATGATCTTAATAGGTATGAAATTATTTGGCCCCACAGAAAGAAAAATATCTGTTTTATTGGAAAAGTAATTTGTAGGAGACTCTATTTTTAAAAATGATGCTATTATACATTGATAACCTGTTGTTTACCAGATATGATGTTATGGGGAAGTTATTCCAAGTTTATTGGTTTAATAGACTTAAGAATAATGAAGCTAAGGTTCAAGTTCACTACAATTATGTACACCTATCATATAATATGGTAGTTTACAAGAAATAATCATTGTGTCCTTCTTACTTAGATAAACACATTAGTTGGAAATTAAAGCCAGGGCTGTCAATAAAAGTACTGTCGGGTTCCTCCACATGAAATTACCTCTCAAAATTCCATTTTTAACTAAGTTAAATTTTTTCCTTCCCCTCCTTCATTCCTTCCACATTTATTTACTTTTGCTTTGTTTGAATTAGTACAAAAATACATAATATAAATATAAGCTGCTATGGAAAGCAAAGAAAGTAGTGTTAGGGGCTTCAGCCCAAATTGTCCCAACTTGCACATGTGTTTGAGCACTTGGTCATCAGCTGGTGGCACTGTTTGGAAGGCTGTGCCATCCTTCCATTGTAGGGCCTGAGTGGGAGGCATGGGGGCACTACTGGTGGGTCTTTGAGTGTCCAACATGCTTCTGGTTGTAGCCTATGTTTTCTGTCTCCTGGTCTGAGTCATGCAAGTAGGCAATCCCAAATTCCTGTCCCGTCGACTGAAACGCTGCTGCCACCACCATGATTTCCTTTTCAGGATGGAGAGAGGACCTCTGAAACCACAAGTCCAAGGTCATCCTTCTCCCTTAAGTCATTTATGACAGGTACTTCTGCCACAGAGACAAAAGTAACAGATGCAATTGGACACTCTATGTATTACTGAAAGTGTGGGAAAGGTGTGTGGATTCATGACTGCGAAGAGATTCTACAGCTCCAGGTTCCTTTCCGTCATCCCGCCTTTCACTTACAATCCTAAACAGGGGGAAGAAGTCAATTTCTTTTCCTTTTGTCTTATTAGCATTGGAAGTTAATAGTGTTTAAATTGAAATACCTCTCAAAGTGAAGGTTCACCAAGCGAGGATATTGGCTGAAAGATAATGGTGTTTATGGTCAGCAGAAGTTGAGCTGAGAATACAGAAAAGTAGAGGAGACTTCCCTTTCTTAAGGGTTCATCAAAATCGTATCGTCCTGTTGAATTCCCTCCCCAATGTTTTCCTTCAGTAGTTTTATCTATAAGGGCTTTATCATCCTACTAGAAAATCTAGATCCACATCTGCAATCAATATTTGAAGAGTTCAGCTTGTTGTACAGGTTGTCTTCCTGTGGCCTTCACAAGTGCCTTCTGTTGGGCCTGATGGCCAGAGTACCCTGGAAAGGTCAAAGCAGAGCAGCTGAGGCCTACAATTGACCAGTAGTACTGTCGTGTAGAGCATTTCAGACAGGATGAAATCCATGATCGAACTCATGTCTACTTCTGCAGCAGCCTTCTGCTATGGCTCAGTGCTGTATGCTGTGAATGTGTTGCTCTGATTGGTTAATAAATAAAGTGCTGATTGGCCAGTAGCCAGGCAGGAAGTACAGGCGGGACGAGCAGAAAAGAGAATTCTGGGAAGAGAAAGGCAGAACAGGGAGACGCTGCAAGCTACCGCCATGAGAAGCAAGATGTAAAGATAACAGTAAGCCATGAGCCATGTGGGAAGGTATAGATGTATAGAAATGGGTTAATTTAAGCTATAAGAACTAGGTAGCAAGAACCCTGCCATGGCCATACAGTTTTAATTAATATAAGCCTCCGTGTGTTTACATGGGTCCAAGCAGCTGCAGGACTGGCAGGTGAGAGAGATTTGCCCTGACCATGGGCCAGGAGGGACACAGGAAAACTTCAGCTATAGCTCAGTGGAATTTGGTATAAAATGAGATGCCTAGTGCAGACTCTCTAGCACTTCAGGCCCTCCAGGGTGCACACTGTTATGTGGGTGTCTACACTTTCACTGCACAGCAGGATCTGGGGTTGTTTCTCACATATGATGAAAGGTACTATAAGTTTTTGAGCTGAGGAATGGCATGATCTGACTTATGCTTTGAAAGCCTGACTCTGGCTACTGTGGATACAAAGTCAAATGAGCCACAGGATCTTTCCAGATAAGAAAGAAGCCAATTATGATTTCCTAGTTGATCCTCCCACTTTATGCTGACTTGGAAATTTTATATTTAGTAAGTGAAATGGATGACGTGAAGACAAAAAAAAATGACTTTTTGAGATTTGTTAAGCAAGAGTTTGCTTTTTAAAGTATGAGAAACAAAAATTCCTCAATCTTCTCCACGTTTAATTTATTTTAAAAACAGTTCTGATAATGGAGGAGAGACCAATAACACATACATCCTTCAGTCAACAACTGGGTATATTTTAAAATAAAACATCCTTAATAGTCAAGAAGCTGTATATTTATATCTGGGTTAATTGGTAGAATTAATAGCAAATTTAAATGCAGAAAATAAATTGATTGAATAAGGAAAAATTATCAAGATTGTTTATGATTTCCATGGAAAATTGAATTCCTAAAGCTATATTTTAGCTCTGCTTATTCAGCTGTGAAGTTTTCTAATGATCTAAGGAGCCACTTGGGAGTAAAAGGAATAACAATAACAATAAAAACCAGCAAGATTTTGCAGAGGCTCGGTTACTTCCACAAAGATATCAAATCAGTTACCTAAAGACCCATAAATCAGGGAGTTTGCTAACTTCCTATATGACTGCTTTGAGAGAAATGTGTGAATAACAGGAAACTAGAAAAGAGAAAGCATCCCTCAAACTAAACAACTGCAAAATCACCACACACATCTTCTTCAGTCTAAAATTTGTTGCAAGTTTTGCCATATGTGTGTGTGTGTGTGTGTGTGTATGTACAAATGCACATGAGAGTTTATATATTTAACTTCTGTATTTTTCCTGCCGTCAGAGTTTTTCAGAAGGTCCAAGGATTTGTTCTAATACCATTCTGTTAGAAAAATAAATTTTATTCACTATTGTGGGGTATTTTGGTTAAATGTATCTTTGAGATCCTGAGTAACAAGGCTATGAATGCTTTGTGTGCAGTGTTTTGTGTTGATATTGTGTCTCCCAATATATTGTGCACCCTAATCAACTTATCTTGTGTCAGAGAACAGAACAGCCATTAGATAGACATAGAGGCCAGAAAACGATGGCACACACACCTTTAATCCTATCACTTGGGAGGCAAAGATCCATTTGGATCTCTCTGAGTCCAAGGCCACACTTAAAACAGAGCAAGGTGTGGTGGCACACACCTTTAATCCCAGGACTTGAGATCTCATGTCTTGCTTGGGAAAGAAACACGTCTTTAACCCCAGGAAATGATGGCAGGAAGCAGAAAGGTAGCAGCAGTTCAGCTGAGACCCTCAAGGGTAAGGACTCAGAGGCTTTCAGTCTGAGGATTCATGGGAACAGGATCAGCTGAGAAGTTGTTGAGGTGAGGTTGGCTGTGGCTTGTTCTGTCTCTCTGATCTCTCAGCTATCACCCCAATATCTAGCTCTAGGTTTTTTATTAATAAGACCTTTTAAGATTCATGTTACAGTGTTTGCACATTCAGAATAAACAGATTAACTAAATTCATATTACCAAGGTAGATTCTAACAGATAGCCAATATTGAGTACTACTCAGTAAATCTATAAGTGTATGTTTTCAATCTTTGTCAACAGCAACTCATCACAAAGGAAAAGGTAACCCATACATGTGAACACACACACACACACACACACACACACACACACACACACACACACACACACCAGACAAGCACAGACGACCAACATGGATACACCATTCTCTGTGTGTCCATTTAGTTAGTAGTTCTGTACATGAATTATGTAATTGAAACCTAAAATATCATAACTGTATCCAATGTATGGTTCAAAACAGGCTCTGAAAGATTGCTTTATACTCTGGCATCATATTTTAAATAAATGTTCTGTTAGTATTTACCAAATACTCTTTTCCCTAACCCATAATATTCTTAACACTACTTGAAGAGGCATGGACCCTGGAGAAAGACTGAAGCTAGCCCACCTCACCTAAAACTCTCAGAAGAAAATCTTAAAACCAAGTCTACTACCAGTATATCTACAGAAGTATCAATATAGATGTATTTGAACTTTAACTTCTAGGATCACCTGAAAGCAAAAGAAAAGGAATATGAGAGCATTTTGTAAACTTTAAAGTACTGCACAAATGTGGGCAGCTTTAAGAATGGAAACTTGGAGCTAGAATTCAGCAGCCACATGTTCAACATCTGTATTCTGACCTTGATTTGTTCCTCACATCCAGCTACTAAACCCATGTACAGAACCCAGCACATCCATTTTCCCCGTGGGGACAAAGCACCAAATGATAGTGTAATTGCCAAGGGAAAATTATTACGCTATTCTGAATTATTTCCTTCATAAATCCCAGACCAGTCAAGCAGGCTCTGTCACAAAAACGACAGGGTTGCTGTACAGCGGTAAGAACCCTACACACAAGTGTCCCATAAATCCCTGAGCATCACAACCCTCCAAAGTCATTTTGAATCATGTGTGTAAATCAAGAGCAGGAAGCAAGGCTGGCAATGTGTTGGTCAACACTGAGGAAACAGCGAACATGAGATTTACTTGGTTATCAGTAAGCGAAATATGCTTAAATATTCCATCATCTGTCTCATGTACATTGCATGCCACATGGGAAACATTTTTTTTTTGGTCTTGAACATTTTATAATATTGCATGCATGAAAAAATAAAGCAGATTTTTTTATTTAATAACAATCAATAGACTATCATTCTCATTTCCCTTCAACTAGCTAGCTGCCATTAGGCATAGCAAAGCATAGCAAAAAAAATGAATAAATAAAAATAAAAAAAACAACAGTTTCAAGCAATACAAAATGATGCAAAAGGACAGGAGAGGATCCACCTCTGGTATGGGCCATGCATTTTCTTCTTCTGTAATCTTAGTAAAATATTCTGTACTTACAGAGAAATGAAATAGCTAATCTAACTCTTTATGACTTAAATTGATATTTTCCCACCTCTCAGAATATTATGCTCTATTCCAAATTAGAGGTAAAAGCTACCCAGAGCCATTACGGATGAAATGTGAAAAATAAAAAAAAAAATACTGTTTTATTACTAGTGAGACAGAAAAAAAGACTTCAAATATATAATCACTATATAGGAAATGATATGTCTAGAGACAAAAATGCATGTGGCCACTGGCAATAACCTTTAGATAAGCAGGAATGGCAGTTATGTTTTTGGGTACTTTGTCCTTATAACATTTCCAATCAATGATCTGAAGATATTAAGGACAAAACTAAACATGTTGATTGAACCACAAGTATTGTAGGGTAAATGGCAGTGTCAAAATGATGATAACAACTTATGTAAGAATTGCTACATACATAGAGTTTGAGCTGGACCTGAGAAGTTTTAGTACATAGAATTAAAATACATTGAAATTATTTGAAATCTGCTGCTGGCTATGCATATTATAACAACTGATATTTTTTTGTTCTGTCCACTCCAAAATGTTTTGTTTGGAACATTACTAAACAGGGGTTATGTGGGAACTTGATGTTCAACTCTCTCTGTTTCAACAGCAACTCCCAGGATTAGCAAACCAACATACATTAGTTGTACAGAAATATTTAATTAATCCTGGATTCTGCGCCTAGAAATAGGCGACCTTAACTTTTCCTTGATTTTCTTTAATGTTGGCGATGTTCACATAAAACTTAGGGAAAATAATGATGATGATGTCCTAACTGCTTAATGATGATTAACAATTAGAGGGCATTAACAGTATAGATTTACTGTGTTCCAACAGTGACACTCATTAATTTTAATAACAGCCCCATAGTTGAGCCTATTTTACTGCCTGAAAATTTACCCCTCATTACCACTTATAAAAAGTAATTTTCTGAAGTTGAAGCAACAATGAAAATAAAAGACAACAATAAAAGATGTGCTAGCTACTTTGGAAAAACTATATATTCATATTATTCCAAATTATGGCTCCAAACCCTATATGTTCATCTGTTTTACAAAAAAATTGTATTAGTTTGAAAGCTGTATCTTTCTAAAATTTTCACATATAAGTTCAATAATATTTTAATATGGATAAAAAGATAAATAATTATATGACAATTCTAGGATCTTTAAAGTAAATTCCACTGTTGCTTGGTGTGTAATGCTAGTAGAGCAGTCATTTTCAGGAACAAAAAAAACCATTTCATATTGGATAGCAGAAATTTAGGATAAAATATGCCAAAATAAGAAAGTATTTCTAATGTTATTTATTCTTTGATGGTTTCATATGTGTAGATGATGCATTAATTCATACAGCCTTCCCACTCTCTGTAACCTTTGCTCACCTCCTCCTCCTCTTCCTCCTGGATTTCATTCAGTCCATTTTACCTTCTGCTTTAAAAATTTAAATTTAATTTTAAAAACTTTATAAATTCCACTCAACTCAGTTACGGTTTCTTTCATGACCCTAGATGGGGGTTGTTTACTGGAGCGTGGTCAACTCACCAGTGGCCACACCACCGGAGTAAATGACTTCCTATCACCTTTAACCACGACGGAAAGGGGGGTTCCCCAACCCCAATATATCGGTGCTCTCTGCCTTTTTACACTGGGCAATAGTTCGTGTAAAAGCTAACCATGGGTCAAAGTCCTTCAAACGAGAGGAAATTGAGTACCCAACCCTAATGCTCATTGACCTCACCTCTACCAAGGTGTGCAACACACAAAGCAAAGAAGGCAGAAGGAATGTTAGAGCTGGAGGATGGGAGCGGCGCCATGAAACACCGTCTACTGGACCCGCCACACCCTTTCACTCATGAACTCACAGCAGGTATGGTAACTTATTTAATACCCGTGTAAGATAGGGCCTTTCAGAATTCCATCACGGAAATGTACTTCTAAAATGGATTGTTTTGATCAAGTAGCTAAAGAAAACTGGTATGTTCCACCTGGCTTAAAATGAACTTCAAGAATTTATGCCTTAACCCTACATCAAAAGGAACTGTCCTTTTCCATTAAATCAGACTGGCCTTAGACCACTTCCTAAGGATGCCTCTGTTCCAAGTTCTTCTGCATGCTTTCTTCAAACTGTTCCTTCCTGGGAGCCACATTTCTTTATTTTAATTCATTTAAATGTAAATTGCATGGATGGGTATTTTATTTTTTGCATAGGGTAAATTTCTGCCACAACTGTGATTTCTAACCCTTTTTCTTGTGGCAGTTTCCTTTAGGTGCAGGGCTTTCTTTCCTGGCTGGTTTCATCACCATTCACATTTGAAGCAGGGAGTGCTGTATGATACAAGTCGCCGTTGATGGAGCACAGTTAGGGAGCAGTTGTGGTAAATAGATTGGAGCAGAAGCAGTTTCCATTTAGGGTTGTTATTTCAGATCTGGTTCTGATCAAATCAGTAGTTCCATCTGTTTAGGGGCATATTTCTTCTCCATACTCCCATTTCGGATAGGCAACCAAGTGGTGTGATTCACAGTTGAACCCTATGTATCGCAGGTTCTCGTTGTGGTGATTTAGGATTTAATTGCTTCTTCCAGCTGCCTCAATTTATCGCTGCCAAGCCAATTGCCACATATGTATCTTCCAGCCCACCACTCACGCCCTCTGCTTCCCGCAAAAATGAAGGTTCACAAGTCTTTGGTAACTGGTTTGAATTTGTTTCCCAATGTTCCATGTGGAGAAAGATGCAGCAATGTCAATCAGCATGCCTCCTGATGTCAATATTCTAAGTGAGGCAGCCCCCTTAGCGGTGTGGCTTATGGTATCGCAGGGTACCATGCCCCATAGAAGATCTGCCGCTGCTTTCATCTGATCGCAGAATATGCCTGTGCATTGATTCATAACTGACTGGATTTGCCATGATGTGTTTTTGTGACTTGGCATCATGTCTGTCTTTAAATTGCATTTATACACATACAGAGTTGTTATTTTTTTTTATCTCTATTGTCTTCTTTTTTTGTGGAGTCAGGATAGCGTTACTGCTATTTGCAGTAGGTATTAGGGAATTAGAGGAAAATAAATATGTATGTTTCACTGTATTCAAATAAATATCTGTAAAGAAACAATGGAAAAATAATTGGTCTTGCTAACACGATTGTGAGAGGCTGCTGGCACCAGCACCCTCCTGCAAATATTGCTCAGGGCACATTCCGATGTTATCCGTAGATTACTCTGCTTATGCTTCAGCACATCGATGCTTTCTGTCTCTGCATGTCACTGAAATTAGGCACCACTGTTGTCAGTGATGTACATCTTAGGAAAGTAGGCAGATGTGAAGCAAATCTTTTTCAGACTGGCATATTAAAATTGCGTATATGTTCCTCCATACCTTAACTCCTTCTGTCTTTCTGTAACTGAGACAATTCCAATTTGACCAAAATGGCTATATATTCAAAGTAACAGCCCCAAGTCAGGCACAATGGCACACATCTGTCAACTCACCACTCAGGAGGCTGAGACAGGAGGATTGTTAGTTTAAGGCTAGCCCTGGCTACATAGCAAGACTCTGTCTTAAGAAAACTTTTTAAAAGTCATAGGTAATTTTTGATATATTTAAGCACACACATGTGTACACACACACACACACACACACACACACACACACACACACACCAGAAGAAAAGCATAGCTAATTACTAAATATATAACATTAGAGAAGACATTTATTTATGTCTTCCTTTTCTTGCTAAATGCTAGGCATGATAAACAATTGTGGAAGAGTGCTTAAAGTTAGTTAATTTTATTTGGTTAAATACCTATTTAATAATTGTCTGAGATACATAGTATTTTTAAGAGCACTATATTTTAAGGGGGGAAAAGAGAGATTACAAGGTTCCTTTCCTTTCTCCTCCTCCGTTATGGCATTATATAAGGAAAAATATCCTGGAACATATGTGCCTTTGAAGAAGAAGCCCCACATAAAATTTCTATTTTAGACATTTTAAAAAGTCTCATGCTATTTCTATTTTGGAATATAAATGTAGACATATAATATATAACTTTATCTTAACATTTTCTAAGCAAAATACAAGTTGCTTTTGACTAACAATATAATACAAAAAGTCCACAAAATTGCTAATGGTTGTTCAGAAGGGAACAAAACAATGCTACAATAGTCTAAGCTTGGATCCAACACTGAGAGACTCCAGGGACTTTCAGGTAAAGGAGTCTCACTGGAAAGATATCTGCATGTCCACATTGCTTGTGAGATCTTCACAAAGCATGACACAGTCCACAGGGGGACAGAGCTTTTCTTTTCTATAGTGCAGTCTCATTAGTGACATAATTCAGAGAAATATGCTTTACAGCAGGATCACATAAAAAAGTGAAGCTGGTTGTCAAAAAGAACTTTTGAAAATGGCCTTTCTACTTTGGTAAGTCACTCTAAAGTTCCAGTTTGTATATTTCCCCTCAATCTAGACCCGCGATTCTCAATGTGTGGGGTATCAACCCCTATAGGACTCACATATCAGATATCCTACATATCAGACATTTAT
Source organism: Peromyscus maniculatus bairdii (assembly GCF_049852395.1). Lineage (NCBI taxonomy): Eukaryota > Metazoa > Chordata > Mammalia > Rodentia > Cricetidae > Peromyscus > Peromyscus maniculatus. The sequence goes on from NC_134869.1 coordinate 38,650,593, forward strand.
GTTATGATTGATAACAGTAGCAAAATTGCAGTTATGAAGTAGCAACAAAAATAGTTTTATGGTTGGGAGGTTACCACATGAGGAACTTATAATAGGATTGCAGTACTAGGAAGGTTGAGAACCACTGCTCTAGACTTTTAAAATCAGAGAATGTATGTATCTTAGTCTATATTTTATAACAGATTGCCATAATTCGTTTTAATGTAAATTTAATAATTTCTCATATCAATTTTGTCATGTTTTAATCTTGCAATGCATCTCTATTATAGCCATTTTATTTTGGGAACTCTTTGAAAATTATTCCTGCAACATTAAGGTCTGCTAACGTGTTTTAACAACTATTGATAGCACCTAACACTAGGTATGAACAATACCACAACATGTACAAGAGGTTTCTTTCCTACATTAATCTTTAAACACCTTCTTAAAGACTCATTTGCCATTTTCTCTTTCATAATCATCAGGGAAAATGTTGGTATTCTGCTAAAAATGTACACTCCTTTATTGTTAATTTTTGGGTTTTGCATTTTTGTTTTTTTGCTTTTTGGTTTATATTTATCTGTGTGTATATGTATATGTGGGGGGGAGGGGGAGGGGATGTGTATGTTGAGTATTCACACATGCAGGCCACAGCTCAGATGTAGAGCTCAGAAGAACAACTTTGGTAATGAGGTTCTCTCCTTCTATCAAGTGCATTGCAGGGATCAAACTTAGGTCATGAGGCTTTGAAGCAAGTGGCTTTATCTACTGAGCCATTTTTCCAGCTCACACATTTGTCTTTGAACTATCTAACATGGATAGTAAATAAACACCACCCACATTCAACATATTTTACTAGAAAACCTTCTGAAACTATATTTTTCAAATTTAAGATATTTCAGTATATTCTATAAAATTTTGTAAAACTAGTAAGAAAATGGTGAGAAGATTCATATAACCATCAACTTGATGAAATCCAAATATTTCTACCATATAAAATTTAATAAAACTTGCCGGAAAATGTTTTGTTTAAAGGTAGGTTGCTCTCAAGAATCACAACAATGTGTTTATGTGGAGATGTGTGTATCTCTTTCAGCCACTTGCCAGGAATTTTAAGCATAATGTTAGCGAGTAACTTTTATATTTAAGATTTTATGATATATTTTAAAGGCCTAATAGGTTATGATGACATTTCCAATCAAAGGAAAGCTAAAAAGAACTCATTATAGGGAAATAAGAATAAAGTTTAAAACTGGAGTCAACTAGGACATTAAAATGAACTACATTAAAATTTGATTATATACTTCCAATAAAATCCATCCTCAGTCATTTGCTTAAAAGCGAGGTGAAGGTAATGTAAAGAGAGAATTCTTTTATTCTGTGTTTTCCAGGCCCGGACTGTCAGCTCAGTGTCTTATAGCTCTTTAATAGCATGATTAAGACTATTGACTATGGTGACTGTCACACAATCACAGGGAATATCAGGATTGCCTTGGTCCTGGTGTCATTTTGAAGATTTCAATTTCCCTGTTTTGTTTAATATTCAAAATAAAAAAAAATCTCTTTTGCAAATGCAATTTTATTACTATTTGTAAATGGCTAGGGTGAGAATGAAAGAGGAATGATCCTAATTAGTCATAATAATAAAAACCTGGAGTCAAATACCTAAGTTAAAGCTGAAAGATCAGAGAAGCAAAGGAGCAGCCACAGTCACCTCTGACCTCTCCAATTCCTCTGACTTTTAAGGGATCTCCTGTCTCTGTCCTGCCATATCACTTGCTGTGTCCAGTCTGTACAGACCTCCAGATCTCTATGGTTAACTAGTGGCTAGCTCCACCCTCTGATCCTCAGGCAAACTTCATTTGTCAGAATACAAACACAGTATCACAACAGACTATTAATTTGTTTCGAGTCATGTTGTTTTGTTCTTTTTTTTGTTTTTTTCTACTTTTTTGTAATTAAGACAAACATTTGTGTCTAATTTCAGACTGAATGACCTGAATCTCTATTCTTTTTAAAGCTAAAAAGATAATAAAATAACAATTAATTAAATAACATTTAAATAAATAGTTCGTAAACTTCTTTTTGGCTAGGGTCTAAAATAATACAAAAAGTTAAATGAATGACTTCAGTTCTAAAAATTAATTATTCTAGAAAACACATATTCTGACTAAGAAATTTACTCATCTTGAAGAGCAACTTGATAATTTGTTTCAAAATATAGAAACATATTTACATTGATAAGGACAGCAATCAAAATTCTAATATATGTCTTAGTGAACAATTAAAATAATAAAACTGAGCACAGAAATGCTTTTATCCATATTCATAAACGTTACTAAATTTCAGAAGGGATAAAATTATTTCATGATGTGCAATCAATTATAAAATATGAGCTGAATTTCAAGCAATCCCTAGCTAAGTGACTCCAAAGATCATATTACTTTGTGCTTGCTCTTACACCTGTAATCTGAGAGGTTTAATTTCACTGATAATATCTTTATTCTGATAATGATAATAATATCCAGAAAAGGGGATAGTGTTGCACTTTCAGAAAGGTCCTAAGTGCACTTTCTGCTTCCTGAAAGCTGGTCTGGTGACAGAGATGAACATGTGGGGAAACCTGTAACTTTTCTGTCCTGGAAACCAAGACTGAAGCTTGGATAACATATGCACAGAAGAGTAAGGTGCCCACAAAAGTAACTCCAATAAAATTATGCAACACTAACAAAACTGTAGAACTAAGTCTATCTGAATCAAAAATTACATTAAATATTAAGAGGCTAAATAATATTTGAAAGGCAGACACCATTCAGAATAAAAATGTGAAGTTATCTGCAAAATGAGGAAATTTTAGTATAAACACAGTGAACTGTTCAAAGTGGATATTAAGTGAAGTGTCATGTAAAAGGGCAAGATAAGAAGACTGGAGCGACTATATTAATGTGGAACAAACAGACTTCACAATGTAATGTACTGTCAGTGATAAAGAGGGATGACTCATAATAACAAAAGTATTAATTACTTAGGGAGAAAGATCAAGCAAACATTTAATTTACCCCAAAATTAAAATAGCTAAAGCAAACATTGATATAATCAGAATGAATAGTTTTCTAATAATTATAACCATTGTCCCATCAGATTAAAACACTAATCCAAAAGTCAGGAAAGCTCTAGATATGTATAGCACATTCAAACTTCCTCAATTTAATGTACCTAACAAGAAAAGAACACACATTCTCAAACAGATTCTGGCTGGGATAGAGACGGGTCTGAGGCATAAAACAAGATGAAGATTTGAGCTTGGAAAGATAGAGTACATTCTCTAACCATAATGGAATTTAGAAGTGTGAATACCCAGGAAGGTATAAAATAAATAGACTTTAGATAGATAGATAGATAGATAGATAGATAGATAGATAGATAGATAGATGATAGATAGATAGATAGATGATAGATAGATAGATGATATTTATGAATATTTGCTATAACATAGACCTCAAATGACTCCCCAAAATCCTCATTTAATGCTAATAATGTATTGTCACACATAACCATTTTGGGGTAAACAAATCACACTTAAGGGCAGGCCCCATATTCAGCTGTAGATAACTAACACAAAACAAACTCAGTGGTAATTTTTTGTGATTTTTTTTGCCTCATTTTGCTTTGTTCAGGAATTTTTTACCCTAATAATTTTTGCTTATTTATTGTGGTTTTGATTGTGTATTTTTAACAGTGTGTGAGGTGTGTCTGTGTGTGCATGTGTATGTGTGTATGTATGTGTATTTGTGTGTGTGTATGTATGCTTGTGTGCTTTTCTCGTCCTTTTCTTTTTTTAAAGTATTATTATCATTATTAATAATTTTATTATTGTCTGTTTTCTAAAGAGAGAGGTGTGCAGTTGAATGGGAGAGCTGGAGAGAATATAGAAGAGGGAGAGGAAATTTTGATCAGAATATATTGTCTGAAAAAGTTATTCTCAATAAAAACAGGTAGATATTGTGGTGGTATTGTGTTCCCCAAAATATTGTGTACCTTAATAAACTTATCTGGGGTCAGAGAACAGAAAAGCCACTAGTTAGGCAGTGATAGCACACGCCTTTAATCCTAGCATTCCAGAGATAGAAATCCCTCTGGATCTCTGTGAGTTCAAGGCCACATTGGAAACAGCCAGGCATGGTGACTCACGCCTTTAATCCCAGGAAGTGAGCCTTTAATCCCAGGGAATGATGGTAGAAAGCAGAAAAGTATATAAGGTTTGAGGACCAGAAACTAGAAGCATTTGGCTGGTTAAGCTTTCAGGCTTTGGAGCAACAGTTCAGCTGAGATTCACTTTGGATGAGGACTCAGAGACTTCCAGTCTGAGGAAACAGGACCAGCTGAGGAACTGGCAAGGTGAGATAGCTGTGGCTTGTTCTGTCTCTCTGATCTACCAGCATTGACCTCAATAACTGGCCTCGGGTTTGATTTTATTAATAAGAACTTTTAAGATTCATGCTACAAGATATAGCCAAAATAAATTATTTCCTAAAATGTTTGCCATCTCACACATCTTAGTTTCAAAATATTTTCCTGGTGAATCTATTAAATGCATAGGGAAGATATGACACCAGTTACACAAATACATTTTTAAACTCGAGGAAAAGCACCTTTTATTTAATCTTGTTAAAAGTTTCATTTTAACATCAACAAAAAATATAAAGAAATGTAAAATAAAAAACAATATTCCTTAAGAATGTACTTGGAAAACTTTAAAATATATTACCAAATCAAATTAAGCTGTATTTATTGCTTTATTTTAATTTCACTTTGTATTCTTATAAAGTTTTATTTTATAGCTTAACATTCAACTGCCTCTACTTCCAAAAGCTGGGATTATAAGCATATGCCATACCTTCTGAGTGTAGTGTGTCATTATAACAGGAATACAATTTTGGTTTAACACACAAGGATCAGTAAATATAATTTACCAGGTGAATTATATCTTTATTTTAATAGATATGTAAAAGTGATTTGATAATCCTCAGCATCTATTTGTGGTTATAATCTTTCAGCAAATGGAAACCAGGAAGGAATTTCCCTAATATTTAGAGTGTCCAAATAAAATTAATGTCATTCTCAATAGTTGCAAGCTTAATATTTCTACTCAGGATCTCAAATATGGCTAAATGTCAGTAATTCCTACTTCTATAATTTTGACTTAAAAGTCCTATTCAGTTCAATAGAGAAGAAAATGAAATAAAATGTCTATTGTTAGAAAGCAATAAATAAAATTATGGTTAAATTTCACACAATATTGGAAAGTTATGAAAACACCCTAGAGATTATAAAATAACAAGTTAGTGAATTTAGCACAGTCGCAAAAACTCATGAGTTTCTATGTAATTTCTATGTAATGTAGGGAGCCTACATTACACTAACAGGACATCCAATATTTCAGATCTACAGACAACAAGGCTCCTATTGTAACCACTTTCTTCTACCTCTGCTGCACAAATGTCATCAGACCCAATATAAAAATTAATGGTCATGGATATTTTCCCAAAATCACTTTGTTTATAAAATCTAATGGATCTTGTTTTCAATCCCTGATATACTAGGTCACAAATTACACAAATTAAATATTTAGTTTAAAATGAATACTGAGCCAGTTTATAAATATTTGTCAATCCCAGAACTCTGAAGATGAAGGCATGAGTTCAAGACCAGTGTAGGCTACACTTTTAAGAGTGTTTGAAAAACAGAGCGAAACAAAGGAAGAGGAAGTAATGAGATGCATCTCAATGACAGTATATTTGTCAGTATAAAAGCATGTGCAAAGCCCTAGTTTCAATTCTCAGCACTATGCAATTAATTTAAACGGCACCACATTCATAAAAAGTTACTTCATTTTTTAATAATACATAATTAGAAGTGATTGGCAAGACTTTACAATAAAGGTATAAACATAGTAATAGGAAATGTAAGTTGAAACACTTATGTAAGTAACGAGATGTGTGCCACATCATGGATGTTATTAAAATGACAATATTTTTCCAAATTGATTTACAGTCTCAAAGCAATCTCAACCCAAATCCTAAAAGACTTTAAGATACTGTGATATTGGCATAATGATAGATGCATACAATACAGCAGTTTATAGAGTCAAAAAATAGATTCACAATTTATATGATCCATTGATTTTCACAAAGTTGCTGTGGAAAGTCAATGGAAAAAGAAAGTTTTATTCCTGAAATTTTCATGAAGAAAATTTACATGGAAAGGAATAACCCTAACTTTTACCCTATAACCAAGAAAAATTAACTAAATAAGCATCATGGTCTTGCACAGGAGCATCAAGATGATCAAGATGATCAGGCTTCTGGAAGAAAAAGGGATGAGAAACACTGCAATCCTGTGTTTGGTGTAGATAACTTCAGTAGGACATAACAAGCCCCAACCATAATCCAAAAATGAAAATGTGATATCATCAACATCAAACACATTCAATATTGAAAAAAGAAGAAAACAAAAAGAATACGTTTTCAAATTAGGAGGAAACTTTTCCAAGAATATATCTCACAACTGGTCATATTTTGAGGAATTTTAAGGAACCATGTGCTTTAAAAGTATCATAATGTGGGGCTGGAGAGATGGTTCAGTGGTTAAGAGCACTGGCTGTTCTTCCAAAGGACCTGGGTTCAATTCCCAGCACCCACATGGCAGCTCACAATTGTCTGTAATTCCACTTCCATGGGATCCAACACCCTTATACAGATGCACCAATGCAAATAAATAAAGTCATTTAAAAAAAAGTATCATAATGTAAATTTTAAGTATTGACAAAGATTAAAGCAGGTCAATTTTTCTTTACATAAGAGAATAAATAACAAATGTATATTTGGAGGGTCTCAAAATGGTAGGTTATCAAAGAATGCTAATCTAATCAGTCATAATAAGATGTCCTTGATACCCAATAAAATAATAACTATTGAAAAGATTCACAATACCAAGTGTTGGCAAGGACAGAAGACAACCAGAATTGATGAACTTGAACTTTGGAATGCAAAATGGTTCAACCATCTATAAAAGCAGTGTGGTCACACATTTACCATAAAATCCAGCAATATATACTCTTCTAGGTGGTCACTGAAAGGAAAAATATATTCACATCAAAATGCATCTGCAAATCTCCATAGCATCATTATTTATAGTATTACAAAACTGAAGCAAGCCAGTATGCACCAGATAGTGAAAAATAAGCCACAATATACTCACGAGATAACAAAAGTACAACTTGTCTATAATGAAGCAATTTGGATAAATTTCACAAGTATGGATGTGCATGAAAGTCAAACGTAAGTCCATTTATTATAAGCACTATGAATTTATTCATATAAATCTTACCGAAAAGGCCCAAAAACAATGATAGCAATTGAATTAATTGTTGCCTAAGGTTAGAATGAGGAAAGGACACTGGAAAGTGGGAATAAAAAACATGTTAAAGTAACTTTTATATTTCAAATCTGGGGACAATTACACATATATCTATTATATAATCATATATAAAATTATTTATATCGATTGATTTTGTTGAACACAATGAAATAATGTTTAAAGTTTTAAAATTCATTGTAGATTTATTTTGTTTATGAATGTTTTGCCTGCATATGTCTGTGCACCATATGCATGCCTGGTACCTATGAAGAAAAAAAGATGGCATCAGATCCATGGAACTGGAGCTATAGATAGTTGTGTGCTAGGAAAGAAACCCAGGTCCTCTGCAAGAGTAACAAGTGCCCTTAGCCTCTTTCCAGCCTCTAAAGATTGCTTTTAGAAAATAACAACAATTGAAAAAAAAAGCTATGGATATGAAAGAGAACAAGAGGAGAACATGAGAGGATGTTGAGGAAGGAAAAAATGAGGGGAAGTGATATAATTATATTATAACCATTATGTAAAACATACAAAAATGTTAGCTTCTAATTTAATGATCCTTGGGTTTTCAGAACAGCATTATCCCTGCCTAATATGTTGTTCAGAGAATCCATACAGAGACTCTCCAAACAACACAAGCTCTTGCCATTGCTCTTCTTTGCCCATCAGACCTATGTAAGATCCTCTTGTTGAAGCGCCACACACCTAGGCTGCACAAGACAGAAAAAGAAAACTGGTGCTGAGTTGAAAGCTCGCTCAGTGATGACTAGCTATCATAGAAGATGTAACATAGGTTTTTGGAGGAGAAGAGACATCATTGATCTTAACCATCTGTGAACGTTATTAACTGCAATGTCTGCTTGTTGGGCAGGATGTAGCCACTGATGTAAGAGTGGCAGGACAGTTAACGGGGTACCAACCCACGTTCTGACTGGATTTGAGGCTTCTCCCAAGGGAGGGAACTCAGCCAAAACCCTACAGCCAAGGAAGTCTTAAGCTCTAAGTGGTAGTTTACTGTTGTCAGGTAGATGAACTGACATGACTCCAAACTATTTTTTTAAATATTTATGTTTATATATGTAAACAAATGCTACTTTCACCCTTAATTAAAGAAACTTCTATTTTCAGGGAATGGTGGTGAATACAGAGTCATGGCTGTTGAGAGTAAGTGATAGTTGAGTGCTCCCTCTATACAGGACATTTATACCACCTGGGCTAAGTAAGGCTCGAGAAATATGGTAGAAGATAGAACAGAAAGAATGTAAAAGCAAGAAATAGGGAAAAGGGCTGTGAAAGGCTATTTTCTGGGCATGACGTAAGTCACTACAAGCAGAGAATGTGACCTCCATTGCTACAAGACCAAGCTTGTGATTAGTGAGTCATAGATTAAGGAAGGGCTTGTAGTGCCCAACCCTTCCCTAATGAACTATACATAGACTATGAGTGCATTCTGAGGAGGATGTCATCATTGTCATCTACTGTGTACCCACTGAGAGGCTCACTGAGATCCAAGGGACAGTTCCACACCCATTATCACACAAACAAGCCTAGATAAACTCAGTTCACAAAACAAAGCAAAAGGATATGAATTTGACAGAGGAACTTGTAAGGGTAGTCACTGAGGTTGACAATATTGATAGAAAATGCAAGAGAATGAGAAGTTACAGTAAACAGAATACAGTTGACATGTGGGTTAAATTCTCAATCAAATTTAAAAAAAATATTATTAAAATGATAAAATTTTAGAGACAGAAAAGTAAAATTAAAATGATGATTCAAATACCCATCATGTGGGCCAAGAAGACAAAATAAGTGAATCCCTTGATATATAGTTGTTTTGAAAAGAAGTTCAATCTCCAAAAGTTTGTGTTGCTATTACCAGATAATGAGCATCTTTTTGAAAGCAGACTTCTGCATGCGGTTGTAAAAGATTTGTGAATCTTTGCTACTCAGATGGCCACTGAGATGCTGTGGGACATCTTTGTTCCTCCCCAAGACCACAGCCATATCATAATCAAAGCATATTTACCATAGCTGCCCTCATAACCAGGCTCCCTGTTATATGGGTGTTTCCTCAGTGTTCCCTAGCCATTGCCAGATCAGTCTTTGGGGGAAAAATATGTTTCTTCATATTTCTGTTGAATAGTTTTTCATGCCACAGAAAAGCACCACTTGTCACAATAGTGTGAACGACCTTCCCTTATCAGGACCCTTTTATTTACCAAAATCATCTGTTTTCTCCACTCCTTTCAGTCATTCCATTAAAACTATATGTACCTGATCTGATTTTGCTAAGTCATGCCAAGCATCCTTCCTTAGTACATCTGCGCTCATTGATCCTCTTTCTGGAATGTTTCATTCAGATAGCCCCTTATCGCTCTTTTTCTGATTGATCATGAAATATATGGTAGAAAATGATGGATCTGTTAACCCTCACACTTACAGTAAGCTACTGGTCTGTATGTAATCTTTATTCTTCCTGCTTTATAGTTTTCCTCTACAACTGCCACCATTTGACCTGTGCTTATTTGCTTGATAAATTTATTTAAACACTCTCTCAACCAAACTGAGATATTGGCTGTTGTAAGTTCTTGTTATGTATTCTAGTGCCCATACCAGCATATGGTACAAAGTAGATGTCTTTCTGAGTAAACGTCATTGTGAATAGATCATTTGAGATTACTATTTTTGTCCTATTCAAACTTTACATTTGAATACCTATGGGTGTCAATAGGTGTCCAAATCTTTCATATATCAGAAAGGTGCTGCCTACCAATTTTGTATTATAGAATTTGTGGTTTCTAAATTATTCTTAGTAATGAGCACCAAAATTAAAAGAACCCCCAACTCATTAAAGACATCATGATGTACTCCTCAAGCCTTTCACTATTTCTCCAGGGCCTGTTTGTTAAAGATGCACTCAAATCACTTAACCTGCAGAGGATAAAGAGAGGACCATTTGTTTTACTATCATGTACATACTTTAAAAACCGATTAGCTTATCAACGGTGAAAAATGGATGCCACACAATGATAGCACTTACAAAGCAAGTAAATAAATATTGAGACAGTGTCTCACCAGCTTCTATACTTTGTTATAGTGATAAAAATTCAAGCCAACAAAGAAGAAATATGTATTTTTCTCTACCTCACTTCTAACTTGACATACTGTTGAAGTAAGTGAATGTTTGAGAATGCTTATAGCACTTGAATTTTATATTGTTAGATATGATTTATACAATTCAAGGGTATAATTCTTGCCTCTCAGTATCTTCCTTGTAGGAAGAAAATTGAATTTATTTCAATGAAATATCAAGTTATGATCCTCCAGCTTTTAAAAATGACAAAATAATCTTTCTGAGGCCAAATATAGTGATTTCATCATAACATTAAATGAATATGATGGCTCTATGTACCCCACCCACTTACCTTCAGACACATGTATGTATCATCAATCCGTCATCTAGTGATATCATCTACCTGTCAACAAACTATTAGTGTTCATAAAATGCACTAAAATAGCCTATATATCATTTTCATATGCAATGAAATATAAAATGTATATGGATTTCACAACTTTCCACACATCTATGAATAACTGATAATCCATCAATACCAATAGACAACAGAATATAATTCATAAGAAGTGGAAGCAGGAAAGCTAGAAATAAAAACTCTATATGTTTTCCCATCATGATCTCGATGTCCCTTGCTTATAGAAACCCTCCTCTCTCTCATCAATTGGACTCCTGCAGCTCAACCTGGTACCCAGCCGTGGATCTCTGTATCTGCTTCCATCAGTCACTGGATGAAGGCTCTATGATGACAGTTTGGGTATTCACTAATCTAATTACCAGAGTAGACCAGTTCAGGCACCCTCTTGACTATTGCTAGTAGTCAAAGGAGGGGTCATCCTTGTGGATTCCTGGGAACTTCCCTAGCACCCTGTTTCTTCCTATCCCATGATGTCTTCATTTATCATGGTATCTCTTTCCCTGCTCTCCCACTCTGTCCCTGTTCCTGCTCCAAACTCCCATTTGCTCATGTTCTCATCCCCTATTCCTTGCCCTCCATTATCCCCCTTACCACTAGTTTGCTCGTGTAGATCATGATGGGAAAACATACAGAGATAGTCAGCCAAACCAGTGGAAACCCATGAACTGTGGACCAATAGCTGTGGAGACCCCATGGGACTGTACTAGGCCCTCTGGATACATGAAAGAGCTGTTTAGGTTGAACTGTTTGGGAGGCCCCCAGTCAGGGGGATCGGGATCCATCCCTGATGCATGAGCTGCATTTTGGAGCCCAGTGCCTAAGGTGTGACCTTGTTCAGCCTTGGTGCAGGGGGTAGGGGCTTGGACTTGCCTCAACTGAATGTAACAGGCTCTGCTGACTCCCCATGGGAGACCTTGCCTTGGAGGAATTGGGAATGGGGAGTGGTCTGGGGGGAAGGCTGAGGAGCAGGAGGAAGGATGGAAATCTGTGGTTGGAATGTAAAATGAATAGAAAATTTTTTAATAATAAAAATTTCAAAACAAAGTAGGAGGAAGGGGAAATGCATAACAAAACCTATTAAGAGTAAGTTATGAATTATTGAAATAATCAGATATCTACTTATAAATAAATCTAGTATGGAGGCATAAAGAAACTCTTAAAAGACAGAACTTTAAAAGTGCAATAAATCAAGTAACTAATGACATAATTATTCTGCATAATAATTCTATTTTATAATAATTTTAGTTGCACTATCTGTGGAAAGAGAGTAAATGTTAGTTCAGTGGGATGCTGGAGATAGCAGTCATGGCTTCCCATTAGCTTTCACAATTAATGCCCCTTATGCCTCAACACTGAGAATATAAAACCAACTAATTTTCACCTTGAATTCTATTTTATGATTTTGTAGCATTTCAATGAACTTTGCCCTAATTTGAAGTGTGCTTAAATTAAGATCCGCTGATGAACTCTCTGACATTCAGTCCTGGTTCTCTTTGGACCTTTGTCAAAGGGGGACTTCTAGACTGGCATTTTCTTTCTTACTGTATGTTCTCTTTTTTCCTTTTCATGTTAAGACTTCTACTTGTTGACTCGAAGAATGGAAAATGAACTTCTGTTTATTTCTGACCCTAATTAGGCAAAGAGCTGAGCAATCTGAAGCTTCTAGCTCTCTCCCTTGGAGGCATGAACTGATGGGGCCCAAGCATTACAAGATTAGCGGGGAGTTTCCAATCTGTGACTCCCTTGTGTTCTGATTCCAAATGGCCCAGCACAAGTTCTTAGATTCTGGATTGGCTGATCTTACAGCTTTAAATTATATTAAACAGCTTTGGCATAATTGTTTTAGGTTTTACTAATCAGATGTTTTCTTACATCCAAACCCATTAGGGCTTCTTCACTGGTACTATATTTCATGTAAGGATATCCAAGTATTTCATACATATGAGCTCAAATCACATGAAATTATAGAAGAACATCATGGATTTCAAAACATTTTCCAGGGATTTGAGAACTGACCCATAAGCAAAGGTATGTGCATATGTTTTCCACTTTACAAAACCTTGGAACTATTTTTTCATCCTTTTTCTTTCCTTCCATTACCACCTTTTCATTAAAAAAAATGGAAAACACTTACTTTTCACTACTTTTATTGGAAGCATTTCTACATTATGCTAAAAATCCAGTTGATGGTAATTTGATCTGATGAGTTCTAGAGGAATACTATAAACAGCTTTTGATGTTATTTTAGTCAGTTTGGCATGCTTCCTAAGAAAGATAATTATGCAAAAGTTCTCTGTGCACATCTGGATATAGTATAAAACACAATTCAGAGCAGTAAATGGTCACCCAAATTTTAATCTCATATTAATACCATTTGTAAAGAGGATAGAGAAATGAGGGCATTTCAAGATAAGTAGGAGCTAAGGCAATTCATGACCATCAAGCTGGGACTACAGAGAGAAGTTAAAGAAGTACTGTGGACAGAATATTAATAAGAAAGAGAGTCTTAATCATGAGAGCATATGACAGAATGAATTCCATGGAAAACATAAACGAAGGAGACATAGGCAGGGATCCATTAAGTCCAACAGAGCAAACGGCTGAGTCTCAAAAGCTTATAGGGGAGAAGAAAAGAAGAAGAACCAACAATATTCCACTCAAGTGGTAAAACAACCATCAAACCAATAGTAATTAGCAAACTCTTCTAAAAATAACATGAAGTGTAAAGGTAACCTCCAGTGGTGATTAAGAAGATATATGATATATGATTGGGTTCAAATCTAAGATCTGTTGTCTCTAGAAAACAAACTTCACTGGTAAAGACTCATCCACAGATGGAGTATGAAAGAATGGAAGTCAGTATGTCAAGCAAATGAAAGCTCCGAAAGCTGGCTGTAGATATTCTGCTATCTGATTAAGTAGACCTAATGAAATTATTAAGGTAAAGAAGATTATTATATGTTAATAAAGGGAACAATTGACTGAGAAAATATAACAATTATAAACATATATGCACTACATATCCTACTCTCTTGAGCTCTACCCTTTTTGAATTCCCTGTTTTCTGCAGTTTCTCCATGTTATATAGTCATATATAAAGATTCAGAGGTAGGATCCATAAATAAGAGAGGAGATATTATATTGGTGTCTTCAGGTCTGGTTTATCTAACTCAGTCTAATATTTTCTATTTTCATCATTTACCTGAAAATTTCATGATTTCATTTGCTTTATAGATGAATGGTATTTTATAATATATATATATATATATATATATATATATATATATATATATCACATTTTCATTAGTCACTCATCAGATGAAGGATATCTACATTGTTTCTATTTCCTAGATATTGTGAATAGAAAAAGCAATGACCAAGGCTGAGCAAGTAGCTGTAGTATGGTGGCACTTATATCTTGGGGTTACTAATAGCGTTCAGGTTGGACTTAAGTCCCATTCAATGGGAGGGAATTTATGTCTGGCACTATAAATGACCCATAGCTCATGTAGTCATTGTTTTTAAAGAAGACCTTACTACTGCTACTTCGCTAAACCAGTATATATATTTTTAGCTTTATGTGAGAGAGAGTGATATATATATATATATATATATATATATATATATATATATAGAGAGAGAGAGAGAGAGAGAGAGAGAGAGAGAGAGGAGAAAGAGGAGAGAGAATAAAGCTCTGTGGGTAGGGAGGTCGATTTGAGGGAGGGGAAATCCATGATCAAAATATATTGTATGAAAAATCATTTTTTATGTATAAAAAGCATAAGGAAGTAAAAACTTACATTGCTAGGTCAAATGTCAAAGAAAGACACTTTAATTTTTTACATTGATGAGGTCCATCTAGACATTTTCATTTTCTTCTCTGGGAAACCAGATTGTCATGTTTTGAATGGAGTCTTATTAAACTTCTCCCTTTATTCTGAATGTACACAGCTGCCCTCCTCTTTGGCTGAAGGAGAAACAATTATCCTTTACCTGTTCCATTTCTTCTCAGAGACAGTGCCAGGATGGATCTAAAGTGTTTGGGACAGCCCAGGGAAAACGTCCTTGCAGAATGAAATCAATGGATTATGCAAAAAAGCAGGATGAACTGCAGCAAAGAAAGACGACACACATTCTTATTCTGGAATGCCGTCTGCACTCTGAAGGTAGGAGGGCATAGAACAGAAATAGCCTTTCTGAGGTCTGCTAATTAGTTATGCTGGGCCACTACATATGTGATCTACTTTAATCCTCATAAAAAAAAAGCTCCTAATCAAACTGTCAGTAATTCATAGAGTGAGAATTCCAATTTTGTCTATCTTGATAGCCAAGGTTCTTACTAATTAGGAAAAGAAACCAAATTAAAAGACATGAGTGAGTATTCGAGATATATGACAAAAGGAAAAAAGACAAGCCGCAGTGAATTTCTAGCATGCATAGACTAAAATATGTGTTTTTAATATAAAAAGATAGAAAGTGACCTTTAAACACTAAGTACTAATTGAGTAAACTGCCACAAGCAATAATTAAGACACTAAAACCCAGGATGCTTACTGGTTATATCTATGTTTGTGTGGATGACTGTAGCTGGTTAGAAAGCAGGTGCCATGCAGAGGTGCATACTTCCTAAGGGGATGCTGTATAACAGTTTCCCCCAAGATCAAGGCATTCCATCAAGCAGTAAAGCTTATGTTCAGGAAGTCCCTAAAACTGACCAGATTCACTCGCCTCTCCCTCTCAGAGTAAGTAACAAAAGCTGAGAGTACTTCACAGAGAAGTGAAGCAAAGCTACAAAGAAGATTCTTAGACAAGCCAAGCTGCAAAGACTGGGAGACCACATTCTCAACCTGCTGAGCTGCCTCCGGGCTGTACAGTGTGCTCCAGGTTGCCCCCTTTGTGAGCTGTCACCCACGCTGGGATGGGCTTTAGTGATGCTCCTGTCTTGGAGTCATATCTGCTGCTGTAACTAACCCCTTACTCATATTTCTGTAAGTAACTACAATAAAACTCATTGGTTCACCAAGTTGGACTGTGTTGGTAACCACACTATCCTCCTTCATGGACTCCCTATCCAGGGTGGATAAGTGTGTGTGTGTGTGTGTGTGTGTGTGTGTGTGTGTGTGTGTGTGTGCGCGTGTTGCATACATCCAGGAAAAATTTTGTCACACAATAGGAGGGGATGGGCAGGACCATGAAATACAATTAAGAGATCAAGATTTCTAAAATGTGAACTTTACTTTGACTCTATACTTATTTGAACACAGTTCAAAATATACTGTTATGTTTAAACTATTGTTACAGTGATTGACAACAGCCAACCTTTTGGATTCTCTACCTCATGGTAAGTATCACTTGTATTCATTCTGTAATGTGACAATTTTACTTCTATCCAATATATAATCTACCAGACACACACTGACTACCCATGGGAGTCTGGTACTCTGAAGGATCAACTCACAGCTTGCCTTTGAATAAAGATAATTGCAAAATAAAACAATAAAGTTCAAACACCACATGTGATAACCATTATTTATTTTTTACAAGTGGGATTGAGTGAAGTGAGCACAGATTATTTAGTGCACTAATCCAGTTTTAATAACCAAATAGTCATGATCTCTGGCAAATCTAGAAAACAAGGTAGCTATTATTTATTTCAAGAATGGATTAATTTTTGAAAATATATATAATTTAAAAAAACAATGGGAATATAAGCAATGCCAAGAGAACTATGAGACAAAGTGAAATTGAAGATCACATAAGGCCATGTCTTCTGTCTCCAGGACACCAGGGAAGTTAACTCACCTGAGTACCTGACTCTAGGTGGATAGCAAAAGGCATAAAGACTTGCCATGAATGTGTCCCTATTAAACTTTATTATATATTGCACCAATGTCAGTTCATTCAGGTCCTAACAGAGATCAGACATATCTTGAAGAAGCTAACAAACACTGGTGAAAGTGCAAAGATCTAAATGACCAGGGCCGACTCTTCTCAGTCTCCCTATTCACAATTATTTCATGCTGAAACAATTTACGTGTTCCCTCCTCTCTTCCATTGTTCAAAGTTTCTGATTTTCTCAAATAGCATCATTTGTGATGTTATTTGAATGTGTTTGGTGTACTCCAGAAACCTAAATAATAAAAGTGTTATCCTAGTGTTGAGGTACTGGGAGGTGCTATGGATGTTTAAAAGGTGATACCTTAATGGGGGGTTCCTTAAACTGTTCGGTTCATGCCCTCGGGGGAATGCATGACCCTGCTTGCTCTCCTCCTGGTAGATTATCTGCTTATTGGTTATTGAGGGGCGTAGTCGCTCTGACATGTCTAGCAAAGTGCCACACTTCTAACGGGGGACCCTTGATCTTAACTTCCTAGTTTCTCATGTAAGAGAAACTTGATATTTGCATTTCTGAATCTGACTTATTTTCTTTAACATCATGATTTTCAGTTCCAGCCATTTTACTAAAAATGTCTTCTCAGTTTTTTTCCCAGTAGTAGCACAAAGTTCTTTTCTGTAGATTTACCACATTTTCTCAACTCATTCATCCACTGATGGCCATCTAAGCTGGTTCCATTTCTTAGCGATTATGAGTAGTTCAGCAATAAACCTGGATGTGCAAGTCACATCCTGTAGTGACTTGACTTGGAGTTGTTTGGGTAAATACACAACAGTGGCATACCTGAGTCATATGGTGGCTCTCTTTCCAATTTTGTTTTAACCTACTGAACTCTTTAGGATCATGTGTTCTGTGGATATACGCTCATGTGATCTTTTGAACATGATAGTCTCATCATTGCATAAGAACCCTCCAGTACCTTTCTATTTTAGAGACACTTTCTTAGATACTCTGGTGATAAGAGTCATTTAAAATATTGAGTATCAATGGTAACAAAAATCAATGAGAAGAGTGTGACCTAGTATTTAGAATTGATTTCCAGATATTCTGGTTTTTAAATGACAAGCCTATGATTCTAGGATGCAAAAAGGCTTGTGTCTGCTGTCTATAATGATGCTTAGTCTAAGAGCCCCAAGCCACTAAAGGATGCCTACCTATCAAATCCCATGTCATATGTATTCTGTGGCGTTACTAAGTAGTGGTTTTCACATTGTTGTGTGTATTTGAAATATATAAAGTGTGTAATATAATAAAGATTCTCAGGTTTCCTCAGAGATATTCCATTTAATATGAAGCATCCTTGGTAACTCTGATGCAGGCATTCTCTCAGGTTCTGCTCAAAGACACACTGAACCTAAACATGCAAATGCTTCCAGACAACAGCACAGGGGATACTCAAGTTCATGGAAAAAGAAACACAAACATAAAAATATCTCCATCCAAACTAGAAAAGATCAGACTGAGTGGGGTGATCCAGTCCCAAAAAGATTAAAAATCACATGTTCTCTCTTCTCTGAAGCTCCAAGTTCCGACACTCAGATGTGAGTGTGTAACCTGGAGCAATAGCAGAAACCTTGAATGTAAAGGGGGAACATTGCAGGTGTAGTGTGGGTGGGAGAGCAATGGATGAGATGAATAATGGGGTACAAGTGGTCCCAAGGTGTGATGGGGAACCAGACCTCTAGAAAAAAAACAATGTGGAACAAGTAGAGAGGAGGATTAAAAAAAAAAAAAACATTAAGGACATCTGAAAAAGTTATAAAGAATCATATTATTTACTCTTTCTACCTAAACTTCCTACAATGCTTGTAACTCAATGTATAAAGATATGTGCATACAAAATGTAAACAAAATTTTCCCATCTGGGCTGACAATGCTACCCTTCATAGAATGTCTACCGAAATCCCCAACACCAGATATGAAAATCTCTCCTTTGAGTTGTTAAGTGTTGTCCAAACTTCCAAAACCTTATAGGTTGTTGGTATTGCCCTTGGTTGTCCCCTAGAGGTGGACAGTAAGTCTCTATTCCTGAAGACAGCATGCACTTCAGACACAGGGCCCAAAGGAGCCTCTGAGCTGGAATTGAACTGCAAACCTCCTCCTTGGGGACTAGATTACATGGTACCAGAAAGCTTCCATGCAACTTCCAAACGAGGTTAGCAACCAACAGCCCTGCCTATCTATGATACCTACAAACAAAATGATTTACCAGTGTGGCCCAATAATCCTACAAGTACAACAGTGGCACACATACACTGGCAGAAACAAATGGCTCTCTAATTGGACTTGACAAGGAAGAAACCATTCCTGGTATGGAAACCTAACTAACTACCCAGGGATAGTGAAGTCCTGAATCTTCCATGAAGTCAAGGAAAGAGAACCTACAACCACCACTTTGCTAAACCAGCATAATCCCTAACTACATTCTAAATATTTGTCCTTATACCCACAGATAAGTGTGGTCCCCACCCCTCCTGAAGAAACTTCTCTTTGCAACAGGCAGAGGCCACTACAAAAAACCACAACCAACCGAAATGCATAATTGTGGAGCCAAGTCCCAAGTGAAATATCTGCAACACAATCCCCCACGCCTAAGGCTTATGGATCATTGAAGAAGCGGGTGCAGAAAGCGAATAGGAGCCAGAGGAACAGGGAGTTTGCTGTGAGATTGTATCTCCCAGGAATGTCAGAAGCTACACCCATCAAGCATAATCATTAGCTAAATAAGGAAGACCCCAATAGACATAGTAAAGTGGATGGAGGAAAGCATAAGAGACATCAACCCTACACAAAGAACTACAGGCAACTAAGGAATACTGAAGGCCAGAGAAATAGTCTTCCCAGAAAATAGTACACCAATTGGTTATCCAATATCAAGTGGTTAGTCCTAAAAACATATACATACAAGTAACACTACACACAGAACAGATTGGGTTTATTTATTTAGGGAGATTGTGTATATATATACACACACACACACACACACACACAAATTTACACACACACAACCATATGCAAACATACACACACTATAACAACAATTATTGGAAAATGAGTCCATTCATTTGAAAGAGCAAAGAGGCATATATATGGGAGGTGGTTTGAAGAGAGGAAATGAAAGGAGAAAATAATGCAATCTTATTATAATCTTAAAAAATAAAATAATTATTTTAAAAAATATTCCCATCTTAAGAAGCTTGAGGCCGGGCGGTGGTGGCGCACGCCTTTAATCCCAGCACTCGGGAGGCAGAGGCAGGCGGATCTCTGTGAGTTCGAGGCCAGCCTGGGCTACCAAGTGAGTTCCAGGAAAGGCGCAAAGCTACACAGAGAAACCCTGTCTCGAAAAAAAAAAAAAAAGAAAAAAAAAAAAAAAAAAAAGAAAAAAAAAAAAAAAGAAGCTTGATTAGAAAAAAAAGTTTTGTCTTTCCTACTAGAATTCATCTTTAAAATAACACCTTACAAATCTATTCATGTAAATGACCATTTTGGGGTAAGATCTACCTAAATAAATCACTTAAGAAAAGATATATATTTCAAATCCTTGAGAATTTCCAAACCATTCCTATGAACTCTCAGGTTTACATTTCAAAACAGTTAGAGAATCAGTGAAAATGAGAGTTTTTGTCATGTATGTCCAGAAGTACACCTACATTGGGAATATACGGGAGAAATCATGTGATAGAAAATTATAAAACAACTTTTAATTCATGAGCTACTGAAGAACACAAACACATAGACTTCTCAAATATAATTGTACTACAGTTTGGAAACCTAGACTACCGATTATCACAAAAAGAATGTTTAAATGAAAAAAATCATGTAACCTGCAGACATCCACCCAAGTTTTTAACTTCAGAGAATAAGCTGTTTGCTATGAAAATGGATCAAACCTATGAAGTAATGTCAAAATCCCTCTTTTCTGCTCTCCACTCAGCACTTGCAGGCATTAGACATTAATATTAAAATCCTTCTCTCTTGAAGAGCTGGAACACAAATTTTGGTGTGGGAAAGTTACAAATTTGCTTCTGATTTAATGCAACATGATTTAAAAATCTGTAAGGAAGCTGCCATCCTCAAGAGCCACTGGGCCACCATTAACACCTCAGGAGATGACTAGGTCTCAGAAGTAGTGGGTACAATACCTCCATAAATCCTTATCCCAAGGACATCTGTGGCTCTGCCCTCAACAGGTTTCTAAAGACAGCTTGAAGGAATAAGTTAACCCATTCTCCTACCTTGAGCAAACCAACATTTGCCTGGAGGAACAGAACAGCAGTAGCCGGAAGAATCCAGAAATATAGTCTCAGTTTTTACTGGGTTATAAAAGAAAGAAAGCTGAAGACTCCCAGCTCATTACAGTAAAATGTCCTGAAAATGCTTTCAGACTATTTTTAACATTTATCTGTGGTGAGGTGTTGCAAAAAAACTCAGCCCAATTTAGAGACCTTTTGGATGCAGATTTTTAAATAATTGCATGCAGGAAGGTCTGAAACAAAGCAGGCTTCAAGGTGACTCTCTTGTGTGTCCCAAGATGTGCACTTGCAGCTGATGACAAATAGATAATTAGAGTCCACAGCCTAGGGATGTGAGAGATGTGGTCTTTTGGGGATGGACATGAATCTCATGAAAAGATTCACTATGAGTCACAGATACACAGCGTGGGAAAGCCTCCACTAGGAAGAAAGGTTGAGAGGATACTGGTGAAGTCATTTTAATGGCTTTTATTCAGTGAAGAGGATTGGAAGCATAGAGCCAACAATAAATCTTATTTGTAATAAACAATTTTATCACTTTTAGGATTTATAAATATTTAATTTTAATTCTTTTGCACACACAATCCAGCGGCTTAACCGAAAAGAACTAAAAGCATAAACACACATGAATACTTTCCTCAAAAGAGTCTAATGAAACGCTAGACAACCACCCTTCTCTCTGTGTCCAGTGAGTACAATAAACTGCATATAAGAATTGGTGTTCTGTTATTATTAATATCTCTAGCTGTGTGTGCTAGCACATGCCTTTGTTTTCAGCCCTTGGGAGGTAGAGAAAGGTGGATCTCAGTGAGTTTGAGGCCAGCCTGGTCTACAAAGCAAGTTCCAGGAAAACCAGATTTGTTACACAGAGAAACCATATCTCTAAAAACCATAATAGTAATAATAATAATAATAACAAAAATAACCTCAACCATCACATTTTTAACACAATTGTGAAAACTGTTTATGCCAAAAGCAAAAAGCTCTTCAAAAATTGGTATGAATTGAAGAAAGAACTCTGAAATTAAATACCCTCATGGAATAAGAATTCACAAAGCAGTAGATAGCATCAGGGAGATTCAGGATCCATGATCAGTCTTTTCAAAACCCTTGTTCACCTGAAGAGGGAATCCTGTCATCTCCAAACCTGAGTGGGAAGGTCATTACATAAATCTTGTCAGTCAAGGTATTTTCAGCAAAAGTTTCTAAGCCATTTCTTTCCCCATTTCCTTAGGAAAGGGCAGAATGCCATATCTAAACAACCATCTATAGAAGAAGGAAAAGCCATTCCCGTCTTGTGGGTTCTTAGAGCAGTTATACTTTTTCAGATCCTCCTACTATTTTCTGCATTCAATGAAGAAATGCTCAACACTGTGTTGTAAGAGAGTCCTTAAACAAGGAACAAGTGAGTCATGCAGAAGATATAGAAGATCTAACAAAATGCACATTGCAAGAAGTCCCATGAAAAACAAGGAAATGAAACTATGATGTGTAAGCACAGAAATTACGTCATTTTTTGTAGCCATATGTGTAGCATGAACTCTAAAAGTTTTTATTAATAAAATCAAACCTGAGCCAGGTATTGGGGTAAATTGGAAGATCAGAGAACCAGAACAAGCCACAACTACCTTGCCTCTCTGGATCCTCAGCTGGTCTTGTTTCTTCAGACTGGAGGCCTCTGAGTCCTCATCCAGAATGGGGCTCAGCTGAATTGCTGCTCAAAAGCCTGAAAGCTTAACCAGCCAAAATGCTTACCAGCCAAATGTTTCTAGTTTCTGGTCCTCACACCTTATCCACCTCTCTGCTTTCTACCATCACTCCCTGGGATTAAAGTCGTGATGAGTCACCATGCCTGTCTGTATCCTTGAACACATGGATTTCTGCCTCTGGAATGCTAGGATTAAAGGTGTGTGCTATCACTGCCTATCCTTTATGTTTAATATTGTGACTGCTCTGTCTCTGACCCCAGATAAGTTTATTTATATTTATATATTTATTTATTTATATGCACAATATTTGGGAGAATACAATACTACACATATGTATCTTTAATAAAAAAGAAATGAGGTAGTGTTCCCAAAACCCATGTTTCTAAAAGCATAGGGCTTCACCTAAGGGCCTAAACAAATAGCAATAAGTAATACACTGGCAATGGAGAGTTTACATAAGGAAATTATTCTCTATCTATTCACTTATAACCCAATGCCTATCTCTTGCAGGACTCTGTGGAATTCACCAAAATGATTCTAAAATTTATATAAAATGTAAGATATTGAATAAGAAAAGATACTTTACCACACATAATAATTATAAATCTAAACTAACAAAAATGATGTGGTACCAATAAATAAAAGAATATAGTGATGATGTAACCAAAATCAAACTAATTCACTAGCATGACCTTTTATATGAAGGTAAAGATATTTCAAAATGAAAAAGAAATTATTTTTAAGCAAATATGGATGGGCTAATTAGTAAGAAATTAGGTAATCATTAAAAAATGAGTGTTCTTTCATCCAATACATACAAATTGGTTTAGGAAAGAATAATGGGGAGATAAATACAAAACAAAATAAAATTTATAGAAAACCAGAATATCTTACTTGATGTATAAATGAAAGACCTTTTAATGATGAAACACCATGAAATACAAAACGTCAGTGAAGTGATACAGAAAACATGCAAACAGATGCTACTGAATGGAATAATACCCCCAAACTGTACAAAGTGTAGAAGCAAAAATACTTGCTTGCTTTCTATTAAGTTTGTAATTTCTGCCTTTAACTAAGTGATAATTCAGATTAAGAAAGATACAGATAGTAAACATATAAAAATATTCTTTTGACTGTAATTTAATAATTTCTAAATAATAGTTTGAGCTAGCAAGTTGTCAAGTTTTAAACAGTTACACATTTGCTTTAATGCAGAATTTGAGGGAATTGTACCTTCCATACGGTTGAGAGAATCTGACTGAGAAAAACTTCGAAATACACTCCCTTGATTGTTTTCAAATATATTATCCTTTTCTATCCTCAAATTCCACAACAGAAAACTAGTCCAGGGTACTTGCCATAGGTTACATCATAAGAAGAATACAGAAATGATGGAAAGCTCCCAAGATTTATTTTTATAAATGACTCAGAGAACAGAATAAATCTCTCTTCATGATTTTACAATTTAACAGCATAAAGGTTTGGAGGGGAAAAAATGTCTGGTATAATATATACCAAATATTCCAAATGTTACCTCTGAGGAAGATAAAGCAATGGTAGGTGGTAGATGTGGTGAAGTTAAGTCTTAACACTTTTTCTTTGTTGGTCTAAATAATTTATCATTAGAAGGCACAAGTACATGCCTTTTGTTTTGCTTGTTGCTAGTCTCAATGTTTGGGACATGTTTACTCTGTATCCCAGGATGGCCTGGAACTCATAGCAATCCTCCTGCTTCAACCTCTCCAATTCTGAGATTACCACCATGCAACACAACACTGGCTCTATATTTACACAGCTAAAAACTACCAAAACTTAGTAAAAGATTTTAGTTGATTTCACCAAAATAGTGACGTGAGAGTCTCTAGCCTGGAAAAGTTATGATTACATAAATATTAGCATAATTCTGTACTAGACATTAAATGAAGTGATGGTCACCACCAAGATGACATCAAGCACTCTCCTCTGAATTATGAAGAACTATCAGGAAGTGGAAACATAATTTGGACCAAGAAGCCATATTTAGTTTCCATGGAAGGATGGACAAGCCTGTACTCAAGGCCAGAGACTAAATATTTCTTCTTGTTGTTTTCTGTTTAAGTGAAGAATAATCCAAAGAAATAAGGAGGATGTTATAGATAGGAATTCCGTAAAGTAGACAACCTCCCTTGGCCTTGAACTCATGTACTCTGTTGTATCATTGTTGGATATTCAACAACTACCTTCCCTATACATATACACTTAGAATCTATACATCCACAACTACGTGACCTAATAATCTCCCTTAACACCCAAGTCTCCACTAGGAAATAGCCATGGAAAGCGCAGTCATTGGATGCAATCACTAAGATTTAGAGGTCATTAACCTCAGCTTTGTTTGTAACTTGCTTGTGTTTGATGAAAATGTGCTCTTTCCCACTTGTAATTTACAAAGAGGACAAGCAATACCCGACTAACCCTTGTGCTTAAAAGACATTTATATAAATAGAATTTTCAAAAGATGAAATATTTATTTGAATACACAAAATACTTAATACTTAAGTCCAAGTATATAGAGTGCATTTGCAGAAATATAACTTATTTTCTATTTATTGACTTTCACTAGTAATGAATCAATTTTTAAACAGTAATACAGACTGTAAATATGAAGTCAATGATACTTCGGGGTTTTTTCATCTTTTTCATAAGTAGTAATAAGATTATATATTTCAAAGTTTTAAGATCTTCAGAAATATACTTTCCTGGTCATTATTTCCTATACAACTGTTTATATAGTATTTGTATTGTATTAGATACTAAGTAATTAAGAATTTAGAGATTATTTAATAATGTGCATAGGTATATATAAGTAGTATGTCACTTTACGTAAGACTATGAACATTCACAGATTCTGGTGTCTGTGGAGGGTCCTAAAGTAACTCTGCCATTAAAGAGAGAGATGCCTATATTTTATGAAAACAGAGAGATGTCTGCACATATTGCACATTTAATAATAGTTGCTAGTACTAGGGTTTTTGTTGTGGTTTTTGCTTTTAACCCTTTATTCTTTGTGTTCAACATTTTTCTGCTTTTGTCTGAATGAAGTATTACTGTAATCATAAACATACTCTCTTGTGATTTAGTAAACATGATTTAGTGAACTCTCTAAATTTTTGTGTAAACATAATTTTTGTAAACCTCATATTTTCTTCAAGGTCTTCATGGTATTCTGCAGAGTAAACTATATATCTTAGCCATTGTCTTCATATATCACTATCTCCATAGGTCTTTGTCCATCTCCACTGCTCTAAGTGTTCCATAATAAGATGGTGTAACAACATGGAAGGGCCCTCGCTTACCTTTGCTCAATTAACGGCTTAGTCTAATACTAATTAACTAATGGTTTTTAAATTTTTATTTATTATTGTTTATAGATGTAACCAACCATTTTATTAAATAAGAAACACAGAAATAATGCAAAAGAGAAAGCCGAGAGGTCAGAGCTCAGAGCCAAAATCTCACCCTTCTGCCTGCGGTGTCCCAGCTTCCCGAATGAGGGCCCTATTTCCTGTCTGTTAGTCTATTTAAAGAGACAGAACAAGCCACAGCTATCTCACCTCACCAGTTCCTCAGCTGGTCCTGTTTCCTCAGACTGGAAGCTTCTGTGTCCTCATCCCAATAGCTCTCAGCTGAACTGTGTTGCTCCAAAGCCTGAAAGCTTAACCAGCCAAATGCTTCTAGTTTCTGGTCCTCACGCCTTATATATCTTTTTGCTTTCTACCACCACTCCCTGGGATTAAAGGCTGGCTTTCTGGGATTAAAGGCGTGTGCCACCACCGCCACACTTTTGCTATGGCTCTAATAGCTCTGACTCCCGGACAACTTTATTTATTAACATACAATCAAAATCACATTTCAGTATAATTAGATTACCACCACAATTGTTATTTGTTTGTTTGTGTGTGAGATGAGGTGTTTGTGTGAATTCAAGTGGACATGGACCATGGCATTCACATTTGGAGGGCAGAGGACAATTTCACAATTCAGTTTTCTTTCTCCACTGTAAGTTCTGATGCTCAAACTCAGGTAACCAGGCTTCTGTGGCAATCTTTTGTGACCCAGAGAGTTTTAATGAGTCTGATCTTTATAGAAACTTCCTTGTAGAAACTCATCCTGGGGTATTCTCAGTGAGTAGCAGGGTTCTGTCTGCAGCGTGGCTTGCCGCCTCATAGCTTGCCAAAAAGAAAGGCAATTAGTGTTTGCCCTGTGCTCCTTTGTGGTAACAGCTAAGGGGAAGGTCAGAGTTGGTTGCTTTTTGTATTCTATGTCAATATAACAGTATCTTGAATTTGTCCTGTAAACTTCCTTTTGGACATTGCTTGTTCACACACACACACACACCACCACCACCACCACCACCACCAGCAGCAGCAGCAGCAGCAACAACAACAACAACAATCTCCTTAGTTGGTTGCAGAACTGAAATTTTATAATTATCAAGTGCTCTTCATGTAAGCTCATCCGTTTTGATGGATTAGAATGCCACAGAGAATGGAGTATTATTTTTCCCTTTTTTATTAATTTTTTTTTATTTCCTTTTACATACCAACCCTTGTTCCCCCTCCCTCCTCTTTTCCTGCTTCCCCCATACCTGCATCCCACCCCCATCCCCTCCTCATAGAGGATAAGCCTCCCTTGGGTAGTCAATACAGGCTGTCATGCCATGTTGGGGATGGGCCTAACCCCTCCACTCTGCATCAAGGCTGAGTAAGCCATCAAACCATAGGGAATGTGCTCTAAAAGGCCAGTTCACGTACCCAGGATAAGTCCTGGTCCCAGAGAATGGGGGAATTTTTTAACATATGTAAGAGAATTGAGATTTGATTGAGCACACAAACTATAAAAGCAGGCTGGGTGGTGGTGGCACATGCCTTTAATCCCAGCACTCAGGAGGCAAAGGCAGGCAGATCTCTGTGAGTTCGAGGCCAGCCTGGGCTACCGAGTGAGTTCCAGGAAAGACAAAAGCTACACAGATAAACCCTGTTTCGAGGGGAAAAAAAACTATAAAAGCAGTTTCAGATATCATGAATGAACAAAACCTATTACTAACTCAAGTCTTGTGTTCACATTTGCACAAACAAAAGCAATTAGATTCACACAAATAGGAAAAATGTAACAAACTATGTTAAATTAAAATAGAGACAGATCTCCATATCACAATCTGAAGCTTGTAAAAATAGATTATTAAATAAAATAAAACTGCCTAAATATGAAAAAGTGTAAAGCATTAAAGGATGGGGTCCATTTTACTATGCTGTATTCAAATTTAGAAAGTATCTCAATCAACATTCTTTCATTTGATGACCACTGAGGGAAATAACTCACTTTCACATTATAAATCAAATTATGAAAGTAACTTAATATTATTATAATTAAATCCATCACAATCTTTTGAAAAAATGATTGATATGCTGTAAAATATTTGTTTCTGTCTTGCAGCATAAACTTTTCATAGTGAATAATATTCTAACATACCTTTTAAATTAAAAAGAGCCTTGTATTTGTGAGGAATACTATTGCTAATGCTTGAAGATGTTTTCTATCAAAAGTTAGAATGTGGCCCAATGGTCATTGTGTATAGAGTCCATTAATGAAGAGATTACACAAATCTTGGGAGTGTTTAACTGAACCTGCAGTGAGATTGATAAAGCTTCTGTCTTGGAAATATCCCATGGCTATTATTGATTTAGAGTCTGGGGCACTAAATATAAATCAGATACAAACAGAAATATCATAAGAAAGAAATGTATGTACACATACAAATACATAATATATAATTTAAATTAATGCGGACATCTTACAGGCATGTGTTTTCTTGTGAAGATCCAGAGTAAAACATACCTGGCCAGGCTGAAGGCATCATCAATCAAGCCAGCACGGTTACTGACGGACAGTACCTATGAGGCCAGTTAGAAAAAAGAAAGGATGGGGGAGTGGTAATTCTGATCACTAAAGTGACAGGTGTTCACACTTCAAAACAGATTGCCAATACATAGATCAAGGATGTACCTCGTGGTTCCTGATTAATTGATCAATCAGTAATCTCCAGTTCCTTAGGTCATAGTTGACTCTAAAGTAGCCAGTTTGATTGATGTTTCCAAGGATCCAGCTTCCTTTGTCCAAGTATGCTATTCTGTGATGTTCTGAAAGCAGTATGTGAGAGTAAGTAGATTTTTAAAGTTTTAGAGATAAAATGCAATAAAGGAAGTCTTTCAAATACCAGAAACAGCATTACCAATAATTTAAAGAAAATGTCACCCTAAAATGTAATTGAAATCTAAACTTTAATTAATCCCTTCTATCTAAAATTGGTTAGAAAGCTTTTATTTGGTTACTCATTATTACAGCAATTAATGATTTTTTTTATAATTAGCACATTTGTTCTGGGCAGAACTCTATTCTATACACAATTTTCATTCTTGAAATAAATGGTGTCTATAATTCCCCCACTATATTCATGTGGCTTTTAATTAGATTGTATGTATATATACAACTAGAACAAAATAAACCTTTAGACATATATTTTATGTGTTTTATTCAGGATTAAAGTCATCAAAACAATGGTGCTTACTTATGTGAAAGTCATTGTTCTTTTTGGCTTTTATTTCTCATGTTTTCCTAGGAGTGCAAACAAACAGCAGGCTTTCCAAAACCACAGTAATGATAGAACAAGGGGGCCTCATTGTTCAAGACTCTAATAGCTCCACATAGAATTAGGAACAAAAAGAATGCATTCTTCCTAATGGAATTGGGAAAGAGTGAAACTTGTGTTCATCAAGTAAGTCAATTAGCAAAGGCCAAGAAAAATGTTATAACCTCTTACGTATTTAACTCTTTCAAATATGGCATGGAGTTACTTTCACTTGTGGAGAATTAGCTACCATATACTTCACTAAACAATTATCACTCACAATTGCAATAATTTCTCTGTTGAACTTGAGGCTCATTCTTCATGGAATGAGTAATGTTGAGTTAAAATTTGCACACACAGACACAATTTGACATCAGATAGAAAAACAACCAACAGAAAATAAAAACATACGAGAGTGTTTTAACTTCTAAGACTCAAAACCATAGACTTTTTAGTTAAGATCTTACAAATCAGAATCAATTATAATAAACAAAAACATGCTTGTAATTTTTTAAGAGAGGTAATGTATAAATACTCTCAAATAATGAGTACATAAGAAAATGTTTATGAGGTAGACTAATCCAATGTATATTACAGGATAGCAATTTTCAAAAATCAGCCATAAAGTGAAATGTAATGGAAATCAAATTTATGCTTTATACTGTTCTTACACTCTAAATCGGCTGTGGCCACAGGATCTTGGGAGAGCCCACTGATGTTTTGCTAAATGGACATGTTTTCAAATTTCTCTCTAAATACTTATATCCCTGAAGTTATGCTGCTCTCAGCTTTCATCAGAAAGTTTCTTTTCGTAGAGGATTTTAACAATCAAAAGTAACTTAATAAATAGTCTTTAAATAATCATTTCTGAATTGGAGAAAAAAATTAAATCTTAAGTGTTGAAGATCTTGTTTTCCCTAAGTAATCATGATTACCTCCAAACATACCAAACTTAAAAATTTATTTCTTTTACTGTTTGGTATTAAAATATAATTACATCATTTCCCCTATCCTTTTCCTTCCTTTAAACCCTCTTATACACATGCCTTTGCTCTCTTTAAAATGCATGGCCTCCTTTACATTAAATGTAAATGTGCATACCTATAGATTCCTAAATACACCAGCTCAGTCTGTATAATGTTACTTGAGTGTATGATTTCAGGGCTGATAATTTGTTATTAGAAATACAATTGGTGTGCTCTTCCCTAGGGAAGACTATTTCCCCTGCTCTCAGCATTTCATTTTGTAGTTGCTTATAATTCTTTGCTCCTTATATCCCTAGTCTCTTCAGGACTTTTATCATGAAGGGGTGCTGGACTTTTGTCAGAGGTCTTTTCTTTATCTAATGAGATGATTATGTGTTTTTTGGTCCTTCAGTCTATTTTTAATGGTGGATTACATATACCAATTTATGTATGTTGAACCATCCCTGAATGTCTAGGATGAAGCCTTCTTGATCATGGTGGATGATCTTTTTGATTTGTTCTTGGATTCAATTTGCAAGTATTTTATTGAGAATTTTTGCATGTTTATAGAGAAATTGGTGTGTAATTACCTTTGTTGAGTCTTTATATGGTTTAGGTATCAGGGTAACTGTGGCTTCATAAAATCAATTGGACAATGTTCCTTATGTTTCCATTTTGTGGAATAATTTGAGTATTATTAGCATTAAATCTTTTTTGAAAATATGGTAGAATTCTGCACTAAAACCCTTTGGTCATGGGCTTTTTTTTGTAGACTTTTATCAATGCTTCTATTTCATTAGGAGTTAGAGATCAGTTTATCTGATCTTGATTTAACTTTGGTAAGTGGTATGTATTGAGAAAATTATTCATTTATTTTAGACTTTCTAATTGGTGAACTATAGATTTTTAAAGTATGTTCTTATGATTTTCTAGATTTCCTCGGTGTCTTTTTTTTTTTTTTTTTTTTTTTTTGGTTTTTCGAGACAGGGTTTCTCCGCGTAGCTTTGCGCCTTTCCTGGAGCTCACTTGGTAGCCCAGGCTGGCCTCGAACTCACAGAGATCCGCCTGGCTCTGCCTCCCAAGTGCTGGGATTAAAGGCGTGCGCCACCACCGCCCGGCTTCCTCGGTGTCTTTTATGTCCTCCTTTTCAACTCTAATTTTGGTAATTTGGATATTCTCTCTATGCTTTTAATTTAGATAAGGTTTGTCAATATTAGCAATTTTTTTCAAAGAACCAACCCTTTGTTTCATTAATTTTTTTGTATTGTTTGTTTATTTCTATTTTACTGATTTCAGTCATGAGTTTCATTATCTCCTGCCATCTATTCCATTTGGACATGATTTCTTTTTTATCTTTTTGTTCTAGATCATTCAGGTGTGCTGTTAAGTTATTCAAATGAGATATTTATAATTTTTTATATAGACACAGTGTTGTGAATTGCCTCTTGAAGCCTCCTTCATTGTCTCCAAAAAGTTTGGGTATGCTATGGTTTCATATTCATTCAATTGTGGAACATCTTTAATTTCTTTCCTAATTTCTGACTTTACCCATTTTTTCATTCAATAGAGAGTTATCCAATTTCCATGAGTTTGTAAGCTTTGTTTTTTCTGTTGTTGATATTCAGCTTTAATCCGTGGTGGTCTGATAGGATGCAGGGGGTTATTTCAATTTCCTTGTATCTGTTGAGACTTGCTTTTTGTACAAGTATGTGGCCAATCTTGGAAAAAGTTCCATGAACTGCTGAAACGAAGGTATATTCCTTTGCTTGTGATGAAATGTTCTATACATATATGTTAAATCCATTTGGTTTATGATTTCAGTCAGTTTTAACATTTCTCTGTTTAGTTTTTATCTAGATGACCTGTCTATTAGTAAGTGTAGGGTGCTAAAGTCACCCACTATCATTAAGTGAATGCCAACATGTGAATAAAGCTGTAGTCTTGTTTCTTTTATGAAGTTTGGTGCCCTTGTGCTTCATGCATAGATGTTAAGAATTGAAATGTCAGCTTGGTGGACTTTTCCTTTGACATAACCATATTAAATATATGATATACAATGGATGTGAATAAAATGAACCCACAACATACCCAAACTTAAGCGAGACAATGAAAGCAGTTCTAAGAGGCAATTCATAGCACTACTTGCTGACATTGCTTTTTGGAACCTGTTCCCTATGGTGGGATGACTTGCTCAGCCTTGATGCAGGGGGGTGGGGAGCTTGGTCCTGCCTCAACTTGATATGCCATGCTTTGTTGGGTAATTTTATTTTTTAATTTTTTAAAAATTTTTTCAAAGAATTATTTATTTATTTATTATGTATGCAGTGTTATGTCTGCATATACACCTGCAGGTCAGAAGAGGGCACCAGATCTCATTATGGTTGGTTGTGAGCCACCATGTTGTTGCTGGGAATTGAACTCAGGAACTCTGGAAGAGCAGTCAGTGCTCTTAACCTCTGAGCCATCTCTCCAGCCCAAGGGTAATTTTATTTTTAAGGTTTATTTATTTTTAACTGTATATGTATGCATGTGTGGTGGTGGTGGTGGTGGTGTGTGCCTGCAAAGGTACATTCATATGATTACAGATACATGCAGACACTGGATCCCATGAAGGTGGAGTTACAGGATTATGTGAGCCACCCAATATGGCTTCTGAGAATCAAACTTGAGTCTTCTGTAAGAGCAGTATGTGCTTTTAACCTCCAAGACATTTTTCAGACCCCATTATTTAGATAATTTTCATTAGTGGTTTTTCTGGTTAAGCTGTAGAATGAAGCATAACATAAGAATATGTACAAATGACATACATTTTACAAACATCAAATGATAATGTAACTTTACAATATTAAATTCATTTTTCAAAGTTGTTTCTTATTTACAAATTGGATAATGAAATGCATAAATCCCATGTAATTCAATTTGTCCTGATTTGTATTTATTCTATTAAAAATCTTATAGGTAGATTATAGTCAAGTAAGTATGCACATTAAAACATGAAAATAATCTCTGTTATCTTCTCCATTGCCTGACTAAAATAAGAAAGATGGGCATCAATTGTTTTAGACCATTTTATTATTAAACTTATAGCTAAAACCTGAAGTTGGTACTATTTATGAATATTTGTATGGCTTTATTACAAATGTGATCTTTGGGAAACAATTCCCAGCAAGATTTTGTAATAGATTTTAAAATGTCGTTTCAGTACTAGTTAATTACATTTCCAAAATGTTCTGCAAATTAACTAATAGCAGGCAATGAATTTTAAGAAGATCTTTCTGATGGCCTAATGAGGTATAGTGTTTGATGAGTTCTGTAGCGAAAAGTATGGAAGTTACATTTCAGGTGCACATACTAATAATTGAAAATCTTATTTATGTCCAAACTGGCACAAGACTCAGGCTATATCAAGGCATACAGGAATTGGTATTTTATTATATATTTTACTTTATAGAAACTGTGGAAATGATAGTTAAGCATTTCTAGCCAATATGCTACTGGTAGAAATTATAATTAAAAGTAATATAAGTAGAAACATCAGTTAGAATAACATGTATGACTACACAGGGGAAACCAATCCAGAAATACAGCATATAACGATTTTTTTTCACTTGATGCTTGTAACAATCCGATGAAACAATGTCTGGTGAACCCCATAAATCCCCATATACAAGTTTCAAAAGAAACTGTTGAGTAACTAATAGAGCTGCAAAGCGACCTATGATAAAGGTATGTGACTGGGGTGTGGCTAAACAGTCGGCACATCGGGCAAGCAGGCATCAAAACTTGATCTCCACATTTGTAAAATGTGGATGAGAGATAATACTGATTTTCAAGGTTTGTGGATTGTAAGTAAATGGCTATACATAAGGCCATTTTTAATATGTGGGACAAAATTATCTTCAGTGTTGTATCTTTTCCTCTCTGATGTTTGGCATTAAATTTACCTCCTTTCTTTCACCATTCAGAAATAGCCAGTTAGCATACAAGTTATTATATGCATATATGTTTGGCCTGTTTCTATGTCCATAGTAAGAATTTAAAAAAAAACACCACTTTAACCTGTTTTTAAAAATATAAAAGCTGGTATAATGATCTGTACTTTATCTGTCAATTGATTATCTATCCAATGTATCTTTAAAATGAATTGTGAATAACGTGATTAATTTGATCAAATTGATAGATATTGCATACCAATGACTTACCTTAATATTGTAAAGTGAAATCTATAGCACTGATAATAAAATTACAAAACATTCACTGGCTAACATAATTAAATTATAATTTATTTTAACTTATGGTGATAGGAGTAAAACATTTTTAAAGTTTTTAATAATTTTCTTTGTTATTACTTGATTTGAGCTAAATGAGGCAAAATGACATGTAAAAGAAAGGGTACAAAATTCAGTCTTTCCCCTGAACTCTCTTTTATTTTATTTTTAGTCCTCAGAATGAAAGACTTCAAAACAAAGTGGAACACATTCAGAATGGGACTGATCAGGTAGCACAAGATATTGATCTTTCTTTATGACCCTGTCTTCCCTGTTTCTACATTTATAAGATTCCAAGATACACTTATTTAATATGGCATCTCCCGCAAGCCCCGACATCTTACCTTGACCACACGTACATCAAACAGAACTTGCTATGCATTAGTGGGAATGATATACATTGTCTTACATAGTTTGAAAAGACAGCACAGTCTATGCAAAAGTACCCTCCTAGAATTTTGTGTTTCACAAATGCACATCTGTGTATCATAATCATAGAGATCAACACAGGCAATATGTCAGGTCAATACTCAGCTTAAGCAAAAAGGTTAATTTTAATAAAAATGAATGAGCAAATATTTTTTTAAAAAATCCTTGGATATATCCATCAATAGGACAAGGATAACCATGGCATTATTTTTCATACTCATGTGATTAAGAGAATATTATAACAAGATTTGCTAGCGATGGACTTATGAAATGTGTTCAATAAGAATCAATCACTAAATCAAACCATACTTTAAATTAAAGCATTTTTTCTGATTTCTCCATTTCCATATCACCTTCCAAAGATACTTTGTTTTGAATCTGAATATTACTCTCTCATGTATATATAATGTCAACAATCACAACATTACAATGGCAACTCAGCATTCTTGCTCATCATTTTGTAACAAGGTATATCGATAAATAAACAGCTCTGTGAGTGGAAAAGACATTTATAAAGATATGTAAGTATTGACCTAGAACCATTATATAGATGCTAATTCTAAGGAAGGGAATTGAGAAAATATAAGTATTTTATTTCTAAGGAGAAACACCAAACTATGGTAAAGTAAGCATTAAAAGTAAAGTAATGCATTTATATATACACATATATAGGTATACATATATATGGAAAGGATATATATATATCCCTACAAGAAAAATACCTACAAGAAAATCAATGCTTGTATATTTATACCTGATCTTGCTCAAAATTAAAAGACATGTGACATTAAAATGCTTTCTACAAAATAGCAAAACAATATCAATTACTAGCCTGTGAGAAAGCAGTAAGAAAGTTAAAATATGAGCACACTTGACCATCTAGAATTAAGTGAAATGTTACATAAAAGATAATTATCTTTTTCTGCAAGTCAATTGAAAACAGAAATAGAAAGAACCTGCTTCACACTCTAGCATGAATGATATAGATTTGATTTGAGAAATAGCTTTCTTAGCCGGGCGTTGGTGGCGCACGCCTTTAATCCCAGCACTTGGGAGGCAGAGTCAGGCGGATCTCTGTGAGTTCGAGGCCAGCCTGGGCTACCAAGTGAGCTCCAGGAAAGGCGCAAAGCTACACAGAGAAACCCTGTCTCGAAAAACCAAAAAAAAAAAAAAAAAAAAAAAAAAAAAAAGAGAAATAGCTTTCTTTCTGACAGTGGATTGAAATAGCTCACTATATCTTATTTGAAGATATTAAGAAAGAAAATGGAATCTTATCTCTTTCAGCTCCCAAAGGGAAAGCCTGATTTAAAAAAAAAAAAAAAGGTTGCCACAGAGTAGGATTAAAAATGTGCCCTCTGTCCAGGAGAAGTATATTTGAGTCTGTGGTAGACTTA
Source organism: Peromyscus maniculatus bairdii (assembly GCF_049852395.1). Classification (NCBI taxonomy): domain Eukaryota; kingdom Metazoa; phylum Chordata; class Mammalia; order Rodentia; family Cricetidae; genus Peromyscus; species Peromyscus maniculatus. The sequence goes on from NC_134869.1 coordinate 38,687,069, forward strand.
TTCCCAGTTTTCTGAGAAACCACCACACTGACTTTCAAAATGGCTGTACAAGTTTGCACTCCCATCAGTAATGGAGGAGTGTTCTCCTTACTCTACATCCTCTCCAGCATAAGCTGTCATCAATGTTTTTGATCTTAGCCATTCTGACAGGTATAAATGGGATCTCGGAGTCGTTTTTATTTGCATTTCCTCAATGGCTAAGGATGTTGCACATTTCCTTAAGTGTTTCTAGGCCAATTGAGATTCTTCTGTTGAGAATCCTCTGTTTAGATTGGTACCTCATTTTAATTGGATTATTTGGTTTGTTGATATATAGTTTCTTGAATTCTTTATATATAAAAACTTCAACTACATTTACTTTTTTTGAAAATAATCCCTCTGATTATGATATGGGGTTGGTGAAGATCTTTTCCCATTCTATAGATTGCTGTTTTGTTCTATTGATGGTGTACTTAGCCTTACAGAAACATTTCAATTTCATGAGGTCACATTTATTAATTGTCGATCTTAGTGACTGTGCTATTGGTGTTCTGTTCAGGAAGTTGTTTCCTACGCTAATGCAATAGACATTATTTCCTCTTTCTCTTTTATCAGATTCAAGTATCTGAATTTATATTAAAGTCTTTGATCCACTTGAACTTAAGTTTTGTGCAGGATGATAGATAAAGATCTATTTGCCTTCCTCTACATGCAAAACATGCAGTTAGACCAGCACCATTTGTTGAAGATACTTTCCTTTTTCCATTGTATAATTTTGCCCTCCTTGTTAAAAATCAAGTGTCTAAAGGTGTTTGGATTTACATCTGGGTCTTCAATTCTATTCCTTTGATCCACCTGTCTGTTTTTATCCCAATAGCATACAGCTTTTATTACTAGAGCTCTGTAGTAGAGGCACTAAGATTAAATCAGGAATGGTGATAGCTCCAGAAGCTTTTTTATTGTATAGGATTGTTTCAGCTACCCTGGATTTTTTATTATTCCGTATGAAGTTGAGTGTTGTTTTTTCAAGTTCTGGAAAGAATTGTGTTGGAGTTTTAATGATGATTGCATTGGATCCATAGATTTCTTTTGATAAGATGACCATTTTTACTATGTTCATCCTATGGATCCATGAGCATGGGAGATCTTTCCATCTTCTGAAATCTTTTTCAATTTCTTTTTTCAAAGACTTGAAATTCTTGTCATACAGGTCTTTCACTTGCTTGGTTAGAGTTAAACCAAGATCTTTGATATCTTGGGTGTTGATTCTCTCATTTCTTTCTCAGCCCATTTATCCTTTGTATATAGAAGGGCTAATGATTTTTTTTAGTTAATCTTGTATCCTGTCACTTGACTAAAGATGTTTATCAGCTGTAGGAGTTCCCTATTAATTTTTGGGTCTGCTTATGTATACTATCATTTACCTGCAAATAATGATACTTTGTCTTCTTCCTTTCCAAATTCTATCCCCTTGGTTTCCTTTAGTTGTCTTATTGGTCTAGCTGGAATTTCAAGTACTATATTGAATAGGTATGGTGAGAGTGGGCAACCTTGTCTTGTTCCTGATTTTAGTGGAATTGCTTTGAGTTTTTCTTCCATTTAGTTTGATGTTGGCAATTGACTTTTTGTATATTGCTTTTATTACATTTAGGTATGTCCCTTGTATCCCTGATCTCTTCAAAATTTATATAATGAAGGAATGTTGGATTTTGTCAAAGGCTTATTCAGCATCTAAGGAGAAGATCATGTGTGTGTGTGTGTGTGTGTGTGTGTGTGTGTGTGTGTGTGTGTGTTTAGTTTGTTTATATAATGGATTACATTGACAGATTTTCATATGTTGAACCATCCCTACATCTCTGTGATTCAGCCTACTTGGTCATGGTAGATGATCTTTTTGATGTGTTCTTGGATTTGTTTTAGGATGCTCAAACATACAAAAAGGACACTTGCTCAAGTATGTTCATAGCAGCTGTATTTGTAATAGCCAGAACCTGGAAACAACCTAGATGTCCCTCAACCAAGGAATGGATAAGAAAGCGTGGCATTTATACAATAGAGAATTAGTCAGTTGTTAAAAAAAAGAAAGAAAGAAATTTGCAGGCCAATGGATGGAACTAGAAAAATCATCCTCAGTGAGGTAACACAGATAAAGACAATCATATGTACTCATTCATGAGTGGATATTATCTGTAAGATAAAGGATAAGTATGCTACAATCCACAGATTCAGAGAGACTAGGAAACAAGGAGAGTTCATTGGGGGACACTCAGATCTCCCTAGGAAGGGGAAATAGAAGAGATTTTGTGAGTGGACTGAGGATGGGTGGGAATGGGAATGAGAACAATCAGGTTGGGGGTAGAGGGGGAGAGTACTGAGGGGGACTGCTGGTCTGGGATAGTTCAAGATCTGGTGGAAGCCTGGCGCAGGGGAACCTCCCAGGAATCTACAGGGAGGACCCCAGGTTAAACTCCTAGCAATAGCAGATAAGTAGCCTGAACTGACCATCTCCTGTGACCAGATTGGTGCCTGGCCCCACCGTCATCAGAGAGGCATCATCCACCAATTGAGGGAGACAGACACAGAGACCCACAGACAAACATTAGGTGGAGTTTGGGAACCCTATGGAGAAGGAGGAGAAAAGTGTGTAGGAGCCAGAGGCGTCAAAGGCTCACACAATCAACTAACCTAGGCTCATAGGGGATCCTAGAGACTGAAGGGACAACCAGGGAGCCTGCATGGGACTGACCTAGGCAATATTCATATATATATATATATAACAGTTGTGTAGCTTAGTCCTCTTGTGAGACACCTAACAGTGGGAACAAGAGCAGTCACAGACTCTTTTACTGGCTTTTGGGACCCTACTCCTCACACTGGGTCACCTTGCCCAGCCTTAATACACTGGGAGGTGCTGAGTCTTACTGCAACTTGATATGCCATGCATTATTGATACTCATGGAAGACCTGCCCTTTCCTGGATGGAGACAGAAGAGGAGGTGGTTGTGTGGGGAGAGGGGCAGATGCACGGGGAGAGACTGGGAGAGGAGGATCCGGGGGAGGTTGTAGCTAGGATGTAAAATAAATAGATGACTAAAAATAAAAATAAATAAATAAATAATAAATGAAATGCCACATTTGAATGACTGGCAAAGTCCTAGGTGCACTGCAGTTTTCAACGAATGTTAGTTCTCAGTTTTCCGTACATATAAAAATGCTTATAGTAAAAGGGCAGAAGGAAGGGCTCTCTGATAGTCCTTTTATTTTGGGTAGAATTATGATAAACTTACAGAAGCAATTCTATTCTTTATTTTTTATACTTCCCCACAACCTTGAAAAGATCATTTTTTAAAATGTATAATTAAAATCAAGAAAGACAAAAGAAAAATGAGGCCTCTGTTTCAGTATCCTTCATACTGTATGACTAATTGTGATCATATTTCCATTATGTTTTGGATTATAAATTCATACAGTTCTAAGAAGATTAATACTATACTTAATTACTTTCTCTTGACTTTGAAAGAAACAAATAAACTTAATATTTACACATCAGTCCAAAATGAGGCTATTTAGAAACTATATTATGCCTAATTTTTCAGAAATGATTGTCGTTATTGTGTTTTCTCTTTATAATTTGTCTTTATTCACATTTTGAAGCAACTGGAAACAAAGGTTAAGATCTAAACAATTATCTGAATGCAAACAGTTCCCTGGGAGAGAATTTGTATTTTACCTGATTTGTTAGACACCCAAATAATTGCCTCTGAAGACACATGGCTTCTATTTCCTACCACAATGGTTAATGGAATCTGCCACAGGTAACTGGAAAAAATAGAAAGCATTAAGAGTAAAAAGAGCTATATTAAAACAAAAGCAAGCAAGCATTGCGTATGTTCATTCTGTGCAAATTTCATTACTTTTTTGAAAAAAAAAATCAATCCATCAATCCATCCATCCATCAATGAATCAACCAATGAGCAAATAAGTCCCAGGCCTAAAGAATGTTTGCAAAAAGCAGACATATCTTCCCAGGGCCACTAACAAGATACTTGGTATCTAACAATTTTAACTTCAATGCAAAAGAAATTCCATAAGACAATTTGTCTTGCAAAAATGGATTTGCATTTTAGAAATAAATACAAGTAAAATCTATAAACTTGAGCTGCACTATTTATTGATTAAAATAGCTCTCTTCTATTTTTTTTCTGAATTAGACTAATAGATAATTCAGTAGTTTCCTCCATTTGCATATTACCATTGTCCTTATTTATTGCCTAACCAGTCTGAGGGGCACTATCCACATATTTTACAGAGAAATTAATATGGCACACCAAAGTAACTCGGCAAATAATAAAGCAAGAACAAAAATAATCAGTTTTCACTATATTTCAGATCTATATAAAGAATAATGTGGGGCACACTTCATGCTCTGTTTTCTGAAAAGAATTTCTAAGTGGATGTGACAATGAAGCCACCAACAGGAGGGGTCACCGAGGAGTCGTGGCTATTAAAAAGAAGCATTTTATTTCATTTACCTCTTCATAGCGTAAAAATTGAGGTCCTAGACTCATAGATGAAGTGATATCAATGTAATATTAAATGAGTAGCCAGACATACGTGGAATGATTTCACAATAAATCCATCAACTGTACTTTGTCTCCTTGAATTATAGACAAACTATTTTAACCTCACATTGTAACTCTGGTAAAAGTGGTAGCCAACACTTACATTATAGGAAGAGAAATACCTAAAATATAATAAGAAATTTTGTGCATACTCTAACCACTTTGTGAGTGAAAAATGTATTGGAAAGTTTTAGGAGAGAATGCCTGAGGTAATAAACTGTGTAATGAGTATGTCTGGGCCTCTGTGACTGCCTGTTTTCATCAATAGTTTTCATTTTACAGTAAATCAACATTTAATTCTAATTATTAGAGAAAGGCAGAAAACGTATGCATGTTTGAGTCAGGAGGAGAGAATTCTTTATTAAAAAAAAATAGTATCAGTGTTAAAGAAGGATCAGTATAAAGTGCTATTGTCAACTCAGAAGAGAAGGAAAGCCTGGCTGGTTTGGTGCATATGATTCTGTGTAGATAAGAGCTGCAAAGAGCAATTCAGAAGATGAGGAGACATTATGCAACATTGCAAAATAGTGATTTAATTTATTTAACAATGCCACAAAAATGTCTAACTGTCTAAGTAACAAGATTCTAGTACAAATGTCACCCTATGTCACACATCAGCTGACTATGAAATTTTTAGTTATATAAGGATCTTTCTATGCTGTGATACAAAGACTCTGTGTGAAAAATATAACTATTAGATGCATTAAAATGTTTTGAGCATATTGTAGTTATATCCCAATATCCTCAGGAAAAAATTAAAACAAAGAATTAACTCAACTTAGAAAATATGCACAACTTACTAGAAATTTTGGCATAGATGAGCAAGTTCTATTACATCAATGGAATACATTGTGTAGTAGAGTTAGGAAGGTTCTCTGCAAAGACCAAATAGAATTGGTATTGAATCTTTGACAAGAATGTCACAGAGAATTAGATGATCAATAATATAAAATTAGAATATTACATTTAAAGTATAGATTTTATTATTATTTAAATAGAAAATCATTCCTGGGACTAATGTGATGCTTTGCATCAGCATCACATGTCTTTTATATGTTCTGTGGCAAGTGCTCTTCCACATATTTTTGTAATTCTAGTAGATATAAAGCTCTGTTATTGCACATGTATACACAGCCCAGACTATATGTTTTCATTTAAAAGACCAGGCTCACAGGTAGTGTAACAGTGTATGTCACAGACTGACAAGTATTGTTGCATGAAATTTCTCCTGTCAACCTTTATGTGTTCTTTATGTTTATTTTCTACATTAGTGAAACTATATCAGGATAGCAATTCTCAGAGACCTGACCTGATCTCTCTCTAACTTTGCCACAGCAAAGTGCTTTCTGGCAAGCCAAGTTTGATGCCTGATGATGTTGACCCTGGACCCAGACAGTGAGGGAGTAACAGGAAGCAGTCGGTGCTGCAGACACCAGAAAAAAGGACCACAGTGATATGTGTTGCGAGAGTCCAGAGAGTTGGATGAGTTAGATGCAAAGGATGTATGTGTGGAGTGGAGGACTTAAGGCCCTGCTTTACAGGTTTACTGTTCAAGAAGACCTGCATTCAAATACCCAGCACCCACATAAAGTTGTAGTCCACACTTATAATAATCTCCATGCTCCTATGGAGACACAGGAGGCAAAGCCAGGACCATGGAATCCATACCACTTAGCTAGGCATACACAATGATGAATAAGAGATCCTGTCTCAAACAAGATAAAAAGTGAGGACTGGTACCTGGGATAGTTCTTTAACCTCCTCATATGCAGAATGGCGCACACAAACATGCATAGGCGTACATACAGAGATTAAACATACAGAGGCTCAAAAGAGTGACCCTGCTTTCCTAAATCAAATGCCAAATGCGTTCATCAGAAAGCGCCAATGACTTTCTCAACTATGGCTCTGTGCATCCATGCCTGGACCAAGCTGACTTGGCAGTGGTTTCCAGTCTTCCAAGGTGTATGTGCCAGGTCTCATGGATACTCAGGGTTAATAAGGTCAGATACCTAGTTTTCCAAAGCAACAAGAGAAAGCACAAGTGACCCAACAGAAAACTCTAACCTTCTTTACTAATTTCACCCCTCCTCTGTCCCTCACTCTGCCCCTCCCCCCCACCCCCTACAGTCTACTCTTACTAGAGCTTCTTGTAAGAAATGAAACTGACTTATAAAAGTTGGATCTTTCTTTGGCTCCGCCTTTAGACTAAGGAACAGAATAGAAAGCATGGAATAAAATAAATAAGAATTTCAAAAGAAAGTTAAAATAATGAATCAAGATTTCAGGCAGTTGCAATGGCTGGGCAACAAGATTTTTGTCAGTCATAGGCTAGCCCATGATGCATAGTGAGCCTGAGACCAGGTGGGCTACAGAGTGAGATCCAGTTTTGAGAAAAAAAAAAAAAAAGGAAAATTTTACATGCGTTATATCTAGTCAATGATCTCAAACACTGTAATTGAAAGGAAAAGAACATATGTTGGTCCTACACGGCCCCACTGAAGCTTGGATTATTTTAGGGTCTACATTATGTTCCTTTAACTCAAACATTATTAAGTACAGAACTTTGGTTTAATGAGTTTTTCTGGATTGTTAGTTTCGGTTCTCATTTGTCTTGTAAAGCACATTTTGGTTCAATTCCACTTAATTCATAGCAGCACGTTTTAACTATTGGATTTAATTCAAGAACTATTCGTAGAGAAGAGAAGATGCAAATCTTATCTTTGAAAGTCACCATGCTAATTCAAAGTCTTGCCTTCTGAAAAAAAAATGCCGTTATGCTGAAAGTTAAAATCTTGAGGGAGGCCTAGAGAGGAGGCTCAGTGGTTAGTAGCACTGGCTGTTCTTCCAAAGAACCCAGGTTTGAATTCCAGTACAAACATGACATCTAACAACTGTCTATAACTCCAATTCCAGGGGATCCAATGAGCTTCTGGCCTACTTGGACACCAGGCACTCACATGGTGCACAGATAAATATGCAGGCAAAACACCACACACATTAAATAAATAAACAAAATAGTTTTTCAGATATTGAGGAAATAGGAACAAAAGAAGAATCACAATGAAATAGCAAATAAATAGATTAAAATTATATTCCACTTACATTTCAGAATTTTTTCAACAGTAAATTAAATATTTCTCAAAATTTTTAAATGTAAAACAATCCTTAACAATATAAAATATTAGAATGCAAAGTGAAATATTAAAACTCACAATCCCCTTCCACGAGAACAAGAGTGTGGTACCTGTTATTCTGAAGTTGGAGTGCTTTGGTTTTAGCACTGATGTCATAAATGAAATGTTGTTGGGTGATAATTATTCTATTTTCTACTGTCATGTTTCCCAGGATGGTGATAACAGGATATCCCATCTGCAGTGTCCACTGATCCATTACTTCTTGTATGTTCACATATTTTCCATTCCTTTTTAAAGCCTTTGCAATCAAAATTGTATAAATTAATCTATTAACACTTCTTGTAAGCATAATTAACATTAATCTGTTCTCATTTTTACCATTACAATTTACCTCAATATGAAGACATTTAAAATCAGTGAAGCTAACATGATGTCCTAGTAAAATTAATCATCTTGCCTTGAGCTTCGTATATTGTTTTGTTCCATATATATGTACAGCTGAGTTTTATTAACATTAAGATTTTTACATAGCAGAATATAAAATGTAAGTCATTATTACAAGTACTTCTACATTATTTTGCATTTCTGATAGGTCTACTACCATGTAGTAAAAATTTTCTAAAATTTTCAATATTTCTGTTTTGAACATGAATCTATAATACCACATTAAAATATCATTCAAAAATATTGTCATGCTTCATGCACAAAACCTGTGCAGGATCATACCAGCCAAAATCCCAATGTGGACAGCAGAGGGGTGATCCCTAAGTCCTACCTTTAGATGAGGAGTTATTGGCAACTGGTGACTAATGGGAGAAAAGTCAAAATCTTCAAGAATGTGGCCCTAGAGGGACTACCCATCCCTATCTGCATCATATAGATGACCCTATTCCAAGTCCCATACTGACAGAAGTAAGTGGACTCAATGAGATTTTTAAAAAGCACACATGAAATTGGGATGGAAACATGATGGGGGAGAAGCGGGGAGGTTTTGAGGGAAAAGATTAGAGGTAGATTTGCTGACCCAAATAGATCATAGACATTTATAAAATTATCAATTAATTAAAAACAATGTCACTTTTCAAAACAGACAAGATATGTTTAACCAAAATTTGTAAGTCAAAGAATTTTAAAGCCTATCTTCTTTATATTAGATAAAAATAAAGCACTAAAGCAATATGAAAAAAAGAATTATATGAAGTAAATATAAACTGTCCATGTCAATAAAAGTTAATGTCTTATAAATGAAATTCAGTTGCTCCAGAAGATACTTTGACACTTCAGCTTTCTCTACTTTACCTCTGATAATGTATTCCAGAGATCATTTCTGGCTGCATTGCCATACTTGTGGATAGTTAAATAATCCTATAAGAATATAAAATTGTAATTACCATTCAAAGGTTAAGCAATTACCAGTAAACACATTTATTTCTCAATTCAATTAACCATTTCTGTGTGTGGAATTGCATTAAGGCAAAGAGGAAGACATGCTAAAAGATTTAGAACAGCATTTAAAAATATTCCCAAGAGTTTTAACTAGAGCATATTTCCCAAGTCACCCAACTATACTAATTTCTTAACAAGGATTTTCACAGCTATAATCACGTCTTATGGATGCCCAAGGTCAAGGATATACTGTAACTGAGCTGGTCAACATCAGCTCATTAGGAGAAAATGACCTCTGCAATGAAATACACAGAACAAACTCTCTCATCACCCTGTTCAATTGTTCAAAACAAAACATAATTTTTCATGGAAAAATATTCTTTAGGTGATGTATGCTGATGCTGAGGGGGAACTGCCTGCTCTCCAATCTCTCTCCGGTTGCTCATGCAAAGGAAAGACTGACGATTGCAGAAGTGATACTTATTTCTGTAGTTTGAAGAACACATTACTATCAATAAAAAAAAGTCTTCCTAAAATTGTTTCACAACTTCAGGCTTAGGATTTCCCATTCCTCATTATGTTCCATTAGTGGTTAAACCTACACACTTTGATTCACACCTTACTCCCTTCTAAGAAGTGTGGTCTGTCTCATTATCGAGGTGACAGCTATCATGATAATTAGCATCAGATGTTTTTTTCTGATTTCAAAGAACAAAATTGAACAAAAAGGACTGATTTATTTTTTTAAAAAAAATGAAGAAAACTTTACAATCAAAATTCTATTTTCTTAACAACATGTAGGTAAGAAGACACAATTTCTAATATTTTTATCCAAGTTCTTGAACTGAAAAAAGTTGCTGACTTTTCAATACTTTATGTGGAATTGGGCACTTTGAGGATAATTAACATCAGAGAAGGATATTTCAATACAAATTATAGAAACTGTGACAGATTCAGCTCTTATTGGCAATTCACAGTAGAACGGATGATATTTCCCACTTAATCATATGCCCAGAGTGGTGATACCCAACCTCAACTTAGCAAGCACATGTTCAACTTCATCATTAGGTGTTATGAATAACTTTATTAAATATGGAACACACACCTCATCATAACCAATATGATTCCCAAGTCAGACTGAACCAGGAAGTTTGTTCCACATAAACCCTTGGAGTAGGTTTATTTGCTTTTTCGGGGGTGGAGGAGGTACAGGGAGATGGGTTTCAAATACATTAGTTCAGCTTTCAATTTCATTCTTTTATTTGTTTCATTCAGAATTTAGATGAATGTACTTGGGAAGAATGCCATATTAACTACATCACTAGATGAAGAGATAAAGGCAGGTCAATGGCTGCTGACAGAGGGAGAATCAATTGTATCCAGACACAAGCCCCAGTGATAAGTTATCCAATTCCAGATGGTCAACATTAAATCCATGTATATATGAGCAACATTAAAGGACTCTCAAGGATATATAGATCATGATGCATAATAACAATTACTATTATTATACAGGAGTAAGTCATGAACCCAAGAGGGAGTAGGGAGGAGCTTGAGAGCAATAGTGGAAATGATGTAAATACAATGTACTCATGTATGAAATTCTCAAAAAAAAATTAAAAAAGAAACTCATATGATTTTGCAAGCTATAACTGAACATAATAAATTAAAATCATTCTGAATTTGGTTCTGCTTGTAGATCATGCTTCTAAACTCTAACAAGGAGAAACAAAGAACACTATGTGCTGTGGGATATTCTGTATGCTGTGAATGTGTTGCTCTGATAGGTTGATAAATAAAAAGCAGATTGGTCAGTAGCCAGGCAGGAAGTATAGGCAGGATAAACAGACAAAAAGAATTCTGGGAAGAGAAAGGCTGAGTCAGGAGATGCCAGCCCACCATCCAGGGAGCAGCATGTAATGGCACACGTGGCAACATATAGATTAACAGAAATGGGCTGATTTTAAATATAAGAACTAGTCGATGGCAGGCCTGAGCTAATGGCCAAGCAGTTTTAAATAACATTAAACCTCTGAATGATTATTCTGTAAGTGGGCCATGGGACTGCGGGGACAGGGGGCAGGGGTATTGGGACAGAGAAACCTTCCAGCTGCTACTATGAGGTCCATTAAATTAATTTTTCATCTCATAGGCCACCAAAAGCACTATGACGTATGCTGTAAGTTGATCTTGTTCTACTGATCATCAGATGAGATGCTTAGTCATCCTCCAGTTCATGATAAAGTTCCATTTCATGGGTTGAAATGGCACTTGTCAGGGTTAAGTGGCAACCCCGGCCTTGGTGCCTCAGTGGTCAGGAATGGCAGAGTTCTCCTTGGGCCCCTCTAGATACAGTCCTCAGATGGACTGGAAGATTACATGTTCAAATACTTTTTTCCCCAGAAAATGGCTTCTTTGTTATTTTATTCTTTCTCTCACACAAACACAATCATTTCTTATATGGACAAGATGCCATTGCCTAGTGGATCTACAAAGAAATCCAAAGGATAGTGAATGTTGTTCTAATAGTTAATCATCTATTAATTCATTTCATAAGATACATAAAGGACTAAGCATACGAAGAAGCCCTGTAGGTGCTGAGGAGATGTCAGCAGGGGAAAGATTACTAAGGACAATTGCAAAAACCTAGGTGTAATTTGTGTGGGAGGCCTTACTTCTATGAATGACCCTGGAGATGTCATGGTACAACTACCATATTGCACGATATGTTCAATTATATGTTTGTAATTTTAATTTTCTTTTAAGCCTTCGAGGCAATGAATATAGAGATCTCAGACCTATAAATCAGAAATAGAAATCTGCTTTTCTTCAGGTAAATGAAAGAGAATCAGCAATAGATTTGGAATTATTACATAACATTGAATGCTTTAGTGTTAACATGCAAAGAATTGTGGGTACTCCACACTAGTTACTTCAGAAATAGGGTTATTGAAAATAGCAAAGAGAACCACTAGCCTGTGTAAATGTACATGACATATACTATGGATAGATGAAAAGCTAAACATATATTCAACAAGCATTTGTTTTGATAGATCTACTGAGGAAGAGAGGCATCATGGCACAGGGGCTTGAATAAGAATGGAGGTCTGACAAGGCTGGAACCAAATCCAAGGTCCAACACTCACTAGCTGTATAATATCTGAGTTATGAACAAGCCACCATAGTTAAGCTCTTTTGCCTGTTTTCATATCTGTAAGGTGAAGATGATAAAAGCACACCACGTGTATCTTCATTTCTGAGAATACATACAATGTTAAAGTAGTGAAGAATGCCTAGTATACCCTGAGAATTCTTATAATCTTATACCTTCAGGCTATAGGTTAGAAAACTGGGCAAAAGAAAGGTACATATCATTGGTAACAATGAAGAGTAAAACAAATGTGAAATAAGTTCATTAAGTTATTTTTTTTAGCATAGTATGAGTCCTTTATACTTTATTTCATTTGATTAACACCACATCATCATTTAGCAAATCAAAGACTGGACATCAGAGACGGTAGCCCATATCCAAATCAGAACGAAGTCGTGAAAACAACTACTGACCCACAGCCAGCAATCAAGGTGTGCTGCAGACACTGTGAGAATTCCATGTGTCTGTGAGCTGATTGCCCTTCAACAGCAGCTCTTTTGGGGGGCGGTCCTTTACAATGACAACTTCCCCTCCCCTCAACTAGAATGCCAACTTGACGCCTCTCTTTTTCCACGTTCAAATGATGGTTTATGGTAGAAACACGCCCCCCCCCACCCCCAACGCTCCCATTCCATTCCACTTCTTTGATGATTACTAACCTGAATGTTGCTTGGAAGAATTCAAGTACCACTGCCCCCTGCTTTACTGTTTTCAGTTATAATCTCTACCATAAACCAGAACACTTTTGATCAAATTCTCATATGAACCACAGGTATGAGCTAAATATTACCCAAACTCCTTTATGTAACTTAAAAACATACTTCTTCAACCCCATCTGTTTTCCTCTTGTTCTGTAGCCTCACCTGAGACACTTTGATGTTGTAGAATATGCCCAATGCATCATTTCTGATTCTGCTCATACAGTTCTCTACATATTCGCTTCTCTTTTGCCCATTTAAATTCAGTTTATCCTCCAGAAATAACTCTGGATAAATTTTTCCCAGGAATCCTTCACTGCCCACTTCAATACCTTTCTTGGTTTTGAACTATCATTCTTAGATTGATATTTGTTGTACTACATAAGAACATTTTCCACAGCATGCTGCAATTGTTTGTTTACTGTCTGACTGCCCAGATGATCTACACAAACTGCAAGGAAGTGAGGAACTTGTCATACTATTTTACTACTGTCTAACCAGCATAGCTGCGCATAACCTGGTCTGTGATCCATCACTCAATGTGGAGCACGGCTCTCTGTTAATAATGATAATGCAGTTATTAACTTGTATCTCTTAGGTTTACCCAAGATATCCTCTTAAGATAGTAATATAGGGTGCTGTGGGATAATGTTTTTGTACACTGGTTTAACAAAATGCTCATTGGCCAGTAGCCAGGCAGGAAGTATAGGTGGGATAAGCAGACAAGGAGAATTCTGGGAAGAGGAAGGCTGAGTGAGGAGACGCCAGCCTGCCATCTGGGGAGTACCATGTAATGGCACATAGGTAAAGCCACAGAAAATGTGGCGACATATAGATTAACAAAAATGGACTGAGATTAAGCGTAAGGGCTAGTCAGTAGTAAGCCTGAGCTAATGGCTATGCAGTTTTAATTAATATAAGCCCCACTTGGGGGATGCAAGTGGGAGAGATTTGTCCTGATCGCTGGACGGCTGGGACACAGGAAAACTTTCAGCTACAATAGGGCATGACTCATTATTTCAATAAATACTTTTCAAATACATGACTTAAATTCAACTTCATCAAAAAAATTGAATTACTGCATCTGAGACAACTTTTTACTTTCTTTGCTAACATATGACATGATTCATAACATTTGATGTATGAAAGGCAATTAAACAAAAAGGACAAGGGGAAAAGCAAAGAGAGTGAGCTTGGGGAGTAAAGCACAGGTACTCCTCTTATCTTCTAAGACATGAAAATAATTACAGAATTCTTGTTCTCCTATTAATAAGTCCCTTAGTAAGCCTGAGCTAATGGCTATGCAGTTTTAATTAATATAAGCCCCACTTGGGGGATGCAAGTGGGAGAGATTTGTCCTGATCGCTGGACGGCTGGGACACAGGAAAACTTTCAGCTACAATAGGGCATGACTCATTATTTCAATAAATACTTTTCAAATACATGACTTAAATTCAACTTCATCAAAAAAATTGAATTACTGCATCTGAGACAACTTTTTACTTTCTTTGCTAACATATGACATGATTCATAACATTTGATGTATGAAAGGCAATTAAACAAAAAGGACAAGGGGAAAAGCAAAGAGAGTGAGCTTGGGAAGTAAAGCACAGGTACTCCTCTTATCTTCTAAGACATGAAAATAATTACGGAATTCTTGTTCTCCTATTAATAAGTCCCTTAGCACGACAGGATGGAGAACTAACCATGTAAGTGGCTTATTCCTGGGGACATAGAAAATGGTCCAATAAAATCTTCATAGGCATTTTCTCTGTGTTGAGTTGTAAGCAGCAAAACTGTCCAAAGTGCAGTGACTTTGAAAATGGGAAAAGGTCTTCCTTCGTATTCGAGATAGAGCAGAGCTGAGACCTCTTGCTTTTCTCTGTCTTAGCCTCGATCTCAGTCTTGTGGCTGCATGGCAGCAGCCACCCCAAGCATCACCTTCAGACAGATCTTGTCCAGAGAAGAAAGACAGCATCCCATGATGGGACTCTTTCTAAAACTCATGAGGTTTCCCCCTCAAATCCAGCAGCAGATTCATTTTCAACATGTGTCCCTTTACAAAATCACATTGTGTTCTTCAGCAAAATACTGTAAATGCAGCTGAAGGTAGAATCACTTGGTTCCATATACAGAGAAATCATGGTCTTCTAAAGGAAATGGCTGCCAATCGGGATGAGGACTTAAAGGAAAGGAGGACATTGCTGGTAAGAAAACACAGAAGCCCATCTCTGGAGACCACGGATATTTGTGCGCATTTCTATGATGAGGAAAGACTCTCGTTTGGGCCTGGGTGACACCAAACGGCAGAAAATGTCCTCTATAGGAAGATCAGTCTTCAGAGTGTCAGGTATTATTTCTTTCTGATGAGTGGACAAGGAGACTGAAGCAAAGGTTCAAAATATTGTAGCTTACTGTCAAGAATAATTACACCTCTGAAAAAATTTTAGCAAGCATTTGTCACTTTTTGGTTTTCCAGCATTTGAGCTCCATTTTTATCTGGGGCCAATAACTCAATGTGGGATGTGGGAGGAAGGCAAGAACTCCCTCTTGGTGTCAAAATGGAAAGGACAAAATGCTAAATATTCCTTCTCACTTCCCCTGGCACCTAAAGTTGAAGCATGTGTCCTGGCCTCCATCAAGTGGATGCTTCAGCCCAAGACTGTGAATCCTAAAGAAGTCATGTAAAATGTCTGAGAAGCAGAGAGATCATTCCCTGAGATGAGAAGTTGGCACTGAGCATGGAGTGACAACCACATTAATGGCACCAAGTGAGTCAGCTCTTCTCGGGTGTGACTTGGGCAAGCTATCTTGATTTCTAAGTCTCATGATAACCTTATGGTGGGTTTTGTTTTTCGAACCTTCTCAATAATGTGACGGATCCCTTTCGGTACTTTTAATAAATTCATTTCTACTTAAATCTGCCTGAGTTTATTATATTGTTTGAAACCCAAAATTATGTCTAATGTATCAATAGATGATTTCAAAAAACAAATGCAAACTTTTAATAATCATTTTGGTGATCACTAAATAGTAAATAAAAACTGTAATTTGCAATGTACACAAAGTGGAAGCAGATCATTTTGTAAATGTGCTAGTATTTCACTATGTTGCCAATAGAAGGTATGGGGAATGAGGTGTGTACTTAACAGTCCAGAAAAGCAGTCTAAAGGTTAAAAAAAAAAAAAAAGAATACAATAGCAGGCAGAAAGTTTCACAAATGCTGTGTACACAAGTGACAACAAAAACATTTTTAGTAAGCTTTTGAATTAATTTAAGCATCTAGAACAGAGGTTTTTAAACTTGGAACCACTGCCCTGTGGAAGGTGACTATTTTAAGCACACAGAGTAAGCCATGAACAGCAAAAGCGATTCCATGTTGCCGCACACCATAGATACACAAGAGCTGAGCGGTCTTATTTGAGCCTGCCTACTATACTTCGGACAATATACTCAGTACCTTGACCTTGAGAACAGCAGAACAAACAGGTTAGAACCCTCATAGACAACCAAACCAAACAAAGAAAGCTACACTATAGACTGGGGTGTTAATTTTGATTAATATTTGCAGACTTTTTTAAAAAAAAATTGTGAGACCAAGTGTGCATGAGTAGCAGAGCATTGAGGGAGAAAGTCTTGTGCAAAAACAAAAGAAAAGTCTGTAGCTTCATTCTAACAGACAAGAACCAAAGATGGAAAGGAATAAGTTATTATTCCAATTGTCCCTGTTGCTAAATTCTTGTACGAGAGGAACAAAAATCCATTACCAGGAGAGTTCCCTGTAAGAAGTTTCAAGCATCCACATAAAGTTTAAACTATAAGAAAAAAAGCGAAGCATTTAGAAAATAAAACTATTTGAGGAGATATAAGAACAGTAGTTGAGTATAATTGTTTGCAAGCCATTCTGAGTCAGAAATCTAAATGTGTGTTTATCCTAAATTTTACCTTCAGAAGTGGCTTCCCTGGACACATATTCAGCTATTTATTCTGGGAACAAAAAGGTGTTTTACAAATTTTAAAAATCCATCACCCTGTTTAATGAATGTAAATTTTGTAAAAAATTAGTTTTTTTTTTGGGGGGGGGTAAGAGGTTGTCAAATAATAGCGTGAAGCAGAGTATTTTAATTCTAAACAATCTGCCAGCATTTGAAAAGGGTGTTTTTGTTTGTTTGGATGCTTTAAATTATAGACAATAGCATATCCTCATACCACTGTGGTTTCCAAACACCTCCTGTGTAGCAATAATAGATCATAGCATCAATGCCTACAAGCAGGAGTATTATGAGTTACAATATTGCCAGTGCTACATTTGTACTCCATTGCAGAACAACCTGAAGGGGCTCTACACCTGTCAGCAAAATAGTGCAAACATAATAGTCTACAGGGGTGTTTCCAGGTACTAAAATACACCCACCACTCACTGTGGCTGCTAGCTTGAAATATTACCAAGACATAAAATGAATCTGTTGGTAAAATTGAAGTTTGTGAAATGCTTTTTTTTTTTCTGAATGCCCTGATAAAGGGCTTTGACCACTACAAGCTCACAAAAATAGATAAAGTATATCCTGGCAGATTAAAAAAAAAAAAAGGGCACTGCCTTTTGTAAATCAAGATGTCCAGTGCTTACAGGAATAGGCACAGTGTCTTCCTAGGATGCCTAGTGCTTGCAGCTGTGTGCATAATGTGTCTTCATTCTTCAACTCTTTTCTCACACAACTGTGACACTAGCAACCAGTAGAGAAGAATATGTAATTCAATCAATCAGGAAAAACATTGTTTATACTGAAAAATATAGTTAAGAACTTATACTGACCCTTACCAGTCACGTGGATTTTAAAAGAAGTTATCTATTTTCTCTAAACTTTAATTTCTTCAGCTAAGAACCATACAGAATAAACTACCTAATAAATGTTCATAAAGAATGACATAAACTGGGCGGTGGTGGCACACACCTTTAATCCCAGCACTCGGGAGGCAGAGGCAGGCGGATGGATCTCTGTGAGTTCGAGGCCAGCCTGGGCTACAGAGTGAGTTCCAGGAAAGGCACAAAGCTACACAGAGAAACCCTGTCTCAAAACAAAACAAAACAAAACAAAAAAAGATATAAAAAATTTAGATAATACCTCTCACATAAAGAACTTCCATTTATTTTAATATTCATATTGATGGTAAATAAATACAATGTTTAAAACAAAATGAAAAGCCAAGAGTCAACTTGTTTTTCAGTCTTTCCTCCAAGAGAAGCCAAAATGTCCCAGAACCAAATGGAGAAAGCCTACACGCTAACTTTGATAAGGAACATGTCTGGAGGAAGTAAAGAGAGGAAGATAAGGGAAAGGGAGGAGAAGAGCGGGAAGGAAAGACAAACGCGAGGGAAGAAGAGGACGTCCAATCAGAAAGGAGAAGGTCCTCTGGTCCTGGGGTAGACTGTGCTGCTTTTCATACAGTTCAACTGAAGTTATAGGAGCATGAATTATGGATTATAATTGTGGAAACAAGAGAAAAATGCTGCTGGCATATTTTATTGCATACTGATCTGCCTTTTTTGTTTGTTTGTTTTTTGTTTTTTTGTTTTTGTTTTTGTTTTTGTTTTTTTTTTTTTTGTTTTTCAAGACAGGGTTTCTCTGTGTAGCTTTGTGCCTCTCCTGGAACTCACTTGGTAGCCCAGGCTGGCCTCGAACTCACAGAGATCTGCCTGGCTCTGCCTCCCGAGTGCTGGGATTAAAGGCGTGCGCCACCACCGCCCGGCTGATCTGCCTTTTTTAAGGGAAACTGATGAATACAACTTTTTTCTCTCTTATTTCAGAAATTTGAGTAGGGATTTTCATTTATTTTTAAAGGTTCTTATTTCATATAAGAAATAAGAATGTTGACTTTCATGCATTACAAATATACATGCACGTATTCAGTAATGTACTTATTCATTTTAGCTTTGTAGTTAATTATTTGACAAATTAAATGCTGATTAAGGCAGACCCAATGTTTGGAAAACTTGCAATGGTATCAGTATTCTGTGGTATGGATTGAGCACAACAAATCATTATGAAATGTTCACCTTTATGCTTTCAAAATATATAAAACTTCACAGCACTTTTAAGTGGAGCATAGATGCATTTGAGTGAATTTTACAATAGTAATATAGTAATTTTACAATAAGAGTGATTCAGCTATCATCATGATAAATATACCCTACTGTCTGTTTAGGAGGGAGTTAACTTCAGTGTATTATCTCTGTTCTCATGGCTAACTTTTAAGCTTGCCTGAAAATCCACATGCAAGGGAGCAAGTACTCACATACATAAGCCTATGATTCTCAAATAAAACCCTCAAATACACTTATTGGTACATAACACTTTATAAGAACATGGTATTGAAGGTGTTGTTGCTACTGATAATCACCATGGCTTTGTGCCTGCCATTACCTTCAAGCTACCATAATGTTATGAGCACACACCAATAATAATGACATTTCCTTTTTGCTTTTTATCCACACCTCATTGCTTACATTGATTTGCATAAGCAATTTCCACCCTGATAATTGGAGCCAAACATGTTGTTGTAGGTTACCTTATGGAAGAGAGCAGTTAAATACTAATTAAGAGAAATCTTTCTCTATTCAAACATATTTTGGAAGTTATTGACTTGTTCTCACAGGCTGAGCAGGAAGGTGACTCACTCTCTGACAGGTTTGAGTTTACTTCAAACTTAACGACCTTTTTTTAAAAAATATTTTTAATTCTCTAATGTCAACCCATAATAACATGAAGAATGATACTGCCAGGCTCAGATCATTAGAATAATATTGTTTTGTTTTAAAAGAAAAAGTGATAGTACTATAGATTAATTATTTTAATAGCTATTACCTTGGCCTTCCATCAGGGCTGAGAAAAGAATTTGGGAGCATTCATGACACAGACAAAATAAGATATTTAAATAGTATACCCCGAGTCTGTGTGCCGGGAACGTCACTAATTACCAAAGTCCTAATAGGTAATGCAGTTACTTTCTGGTCATCTTTACTCAATGGCATTATAGTAGGAGAAAAGTTTGGGGCTGGGGAAACATAAGCTCACTTTAGATTTTATATTCAGAGTCGTCTTTAAACAAAAAGCAACTTTAGACATCCACTGATTTGGTTCTTCTCACTGTGCTTGCCATATCTCAGGAATACTGGCTAACCTGGGGAGATACAATGAGGAACCCGCTGTTGTGATCATTCAAGTCAAAAGTGTGCAAACCTCAAGATATGCAAACCACCAAAATAACTATTATTCAATTGCAAGGTACCCTATGGATGGGTCAGTAGTATGTCTTTTATTTCTGTACTTATTGTAGAAGATTAATAACTTCCAAACATTTAAATTTATATAGACATGACTGGTATTGAGATACTTAGTATGATTGAATCAAGGTAAATAACATGAACAATGCCAATATTGTGATAAATGCATATTAGTTACATGTGATACCAAAGCTACTGACTTCCTGGAAGCTACTTTCTTGACTTGTCCTCTTACATCCACCTTGACTTTATAAAATGCTCATACACAATGTTAAATCCATGTCTTCTTGAACAGTAGAATGGTTTTGAGATTGCTCTGAGTTTGTGGAATATATTACATGGAAGAATAAGTATGTAGAATTTGAAAAAATATATACATTTCTACATCTTGAAAAAAAATATATATATATTATTTATAACTGGGAGACATAATCTAACAATGGTAAAGTTTATATTTGATTTCCTCCATGATCCATTTTCAATACAAACATTAAAACTGAAGCTGGTTTATTTAGTGATATCAAGTGCTAGCCCTTTAAAAAGTGGTTCAACATCTTTAAATAAAGCTATCTACAAGTTTATTTAGTAAATAAATGATATTCATAAGCTAAGATTAGTTCATAATTTTGCTAATAAGTCAGGTTAAATTTTTATGCTTGAATTGAAAGTGTCTTTGTTATATTTTAAAGGAGGCAGCATCAATAGAGGATGACAGGACGGACGCTAGCAATACCTGTGTTTCCTGTGTTTGTGTGAAGAATGGAGCATAGACAGGAATGGCAAGAAGGATTAGGACACACGCTTCAGAAGTCTAAAATTCCCTGAGTTCTGCCTAGTGTTAAAAACACCTCCCCTTGTTTGAGAAGGTAAGCTGGTGTTGAGTGTTAACCCTCCCTTGTCTGAATTCCCTATAACAACAGTCTACAAAAGGAATGCTAATTTTCCTCGAAGCCAACCTCCAGGACAGGCTCCTGCCACCAGACCTGTAAACAGAGTCAATTCCGGTCAAGGAGAACAGCTAGGAATTCTGGCCTTAGGAAAACATAAAACATGTTAAAGAAATCGTTAAGAAATTTCAAAAAGTCCTTAGCAAATAACATGTAAGGCAAACATATGTTAATCACAAAAAATCATAAATGTCTGAAGCAAAGCAGGAAAATAAATATGTAGCTTACACTCCAAGACAGCGTCAGTTGAATTTCATGCCAGAAAAATAAAACACATGATCAGCAAAGCCGCAACAGATGCTCCTCTGGTTTTATACAGTTGCATTGCTGCATACACTGATGGCTACCCGGTATCAATACTCAGGAGGACATCAGGAAACTCAAAAATCGGAAGTCACTTTTGCACATGCAGCTTGTGGTATACCTCCATCAAATTAAAACAGCGGTCCCAAATTAAAAATATCAAATAAAATTGCCTAACTGATCCACCGCCCTCAATGAATCCTATATTTAGAAACTATGAAAGATGGGAAAGATCTTGAAAATTTATTTTTGCATTTTATAACTATAAGGTTGGAGGCCAAGAGAGATTTCATGGCTTGGAGGAGGCTCAGCATTAATTAAGAGAAATGAGAATTATTTCTCCCTGCTTATTCTATTGCCTCAAGCCTCCCACAAATGCCTGCTGTCATTTTGTGTAATGGATTAAATATAACAGTAGATATGTAGAGCTTGCAAAAATATAATCACTTCTGTGTCTTGAAATATATTATTTATGAATGGAAGATATAATCAACAGCAGAAAAGTTGAAACTAGGTTCATTTTTGCAAGTTCCACTTTCAATTCAAACATAAAAATTTAACCTCACTTATTAGCAAAATTATGAACTAATCTTAGCTTATGAATATCATTTATTTACTAAAGAAGAGGTTTACAATAATTTTCTTGTGATGAATATGTAATGTCCTTCTCCATCTCTTTTAATTTTAGTTTGAAGTCTATTTTGTTAGATATTAGGATATTAGCTACACCAGCTTGTTTCTTAGGTCCATTTGATTAGAAAATCTTTTCCCAACTCTTTACTCTGAGGTAATGTCTGTCTTTGAGGTTGGTAGGTGTTCTTGTTTGCAGGAGAAGGATGGGTCTTGTTTTCCTAACCATTCTATTAGCCTGCATCTTTTTATAGGTGAATTGAGTCCATTGATATTAAAAGATATTAATGACCAGTGATTGTTAACTCCTATTATTTTAGGTTTTGTTAGTGGTGGTAGTAGTATGCCTGTGTCTCCCTTCTTTGGGATTTGCTGGTGTGAAGTTATCTATTGTCTGTGTTTTCATGGGTGCAGCTAACTTCCTTGGGTCGGAGTTTTCCTTCTAGTACTTCCTGTAGGGCTGGATTTGTGGATAGGTATTGTTTAAATATTAATTAATCTTAATTAATCTCTCCTTTCATCCCAAACCAAAAGGCCCATGAATCTCTGAGCCCCTTCTTCCTCCTTCTTGTTCATCTCTCTGTCAGTATTCCTGGCTCCTCCATCCTCTCTATGGCTAATTCCTGTCAACTAGTCACTGGCTCCACCCCAATCCAAGGTTAATTTTATTAACTCAGTCTCATAGTTTCACAGTGCAATCAAATATCCCACAACAGTTTTTTTTTTTCCTCAAAAAGTTTTGGAGTCCCTGCCTGCTGAGGTATATCTTCAGTTTAAAATACATATTGCCACACAAATTACTGTGCAATATATAAAATATTGTCGAAACTCTATTTAAATACTTTTAAAAGAAATTTGAATATATAAACTAACCCAGAAGTCTATTAGATAAATTATACCTAATATATTTGTAAATACTTTTGCTTTTTTTCTTTAAAAAGCTTAGAATAGCCAGGCAGTGGTGGCACACACCTTTAATCCCAGCACTCGGGAGGCAGAGCCAGACAGATCTCTGTGAGGCCAGCCTGGGCTACCAAATGAGTTCCAGGAAAGGCGCAAAGCTACACAGAGAAACCCTGTCTCGAAAAACCAAAAAAAAGCTTAGAATAGTCCATACAGATATGAAAAAACACAAATTTTGTTTGGTAATAAAGAAGAAGCTACTATAATAATAGGATAGTATATCATAGCATGAGGGAATTATTTGAGTACATCATGAAAAAATTTAAAGCCAAAAGAATGAAAGAGGAAAGACTGAAAGAAAAATAACTTATGAAAACACCTAGTTCACAGTTTGGATTTGCCCAAGCCAGTAACTATAAAAATAATTCATTTGCAAATAATAAACTTTCATTTGTCAACATAGAAGTAGCCATGGTTAATGTAAAAACAATTAATAGATTTTCCTCAGAGGTAAATGCTGACATCCCAGAGTAGCCTTTTCAACAACTTGTAAAGTAAGACTCCCCAGGGCCTTGTGAATGGCAAGCTTATTAATATGAACTCTCCAAACACCACGACATAAAGTGTCTGTTCAGGAGGTCATCTCCAAAATGTACCCCATACATCTTCATGCACAAGAAATGATAATTTATCACCCAGACAGAAGGATCTACTGTAAACTAATCCAAACTGCTGATGATACACTAAATCAGTTTGAGTGATAAGTATAAATGGAGCTGGAAGCAGAGTACCGAGGGATACAGATCCACCTGATCAATGAGATGTCACAAGGCAAATGAAATGCAATGTTGACAAACATAGGCTCCCTTGGTTGAAAATTAACCAAATCAAGTATTGGAGCATAAAAGTGCACGTTAACAGTAGCTTCACATGAAGGTTTATTTTAATTTTTTTTTTTAGCAGTTTCAGATAAAACTGCACAGGCTGGGCCAGTGGAATAGAATATAGGGTGTACTCAAAATAATATATTTTACATACCGTAGAAAATATGAGAGGGAAAGGAAAAGGGATGCAAAGACATTCTGCCCAAAGAATGCAACCATAGTCACTCAATCTGATGTGCAAATACATGTACATAGTTAAAGGGAAATAATAAAAATTGTATGCAGAAAACGATTTCATATCAGCTTGCCACCGGGAATTCAAATTCAATTTCTATTTCCCTTATGAAAACTTAAATGTTTTCTGAAACTGTCACGTTACAAATTCGACGGGGAAAACAAAGTAGTGGGGATAAGGGAAGGACATTCCTCTACATAGTTTATATTCATGGAGGGCACTCTTTGAGGTGAAGGGGGAAAAAAAAGACTTTCTCAACTATGTGATCAGAATGGAGTCTTCGTCCCTCAGCAAATAGAACCTACATCCTTCAGCAAATACGTTCGATGGAGTCAGCTATTCTGAGGGCATCTGTAATGAAAAGGGCTGATTAAAGTAAATTTTGATGGCTGCTAAAACTAATCTACAAAAGTAGCTTGGAAGGAAACTTATTCTTCAATAAATGTATATGCTCTTCTTATTTGTTGCATTAAATTTATAGTTTGTCATAGCAAATTTAACTCTTGCCTTTGTGTTTTATCTTCCAGCTTATTTTTTGATAAAAATAGAATTCTACTACAAAAATAGAGCCCAACCCCAGTTGCAGTTTATTTAAATTTCAAAATGAAAAGCTTACTAAGAACAGATAAGATTGATTGCTCTCTCTGTCTTAGCATAATTGTATTTCAGGTGAACATCAATTTACTTTAAAGGACACTTCTAAGTAGCAGAATGCATCATAAATAATTCATCAATCACAGTGACTAGAAGAGTGATTTACTCCAGCAGATTCAATAGAATCAAAGTTCTAATTTTTTATAGTTGTATCTGCTCTACATTTTTAATAATTTTGATGTATACAAATCCATTCTTACATTTTCATGCTTATTACCCTAAATGTCATATATACAACTGTCTTTTCTTTTTTTTCCTTTTATTAAAAATATTTTTTTCGTACAATATATCCTGATTAGATTTCCCTCCTTCTACTCCTCCCCGTTCCTCCGCAGTTTCCCTCCTCTCCATATCCATTACATTTCTGGCTCACATTAGAAAAGAAGAGGCTTCTAAGAGATAACAACAAAAAAATCACATAATTATCTCTTTTCTTTTAAAATGATTCATTTTCCTTTCAAATAAAAGTATTTTATTTTTACTGGGACAAACAGCAACTCTGTGTATCAGTAGTAAAACAAAACATAGACAGTACATAACTGAAAAACAAGTATAAAATTTTCTCAATTATATAATTTTAGTAAAGTTATCAATTTGTTTTCATATTACTTAAACATCTCAATTACAGTAAATAATAGCAGTTTTTCCTGGAGCTCTTATGTAAGTTGTTCAGGATCTGACATGTGCAAAAAGTAGTTCAGTTTGTAAATGCCAATTAAATACCTCTAAATCATATACCAGTTTGGGTTTGGGCAGATGATACACTGAGTATCCTATGACAGTCTTTCTCTTTTATCATACTGAAGGAATGAACCTGCCTTGCACACCTCAAATTTCTCCACCACAGTTGCAATTTGTTATTAGTGATTTCCCAAACTGTGAAATAACCTTAAAAGAAATATAACGACAAGAAAAAAATGGTAGCAAAAAAAAAAACAGAAAGCATTTTACTTACTTGCAAGCCCCTCTGAAAAACGGAATGGCCCATAAAATTAGCCAGCATTCTAATGAGAGCAGCACCCTGTGGAAAAAGGTATCGGAAAGAAAAGAATGTCAACAAGTGTGAGTCCGGCAGTGCCACATGTCAATCAAGAAGGGCTCACTCTCTTCACTCTGTTCTATTTGGAAAATATGCAAGGAGGAAAACATGAAATAGTATGTCACTTACAGGATGGAAAAATCCATGTTGTGTACACCTAAATGTTTTCTGGATCAAAACCTACTACTTCAAGGCGAAAATCCCTCAGACACAGTATCCCAAGAAACAGTCTGTAATTAGGAGTAATAAATACTTCTGTGAACTTGGTACATGGCAAACTTAATAAAGCACGGTACTTATACTCAAAAGCCCATGATCGGGTAACCTAAAGATACCCATGGTAAGAAATATTCATAGGAAAGCATAATTTGCAGGTACTCTAGCTGTTCGCTGAACTCCTAACTCAAGTGGGAATGCTTTACGGCAAAACCCAAGAAGAGAGTGTGAAGCAGTCAGGTTATCTGGGTTCAAATTCTGTCTCTGTTAATGTCTTAACACTTTACCAGGATGAATGATTAGGCCTCTCTTCTCTTATTTTCTTCTCTTGCAACATAGAGTTACCAAGAATCCTATACAGTGAGACATTTTTGAAGATTAATTAATGTGTATGTATGCATGTATGTATGTATGTATATGTGTGTGAAGTACATACATTGTAATTAGTGTATATATGTGTGTGTGTGTAAAGTACGTATTTCAAAAATTAGTACATATATGTGTGTGTATGAAGTATATATATATATATGTATATATATATATATATATATATATATATATATATATATATATATATTAAAAAGTTGTGTGTGTATCTGTGTAGAATAGTGCAAAACAGGGTCTGAAAGATAGTGTGAGTCATCAATGCTATTTTCATGGTGGCCCAATATTTTTGTCATATCTATTTCTTATAGAGGCTAGATGCAGTTATATGTACCTATATCTAAGGAAGTATATGTAGTTAATATATTTTGATTAATAAAATAAAATACTAAATTAGAAAATTGAATACTACTATTATAATGAATATAGAACACTATCAGCGCAAAATGTGAATAAGTAATCAACTTGAAGCCATCCAAGTGATGAGGGGCTACCCAGGATGATCACAAACCTGAATGTAAACTACAAATTAGTCTTCTAGACATCACCAGTTCATACTGAGCTGCTCAGGGGTTATTAAGCAGTGACTGTTTAAGTATAAATGACAGTCTAGGTTTAGTGGAAATTCCTTTGTGCCTACGTATCCCTCTCCACCATCCTTACAAATGCACATACTGCAGTAACTCCTCTCTCCAAGGTGTCTCTTTTAACTTGTATTAATGCACATCAATTGTACATGCTGATGAGGTTCA
This sequence comes from Peromyscus maniculatus bairdii, assembly GCF_049852395.1. Taxonomy (NCBI): domain Eukaryota; kingdom Metazoa; phylum Chordata; class Mammalia; order Rodentia; family Cricetidae; genus Peromyscus; species Peromyscus maniculatus. Next base: position 38,714,271 of record NC_134869.1, read on the forward strand.
CTATGACATCTCACTGCACGCATCCAGGGTATCCTCTTCAAAGAGAGAACCCTAGAATACTCATCAGTCCTCCACTGCCCTGCCACAAGTCAGTCCAGCAACACAACTGAGATTTTCTACTGTTTGACACTAAAACTGTTCCCTTTAATTTTGGAACGGTGGTGCAATATAATATTCTCACTCCATTAGTCAATCACCCTTAAAGCATTCTCATAAAAAAAAAAAAACTCAATTTCCCGAAGAACTTGTTCCTCAAACGAGAATGTTATCATCATCTCAACAAATAATGAGCTGACAAACCATAAAGTTTTATGCCCCTCCAGATATATTTCCCTCTCTCATCTTCTACTCCTTTCTCTCTCTATCTGTAATATTTTGCTTCTTGCTCTCTGTCTTCTGCACACTTGTATAAGTCCATAAAACATAAGCATTTATGATTCAATCTGGGGAGCGGGTGAGAATCCCCTGTAGAAGGCATCAGCTCTGCTCCCTGAATTTCCTTGACAAGCTCTCCTCCTATGTATTTTCCAATCTAGTCTACCCACCCTGAGGGGAAAATCTGTCAGTTCTTCAACAACACTAACCCCTGCCACCTGGGGAGAGAGAGACTCCTAGGCAGTCAGCTCCAACTTCCCTTCAGAGCAGAAGAGCCATCTTCAAATGATTTAAGTGATTCCCTCCAGGTAATGATGACTTGGTCCCTTGTCGGGCTATAAAAACTATCAGTTTGGCGTGAACTAATGACAAAAGAGTACTTTGTAATCATAAAGAATGGGCCTGTTTTTCTTGTCTTAGCCAGGCTGGAGCAGGGTGCTGAGAAATAAGACATAGAAATATAGCCAATATTCAAAAGTCATAATAACACCGAGCTCTTCATTATTGTTATATCCTCTAACTCAATTATATTTCAGAAAATATATTATCTGGATATTTTGATGTTGCCTGGAGCAGTCTACACTCTTCTATATTTAACTGACCTTTTCTGGTGATTGCTAATTTTTAAATGCCTATTTTAAAGAAGTCTGCAAAGAGGTGTCAGGTGGGCTGACCAAATGTTCTTTAGTCAGTATATAGGACACTTATTATGCATGGCTATAACAAAGGCCACACCTTACAGCATAGCTAAAGTCACCACACATACTTCTGTTTTGAGGAAAGTACTGAATTACATTTCTCTGTATCTTGAAAATATGTATTTACCTAGCTGACCTCACTTATAACGTGGCAAATTATCTTCACTTGTGACTGAAAGTGCCAGCCTCAAGAAAACGAATTGGACATTTAAGAACCTTGAGGGGTTTATGGAATGAAATTGTATTGTTTCTCAGGAAAAGTTATCATGACTTTATAAAGCAAGATCCAGGGGGATATACTGTGCTATCTGACTGATTTGTTTAGGATATCATAAACAATATGTCACTAAAAGGGGGTTATAAACTCAATCATAATTTAATAGTTTTTCTTCTTCTGACCTTTATTTTTTTGGTTTACTTGGTAATAATCTGAGTACCTAATGATTTCAGAGATGACACTCAATATATCCAGAGAAAGGACCCCCTCTCCTCAGATTTAGCACATTCCTTCCCTGCAGTTGGCTAAGATGAGCTCCCTTAATTCAATAATGGTTGACAAAGAGAGAAACTGTCTGCACATATGGCAATTACTTTGTATTCTTGAACACTAGCTATTCATCAAGGATATAGCCTTTATTGTTTCACTGGTATGTTTTCACAATATGTAATCACTTTTTAAGAGAAGGTAATCTTACAAACTCAATTATTTCCCTAGCATATGTTTAGTGAGATGGTAGTTTGGTCAATATCCCACAGAATACAAATAGGGTTGATGTAAATATACCTCATCCCTATGGGATTGAAGGGTCTAAAGAGTGGCATTTCTGTTATACCTGGAAAGGTGGACATGCCCAGGCCCCATCTACATGATGTAAGGGGAATAGTATTTACATAGTCAGGCAGGTGAGGAGGTGAGAAACATGAAATATCGAAGGTCATACAGATAGGAAGGCATGAAGCCTCATAATGGGAGATTGTGTGGGAAGTAAGTTTGAAGCAGATTTTAGAAGCTTGAATTGCAGAACTAAAGCATGTTGGAGGTGAGGGATGTTGTTTTTCTCTCTTGGGGGGCCTGCCACTCAGCTCCTAAATAAGTCACACATGGAGGCTTATTCTTAATTATGAATGTCCAGCCGTAGCTTGGCTTTTTTCTTGCCATCTTTCCTTAACTTAAATATCCCATCTATCTTTCACCTTTGGGCTTCTCCTGCTGTTACTTCTGTAAATCTTACTTCGACTGTGTGGCTCACCCCTGATGTCCTCCTCCTTCTCTGGCTCCTAGATCTCTCTCTTCTCCCAGATTTCTCCTTCTATATATTCTCTCTGCCTACCTGCCCAACCTATTTCTGTCTCCTGCCTTATTATTGGCTGTTCAGTTCTTTATTAGACCATCAGTGTTTTAAACAGGCACAGTAGTAACACAGCTTCACGGAGTTAAACAAATGCAACATAAACAAAAGTAACACACCTTAAAATAATATTCTACTGCCGAGGGCTTAAGTATGATACCCCAGAACAGGTAAGATAACCAGAAATAAACAAGAGGAATGAGTGGTCGCAAGACAGTTTAACAAATGTGACAGAGGCAAGTTCGATTTCTAGTCTAAGACAGGAGAAGATGACCTTAGGAGACGTGCATAGATACACACTTTAGGAGAAATTAGCTAAGCTGGTGAAAATCACTTGGAAAAGGTGAAGTTTTCAAAATAGGTAGAGAAGCAGGGGACTAGAGAGAGGAAGGGCAACAGAGAAATGAGCGATGGGAGAGGGCAGAGCTGGAGGCATAAACAGGGTTGGGAGTAAGTAAGAATGCCAGAGGAATGGGCTCTGGTTTCAATGAAGGCAACAGAAAATACAGTCTATAGGGCTTTCTACAGACCATATCGCCTTCTCTGTAGTGCTCAGGATAAACACTCAGGAATTTAAAATTAAAAGCAAAGGCGGGGGGATGCCAGAGTGTGACAAACAGCTGAAAGCGACCTGGGTATGAGCAGAGTTGGGGAAGGACAAGGTTGGGGTTTGTGCTTTTAACTTCACGGAAAATAATATTTAACAGAGGACTGCTGTGGGCTGGTCTGTATGTCAAGTTACTCTGATTGGTCAATAAATAAAACACTGATTGGCCAGTGGCCAGGCAGGAAGTATAGGCGGGACTAATAGAGAGGAGAAAAGAAAGCATAGGTTTCCTGAGAAAAGCCTGAAGAGGGAAAGGGGAGGGAAAGGTCACGAAGAGATTTTAGAAACCAAAGCACAAGACTGAAACAGTCTGAACACAACAGACTTCAGCTGTACAAGGAGGCATGGTCTGTCTGTCTCTCCACTAAGGACCCACCACCCAAAGCACTTCCTAGTACACAAATGATTCTCAGATAAGCAAAGGTCCATCTCTTTCAACAGTGCAAAGGCAGTCTTTAGATTATGTCATCCTGAGAGTAGAACTAGATTTCCAAATAACTGCAGTGAGGAGGGAGGAGAGAAACTTGTGGAGCGTTAGAAAGCCCTGTCTTAGCAGAAATCATTCAAAATGTATCATTCACTAAGGAATAATGGTGCGATAGAGTCATGATGTAACAAAGAAGGTATCATTATTTTGTCTAATCAGAAGTTTGAGGCTCAAAAAGATTGTATAACTTGCTAAAGTGACCCAAATTAAGTAAAAGAGGTATGATTAGACACCCACTTATACCCAACTCCAAATCATTCGCTTTAACTGATGTAGGTTACTGTCTTAGGATCTGCAATCAAGATAGAATCTAGACACTTTTGAAAATCATTGTACAAAATGAGAACCTAGAGAGAAAAATGTTGTGGAATATTATTTTAACTAGGCAAAGATGTGTTACATTTATATTGCAGAATATTACTTTATGACTTTAACTGTGTAAAGGTGTAATACATTTGTTTATGTTGCATTTGTTTAATGATGGAAGGGTGTGTGTCTAATTATGTAAAAATGTGTTTGCATTTGTTTCCCCTTGCCTGCCTAAGGCACCTGAATGGTCTAATAAGAAGTTAAGTAGCCAATAGCTAGGCAGAGAAAAGATACGTGGGGCTGGCAGGCAGAAAGAGTAATTGGAGGAGAATTCTAGGCTCTGGGAGACTGAGGAGAAGAAGAGAGAAGAGAAAGAGGAGAAAGGGAGGCAGGTCAAGCCACCAGTCAGTCAGACAGGAGAAACAGTGAAAGTAAGATATACAGAAGGAAAGAAAAGTAAAAAGCCCCCAGGCAAAAAGGTAGATAAAAAGAAACAGGTTAATTTAAGTTAAAAGAGCTAGCCAGAAATGAACCTGAGCTGGGCTGAGCATTCGAAACTAGTAATAAGTCTTTGTGTGATGATTTGGGAGCTGGTTGGTGGTTCAAAAGAAAAGGCCTGGCTACAGGAAGAAAAAGAAAACAGAAGTGGTTAGAATTGTTCAGTTTAGAATTAGTAGCATTCTGACAGCCCAGGAGGAAAGGAAACTAATCCAATAAGATGTGAAATGACTTTCCAATACTCTCAGGCTGGAAATTAAGTGGAACATTTGGAGGACATGGGAGAATGAGGCATGTTGGTATACTGAGAAACACCAAGCTGCCTTAGCACAAGTTCAGTGCAAACCCAAGGCTACAGGAGCCTAGAGGTTCTGCATCCCCCCCCTACCCCTTGGAAAATCAGGATTAATTCGGTAGAGCAGTTGGCAGTATGAAGATCCCCAAGTAGGATCTATCTACCTTGGGTTTGTCGCAGTCATCAGCTGGTATTCAGTCTCTACTAACAGGAGTCTAAACAAAACTGGAAGTTTCTTTTCAAGCCCCGTAAAAGTCTTTGGGTAATGAACCTTCTATTCTGCGGGCATATGCTTTATGGTTCATTCTACTGTTAAGCTGGAAGGAGGTGAGTAACCCCACATCACTGCTTCCACTTTGCAGATGGGAGAGACTGAAGCAAAGGGATGAGACCATTTGTTCAATATCTGTGGCCACAGTCAGTATTGGAACTTGTCTCTGACCCAATTAGCTTCCATCCACTTCATTGTTTTTAATTTTAGTTCCTTAAAGGGCAAAGAAATCTGTGCAGTGAGAAAGTCCTGTTCTATTCTGCACTGTTGAAAGGGTTAGTATATTGATTTCAAAATCAAAGTGCTTTTCAAATGTTAACTTTCAGAAAGATGTCTCTTCACTAAGCATGGACACACACACAGAGAGCACAGCATTCTGACATAATCTGTTAATGTAGAATGTCTTTGGACTGAAGGAAGAGAATACATTAAATCCTCCCATGGTTTTTGTAAAAAAAAAAAAAAATGCTTTCTTCTTTTAAAGATAATATGAGCTATTTTAGCATGTGAAAAAATGGGGTGGGGGAGGAAAATACCTAATCTTGAATATCCCTGACTCACATACTGATCTGATCAAACTCCCTGCCTCCTTATTCTCTTTCAAATTCATAGACTCTTTCATCCATCAGTTGTTACATACATATGTCTGTATGCACATCAGTACATAGATATAAGCTGCTCAGTCTGTAAAATATTTATATACATATGTGTGTCTGTGTGTGTGTGTGTGTGTGTGTGTGTGTTTTCAGAGCTGATCATTTGGTACTGGATAACAAATTGGTATGATCTTCCCTGGGGGGAAAAAACTAGTTTCCTGCTCTCAGTATGCTCTAGTTGCCTGTAATTATATCATAATCTAAAGGAAAAGAATAAGAGTAGACAGAGGATGAAAACGGAAATAAAATTAATTCTAATCATGAAAGCAAAATTAATGCCCAATTGCTCCATCACCCAGGCTTAGAACCTTGGAGTCCTCTTTGATTTATTGCTTCCTGAGGCCAAGCCTCTACCTCTGTGAAGCTGAATTATTTCACGGCCTCTTAATGACAGCCCCTGATGCATTCTCACCCTCACAAATCTATCCTGTGGGCCACATCAAACCAATTTTAATAATTACTTCGGAAGCCTAATGTGTGCTAAGCTCTCTTGTTCTGCTGTCAACTCAAGCTTGTTAGATGATTTACATATCTACTAGTACACTTAAGGGGTAGCAGTGATGACAGCGACAACTCTATTGTTCCGATTAAGAACAAGGAGGTCCACCTGTAATTTTTGACTACTCATTAAAATTATTCATAAAATAGTTGGAATAGTGTTTGCCATATAATAGCTTCGAAAAATAGCTATATTGAATTGTGGTCATCTAAGTTACTTGTCTCCCAAAATCTTTACTGCTAACCACCATCCTAAGGTTATAATCAAGGCCATAATAATTCCCAAACTACAGAGGTAAGGACAGGCAGATAAGTTACTTCAAGGATACCCTGGTCTACATAATAAGTTCCAGGACAACCAGAGCTACACAGCGAGACCATGTCAAAAAACCAAAAGAAGAGTATGAATGACCATGATATTGTATATAGAGATAAATCAACGTGAAAGGATAAAACTAAGAGCAAAGTTAACAAAATGGGGCACCAAAGAAATGGTTACGTGATCAAAAATGCAGCATAAGAATCTATAAATAACGAACAATAAAAAAGTAAGGTTCTAGACTTTAAAAATGACCAAGGAAAAAAGACAAGAAAAAAAATCACACAAATGAGTGATATTAAGGGAGAGAAGGTAGGCTTTAACTATAGAAAATGTTAAAAATTAAAGTTACTATAATTTCTGTCAACTTTTGTATTATATATGAAAATTCTGATAGAAAGAACTTCCAATATATTTTAATTTTTTAAAAAATGATCAAGAAGTAAAAAGGCTAACAAGAAGTTCAAAAAAATCATAAATTCTAAATTTACACTCTCCAAAACAAAGTTGACATGTAAGCAAACTTTTAAGGGAATTTTATAACATGTAAATACTTTGTTCTAGAAAAAGCACAACAAATTAACTGAAAAGATAAAAAATTCCTAACCTTAGATGATATGGAGAAACTACTATGCAATCTATGAAAATAAGTGTATGTGTGTGTGTGTGTTTGGGTAGAATGATTCTGGAAATTCCACTTACATAAAATAGCATATATAGCACATTTGTTATGTAATATATTAATATGAATACAACTTAATCAGTGAATTACACCTTGTTATATATAGAAAGCAGGAAATACAAAGTGACAGGGAGATTTACTTTATAACCTAAGTTGTAAATGTATTGCATTAACGTTTTAAAGAAGAAAATTCATTTAACTTCAATATCTAGGAAGGACTTTTGATAAGATTATTCAAACACTTTAAAAATTATTGCATATCTTAATAAACTAGGAAGTAATAGGAATCTATTAGTGTATCTTAGGGCATCCTCTAAAAAATAAAGTCAGTGGTGAAGCATTTTACCAATTTCTGTGAACATGGAAATGACGTGTGAATAAACTCTATTAATACTTATATTTAAAAGTACAATGAAAGAACTGAACTAACAAAAGAAATGCAACAAAAGAGATATGAAGCAACAAGTAAACATTATTCAGCAATGATGTGAAAGTTCTTGTGGAAACTATAAACAATCTATGGAATTAATCTATAAAATCAATACAATAATGCATCAATGCTGACCAAAACAAGATCAATGAATAAAAACTTAAAAGTCTAGTGTATCTTTGAAAACTAATCAAAGGAATAAATTCATAGAATCCTGTTCTCAAAAGAAGATACGAACAAAGGAAACAAAGCCAAAAGCAATAAGGAGAATGTCAAAGGTATTCAGCTCTCAACAGGGAAAATTATATAGCTTAACCAAACACACAGCACTATAGATGAATGACTACATTTACCACAAGGATAGTCATTACAAACATTTTTCACAATCATACCTTCTTCTAAATATTTTTCAGGTTTTTTTTTTTAATCTGAAAATTCACAACGATAAATTAACAGAATTTTAAATAGGAGAAATGTAAAAATAAGCTTTACTTTGCATAACGTACCTCTGAATCTGGAGTGGTTATAGCCCAGAGAGCAGTGGTAGGCTTGGGAAGTCAGGATATGGACTATGAAGTGACCTATCCTGATGGCAGCTGTAGCTGAGTAATGATACTTATTCTTAAAGGACCAGTAGAAAGGACAGTGGAGAATTCAATATAAAATACTGAAATGATCAATTATCCAATCAAAAATTAAACTACATTTGATACCATAACAGAAAGAAACAGTAACACATATACAAACTGACAATTCATTAAAGACCTCCAAATAAAAATACAAATGTTTAAAAATATTAGTAGAAAATGTAAGAAAGTAGTTTTATAATTTGATAATAAAAGGTGACATTAAAAATCAAAAGTAAAAAGTCTACAAAAAATGGACAGACTAACACTAAACTTAAAAACCAATATGAAAAATAGACAGTAAAATTGACCTATCAGTCTCACTAGCAACTAACAGCTAGTTTACAAAATACAAAAGAACATTTCTCTTTAACTAATGATAAAAAAGAATAATCAAACATTAAAAATACAAAAGCAAATCTACTGGATTATGGGAAATAGATGTAAATTGAAAATTCAAGAAATAATAAGATAACTCATAAAAAGAATCTGAGGAGTAAAGAAATACAAATTAAAAACAGTATAATGGTGTTATACAGTCATAAACCAAAGAAGCAGATGAAACTGAGAAAATGCCAACCATCAGGGAAGACTTGGAATATGGTTTCCTAGGTGCTCCTAACACATCATGTACACAGGTACCAATGCCTGACAAGAAAGGGCATGCCAAGGTAAATTTACAGATTATGTTTAGTTGGAACATGGGTAATAATTCCATGCTTGCTAGACGTAAAAAAAAAAAAAAAAGATGCAGAGTATAACCCACATTCTAGACCAAACAGCAGTCAATTAACAACTTAGTAGAATGATGTTGTGAGTCAAGAGAAAGTTTGGAGTAAGAAAGACCAGACTGCCATGTGGAGTAATTACAGATGTGGAGGGCAAACAAAATGTGAAAAAAAGAGCCCTGAGTTTCTCAACAAGGGGAAGTTACAGAAATCAGTCCAATCCATAATAAGAAAAATAATGAAGGGAAAATGGCCAATGTTTTAGTAACAACCCAAAATAGTGTTTCTGTGGAGAATATTCATTTTTATAAAATGTGCTTCAAAGAGTGAGTGAACTGAGATGAAGACTAATAAAATTTCTCAATGTGTAATTAATTTTAGACATGATGGGAGGGATTTGATCAACTGTTAAGAATAAAAGCTCACAGCAATTTTAAAAGAAAGAGAATGGTGAAAATATGTGGGGTTTTTTTTCTCTAAAAGAACATAAGACTAGGTAAATGTAAATCAAGGAACTTTCTTAGTGAGATGAAAACATTCTAATATTTCATATAGACCAGAGTGATTGAGTAGAGAAAGAAAAATTGGATGAATCACAAGAAAAAAAAAAAGGCAATGCTGCATAGAACTACCTGGAGTAGATAGCAGGCTGAGTCCAGCATACGGTGGAGGGGTGTTCACATCACAGCAAAGACATTCATCCACTTCAATGAAGAGCCAGGGAAATGAAAGACAAGGTTTGACAGGCAAGATGCAAGGGATTAGAGATGAGAGGACACTGACTCCTTTATTGTTTCTATTATTTCAGGGGAAAAAGAAACAGTCATCCTATGAAGACAAGTAGGAATCAAAGAGTGTAGACATTGAGGAAAGAAAAAAAAAGGGATCCACTGTCCATCACACTGAAAAATTACCTTGGGAAATGTAGACGCCACACCTTATCCACCAGTGATTCCTGACCAGTCCACATAACATAAGGATGTAATGAAAAAGATGCCATTTGTAACAATGCTTTTAATTTACTCAAATCCATGAACATGAAGACGAATTTACAAATATGCCTTTATTCTTGTTTTATGGCAGCTATGAATATAAACATGTGGATGAAATGATATTCTATTTGATCACTGGATGTCTGCTACTGTAACAAGTATCCAATAGCATCAACTTATAAAAGGAAAAAGTTTATTTCAGCTCACAGTTACAGAGACTCTAACCCATGACTGACAGGCAGTGTGGCTATGGGGTTTGTAATGAGACCACACACAATGCCGGGAGCTCATGGCAGAGCACAATCACTTGCATCATGGCTGAAACAGAAAAGTAGACACAGAAGCAAGGAGATGAATTCCTGCTGTCCATAAGAGGTGAGGGCTTCTGGGAAGTCACTGTTTTTTACCTCCACTTTCTGCCACCTTCCAGATGCACTCTGTGACCTTGCCCTTGACATATGGGCCTTGGAGTTCATTTTAACCTATAGCAGCTGATCTGTTATCTCTAGGAAAAGAAACCAGGATGTAGAATAGGAAAGGGATGGATGAGGGCTTTTAACTCTATCACTTTACTCATTTGACAGAACATTAGTAACTATGTCCAACAAAATAGTGACATTTTACTGTTTGGTTTTGAGGTAATGAATATATGACACAATTTTTTATATGTCTGAAATTTGTCTTAGGATTTTTATTTAAAAATGACAAATATACTTATTTGGAAAAATTGTCAACCTATACACCTTACAATCTCATTATCAATTCTACATGTTATATAAATGTCTTATCACTCAAACTCTCTGATGTATTTGTAGCAGTTCCTAGCAGTATTTTTATCATATAGTTTGCTTATTTAAAACTGACTTATCCATAGAGAAAAATGTTGACTAGAAATAGCCATAGACTTAGTATAAATCTTCCCACAATTATGATTATATGTATAATAATTTGCTTGAAAAATTAACCTAATAACCTCATCAGAGAAAAGCATGTTCTTGTAGTATGTGACAATTAATACAGAGATCTACAACTGGTCAACTTGGAGAGAATAAGAGACTTCAGTCCAAATGTGATGTTCATATCACACACCTCTCCACAAGACTCAAGGATCTATGCAGAAGGCATGAAAAAATTGAAAGATCCAGAGGAGATGGATGCCTTCAAGGAAACAGTCTTTCCATACACAATAGAGTAGATGCTCATATAAAGTCATAGATGCTCATATAAAGTCACAGTGGTTGTAACAGAATGCACATGACCTGCACATGCTCAAGCCAGACAAAATCCCAGCATAGAGCAAGGAAGGTTTTCATGCAGTCACATGCCTAGCTGTGGAGGAGTTTTAGTATTTGATTGCTGCGGGAATATAGAAGCCAGTCAGTGGAGTGACATCTGGTAATAACTACACTCCAGAGAAGAGTCAACACCCAGGAGTAGCTGGCCAACATAAACTGGACTTCATGAGCGGACAGAAAGAAGGGAAAAAATAGGTGAGTAGGGAGGTAGGCAAGGAGTTGGGGGAGAGGACTGGATATGATCAAAACATATTGTATGAAATTCTCAAAGAATTAATGACAACATTTACAAAAATCAACTTAGTAGTTAATATATGGTAACTTATGCAAAAATATGAAAGTATTAACAACTGTTACAGAATAGCAATAAAATAATTATTTTCATTTTTTAAATCCTAAAATGACACAAACCAGGGTTGATTGGATAAAGGGGATTTAATTTTGTTTTCAGAAGTTAAGGCAACATAATTTGCTGAAACATGGTATGTACTCACTCATAAATGGATATTAGCCTTAAAATAAAGGATAACTATGCTACAATCCACAGACCCAGACAGAGTAGGTAACAAGGGAGATGCCCAGATCTCACTGGAAAGGGGAAGTAGAAGAAATTTTGTAAGTGGACTGAGAGCAGGTGGGGAGCAAAGAGGTTGGGGGGTGTGGGGAGCATTTGGGGGTCAGGTAGAAATGTGGCACAAGGGATTCTCCCAAGAATTTACAAGGAATGGGCCCAGCTAAGACTCCTAGCAATAGCAGACACATAGCCTGATCTGGCCATCTCCTGTGATGAGGCAAGACTTCCAGCAGAAGGATTGGGACACTAACCAGCCACATATCTTCAACCTACAGTATGCCCTGCCTAAGGTAAAGGTAGCCTAGAGATTTAGAGAGTGCCCAATCAATGACTGATTTAGCCTGAGACCCATGTCAGAAGAGTGAACCCACCCCTGATACTTCCTGGAGTGCCAGGATCCACAGGCTGGATGACCCAGAGACCTAGGATGGAACCAAACATGACTGAAGAAAAAAAAAGGTCAATATAGTGATACCTAACAATATTATGCCATACTCATAGATTAGTGCCTAGCTCAATGTTATCAGAAAGGCTTCATCCAGCAACTGTTGGAAATAGATGCAGAGACCCATAGCCAAACATTAGGCCAAGCTCAGGGAATCCAACTGAAGAGAGGCAGGAAGGATTGTGGGAACCAGAGGGATCAAAGACATCACAAGAAAACCTACAGAATGAACTAATCTGGCCTAATAAGAGCTCACAGAGTCTGAATTGGCAACCAGGGAGCCTGCATGGTACTGACATAGGCCTTCTACATTTATGTGATTGTTGTGTAGCTTGGTCTTCTTGTGGGACTCCTAACAGTGGGAGCAGGAACTGCCTATTACACTTTTGCTGGCTTTTGGGACCATATTCCTCATAGGGGATTGCCTTGCCCAGACTTAATAAAAGGGGAGGAGTTTAGTCTTACTATGACTTGATATGCCCTGTTAATATCCATGGCTGGCCTGCCCTTTTCTGAACAAAAATGAAAGAGGAGTGGATTAGGGTGGTCAGAGGGGGAATGGGGAAAGGAGTTGGTTGAAAGGAGGAAGGGAAAACAGCAGCTGGACTGTACAATTAATTAATTAAAGAAAAATTCTGAATTCTTTTGAATCACAAGTTCATTGGTTACATACACCAGACTGAGAAAATCTTCAAAGAGGTCAATATCATTTGCGTTTTTGAATATCAGCCAACAGATAGTGTCCTCATATATTGTGGAATCATTGTTCCCTGTCATGGCTTGACTATCACAGCTGGAAATCTTTGTGAAATTTAGTGCCTTTTAAAAGCTACAGAAAGAAGTAATGTTCATGAATTTAACATGTATCATGTCAAACTTGTTATGGAAATAATGTTTTTAAAACATGCTTACATTATATGCTAACAAATACCACAAATTTAAATGCTTGATCTAACCATTATCAATTGGGTTTTACATGCATTCCAATATGAAATACTGTCCTAATTTTTGCCTAATATAAAATAAGGCATGGTTCTTGATAAGTAGTAGTACTAGATTTAGTTTATCAGTAAATAAAAGAACTTAATATGTAAGCAGTAATATATAGTTTATTAATCAACTTTTAGTTGATTAATACTAGTAAAGGGGATTATAATTGGACATTTATTTAAAAGTAAGAGTAGAGCACTAACATGGAATAAACTTTTTATTAAAGTGTATATTTTGTAAATAACCCAAACATTCACTTTTGCCACTAGTAGTCAAATGTCAAGTATTCAAATATTTGAAAACAGCTCACAAACAACTTTATATAACCATTTCATTATATGGTTGGTGAAAAGCTTCATTTACATAATTCTTTCTTAAGTTTTATAATATATAAATGGACATGCAAAGATAGATATAGATGAATATTATGTTAAAGTCTAGCATATGCCAGACCCATTAACATGTTTATTACTATCATTATTGTTATTATTTTGATGATGATGATGCAATTCCTGCTTTTTTCTCTGATGTTGCTCTATATTTTTACCTCTGTATTTGATAAATTTTTAATTCTTCAAAATGATGCTTTTCCCTTTCTTTTTCATATACCATTGTGTCCATTTTGCAGAGTATCCCAGGCACTGAAGATTCAAGAACAAGTAGAGATATCCACTGTAGCTAAGAAGAGATTGATCATTAAAATACCTACTCTTTACTGCTCTAAAATATTCTTACTTACCAACTCATATGCTGGCCAATTATTAACTTTCAGTCTTTTTGGTAGAAAATGTAGAATTACTATTCAAGTTTCAATCCTCTTTTGGCTCTTAAGGTTAGAATTTACGTTGTGTTGTTGAGACACTGATATTTAGTTGTTCTATTGGAGATATGTAATAATTAAAACTACTCTTTTAGAAATGAAATTGCAAAGACATTCCTCAAAAACTGTAAGATCAGCTCGCATCACTTTTAAACAAATTTGTTTTGACTATGTGGGTAGTGCATCAAACTGTGCTCAGCCACAATTCACCTTTCTCCAGTGCCACTTTGAGTGGCATTCTACTTGGCAGTGTTCTAGCTTGAGACCCCAGTGACAATGTGTTTGTGGCATCTGAGTTTCAATGCATGTCATTTTATGGCTTTTATTTAAAAAAAAAAAAAAAAAGAGGTTTTTACGGAAGAAGAAGAAAGATCCTAAGTATAGAATAGTAGAACACAGGTGACATGAGGGGGTTAAGGAAAAGAGGGAGATTTAAGTGGGGTGGAGGATGAGGGAGGAAGAAAGAAGGTAAAGTGAGAAGAGGGATAATAACACTAAGGATGTTTGGAAAAGCCATGTGGCAATCTGCTATTTTATAAGCTTCCTCTATAAAAGAGTTTAAAAGTTGTTACCCTATACAGGGAATGTTATTCCTACCAGAGGACATGGGTTGAAAATAAAAAGTATACCATGGACACAGGACACACAGATATCAAGCTGGTACTAACCAGAAAGTTTCATACTTACTGGCTATCTTTCATATTACTAGAAGGTGCTATGTAGGCTGCTGACCAAGAAAAGTCACCAGCAGTCTTTCCCATCTGTAAACTCTGCAAGCTACAATAGCCTCCTGGGAGAATGCCCATGGGTTCATATGAATAGAAAAATGACATTTAAGAGGAAAAACTCAGAGTGCACTGTATGTATATTCTTTGTGGAAACATCTATGGCTTATTGGTCTAATTAAGAAACTCCAGGATCAAATATGCTTCCCTAGATGTCTTGGTTTTGGTGGATAAGTGCATCATTGTCCAGCAATTTTAAAACAAGGCTCCATAGAAAATGAAGGAAATTCAAGTCAAGAAGACGAGACTTGGAGGTCAGCTCTCTAGAATCATGGGCATATGTTCCACATGGATGAGATTTACTGGACAGAAGCATAAATAACCCTGTCCTTCATATAGACTCAAGACTGCTATTTGTGGGTTTTTTTCTTATGAAAATGGAGATGTGCAATCCACTTACTCATTCAGAGAAGATGTCTCCGGACTTCCCTCTGCACTGAAGCTTTACCTAGCTATTGCTCTGAGCCTCTCATATGTTCTGACACCATTGACAAGGACAAAATCGTAGTATATTTTTTCATTAAGCATCCATATGAGGAATTCTTCAAGGATGGGCTCACACAAGGGGCTGATGAGATTATTTATACAAAAGGACCATCATTGAGGTCAAGAACAATATAGAATAAAGCCATGCTTCTTAACTCCACTAGCTATAAAACTGAATTTACCATCCTGCTCAATCCATAATAAATAAAGCATGTATTACAAGATAATACCAGCAAACTGATGTTTTGATCATTGCAATTAATCCAGACAGGAAAGAAACCCATTAAGTTCTGCATTTCAATTTTATCACCCATATACATATGTAAAAGGGCAAAGAAGAAACATGATTTCTTTATGGCAAGGACGTGAAAACTGGATGACGCTTTTGAATCTTTGTTCTATTTAGTAGGTGATATGACTGATCTTCCAAAAGGTAAAGAAGGTATCTTACTGTATTAATGTTTGCAAAATAAGAGAAATAAGGGCTTGAGTAAAGTTTCCTCTATCTTCCCCTCTGCTATTCTGTCTTGAGGGCAAGTTTACAAAAGGGATGAAATGCCCAGATTAAAGTTTGATCAAACCACATTCACCTGTTTTCAAGAAAATAAATTATCCCCTTCATGCATTTCATTGATAAATGGATTATCTCTTCCTTTGCTTTTCCTCCAGAAAAAGACAAGTCATAAGTTCAGTTTGGGTCCTTTTATGCTGCAGAAGGCATTGGCAAGTGGGTTAGATAACATCTAGAAGTCAGTCAATGAAGAAAATCCCACAGCCACCCCTGCTTGTAAAACAGAAGGACAGATTTTGCCTCCAGCTTTTGGGTTTTGTTTTCAGTGTGGCAAAGCACAGATGTATCCTGTCCCTAGAGACATTCAAAACTCAAAAACATATCGTCCAGAGAACAAAGCAGCCAGCCATTTATCACGAAGTAAATTCTCCTGACAGTCGTGGTTCAGGAACAGAAAGAATAAGCCAGAGTTTTTATTTCAAGACAATCTCACTGTAATAAATTCAGCAATTGTATATGGGAAATTCATTGTTTAATCTTTGCATTTAAAGTTTACCATTGTCAAGCTAAGTCGATGATATCCAAAGCTTCAGTGACAGAGTTAACGTAAAGAAAATAACTCTTAGGAATATTCTCCTTGCAATCCAAGCGCTCATGAGGTTGAGGTAGAAGGATCACCTGGCTACCACAGTGAGGCTCTGTCTCACAAACCAAACACACATCATATAAATAGCACCCACAAATCAGTTTGAGAAAAGCAGTTCTATGAAACAAATACCCCCACATTCATGAAAATATGCTGTGGTCTTTCCCCCTTGAGACCTACAAGGAATTATTAACACTCCCCTCGCAAACATGTACATCACAGGTCCATTTATCACTGCTCTAAACCCTAGCTTCTGGAATATATCTGTCTTTCCCCAATCTTTATTTCCAGCTGCCAATATAAGAAACATTGTTTGTAGTTACTATTAGAGGACTAAAAAAAAAAAAATCAACCATTCTTTTATTTTGGAACACTGAAAGCCAAATTTACCTTGTTGTTATACTATACATATAAAGGAGAAACAAACAGGCCACTCTTTGTTTTTATTTCTTAGAGAAATTAAAAACAAAGTATTCTGTTTCACTCATACCAAATTCCCCACTCCATCCACATCACAGCTCCAGCCTGCAGCAGGATCACTGAAAAATCATTGAAATGAGATGGAAGAAAAAAAATCACTGGATCTCAATGCTGTAAGGATGTTTTCTCCAGAAGCTGACAAAATGAGAAAATCCCAGCACTTGAGCAGCAGAGGTAATTAGATCTCTGTGAGTTCAAGGCCAGTCTAGTCTACATATTGGGACCCTATCTTTAAAAAAATGCAAGCATTTAATAAAATATTTAATACAATATTTTTCATGCTAAGATTTAAAATTATAAAAAAAAAATTCTCCAAGTTCACTGCTATTGCTATCTTCCACAAGAAAAAAAATAAATTTCAACATTAATTAAAAGTCTCAGAGGACTGGAGAGCCAGGCTTCATTTCCAGTGAATCCATTCTGACTACAAGCATTTAGGTTTGCTAAGTACCTGTAAATCTCCCCACTAAGTGATATCTAGAATGCATTAAGTTGATAAATCATATTTTATATGTAGCATGCTATCTAAATACTTAGAAAATTTTCAAAGGATAACCATCAGGTTGCAGTTAACTGAAGATACACCTGCCAGTGTCAGAATCCAAATTCTACCATTTCCTGACTCTGTAACATTATACAATTTCCGGCATCACAAAATGGAGGGTGGTGGTAATAACATACATATCATACTGTAAGGATTAGAGGATTCATATATAAATAACTTATACAAAAGGACCATGCAGATAAGCATACATGTCAACTGATCTTATTATTTCAGATATTATAATATTTAAATATATTAATCCCCCTCTACATCTACTTAAAAGCACATGATGAGAAAAATAATTTCAACCACTCTGAATCAGGCACTAGTTTCCTACTGCATTAAATGACCTTCCAGAAGGAAAATTGTGTATCAATAAATGTTCACACATTTCATCCTAAAATGGAAGGGTTGGAAAACAGTTTGGGGAATATATGAACAAACGCAAACATTCAAATGCTTGGTTATTGTTTGGCTTAGGATTATGGTGCTGAACATAAGGACACATATCAAAAATTATTAACTTCAGGCCCGATATTTAGTTGGTACTAAACTAACTAAATCTGATATAAAATGAAATACAGAGGCAATCACAACCAAATTGCATGGCAGGTTTGCGTTTGGACCTGATCCCCACTGCAGAAGCCTGCATGGCTTCTCACGCTCCCTGAGATGCAGGTAGTCTCAGACAATGAACGTCTCTACTCACGGTCTCTGGGGTTGAGATTTCATGGCATAGAATCCCTCTGAGGATTCTCAGGCTGCCAGCTCAAGTGTAGAAAAGGCAAGCCAGGTGTCTTGGTGAGGTTTTCAATTGCTGTGAAAAGACACCATGACCACAGCAATTCTTTTTTTTCAAACACAGGGTTTCTTTGTGTAGCCTTGTGCCTGTCCTGGAATTTACTCTGTAGCCCAGGCAGGCCTCAAACTCACAGAGATCTACCTGCCTCTGCCTCCCGAGTGCTGAGATTAAAGGCGTGCGCCACTACCGCCTGACTCCACAGCAATTCTTAAAATGAAAACATTTCATTGGGGCTGGCTTATAATTTTACAGGTTTAGTCCATCACAGCAGGAAGCATGGCAGCATGCAGGCAGACCTGGTGCTAGAGAAGGAGCTGAGAGTTCTACATCCAGATTGGCAGGCAGCAGGAAGAAAAACCTGTCAGCCACTGGCCTGGCTTAAGCATCTGAGACCTCAAAGCCCACAGCCAGTGATACGCCTTCCCCTAAGCCACACCCACTACAGCAAGGCCACACCTCCTCATAGTGACACTCTCTGTGAGCCCATGGGGCCCACTTCCATTCAAAAGACCACACCAGGCAAATCTGCAAGAGGCAGTCTTCTGGGATTACATTGAAAAGAATGGCTTTATTAAGCAAGAAAGAAGTTTTACCTAAAATTCATTTCAAAAGAAGAGAAGAAATAAATGGTTGGGTGAAGGAACAAAAAGAAAACTTTGGAATAAATGATTATTCTTCTCCATGGCAAAAGTCAGTAGCATTTGACTATGTGCCCCCAAGCGACTGCACACACAGTAGCATAAGGGTCGGGCAGGAGAGGGTTAAATCTTGCTTCAGCTGCTTATGACATTATATGAGCTTGAGAAAAAAATGTTTTCCAGGCCTTAGCTTGTTGTAATTCTGAAGAAGGATGGTGTGGGGTAAACCAGGAACCATGAACCCTCAATAAATAATACCTAATAACATGAGACAATGCAGCCTTGGAAGTTACTATATCACAGTTTTATCTCATTCAACCTTTAAAAATGATATAAAAGAGAATAAAAGTGATAAAATCGGGTCTGTTGTGATGGCTCAGTAGTTAAAGGCACTTGCTTCTGAACCTAACCTTCCTGAAAGTTGTCCTCTGACATCAATATGTGCATCATAGTATGTTCTCTCTCTCTCTCTCTCTCTCTCTCTCTCTCTCTCTCTCTCTCTCTCTCTTTCTTTCTCTCTCTCTCTCACACACACACACATACACACACACACACATTTTAAACTGATATAGCAGGAATTTGTGAATAGGTAAAGTTCTTTGCTATAACATGTATGTCTTAGGGGTTCAAACTCAGAGTTCAATTTCTAATACTACTGTTTTGTGCAGAAAACCATTAGTCTCTGTGTTTCTGGTGCTCAGAAAGAATAATTTAACCAAGAAAGAAAAGATGGAAAAATCAAGTGAAGTTCAGCCTTGAGTTCATACATTGCCCTTCCCACTCAGTCTCCCGTATACCTATCTGTATTATGAATGGATCTCATCTCTATCTCCATGTAATATACTTTGTATGGTATCCTAAATGTTCTATCTCCTAGTTCAAAATTATATCTTTAGCTTTTCTATGTTAATTAAAATTTGAACTAGGAGATAGAACATTTAGGACAATTTTGACACATTTGGTAATTCATACATGTATACAAAACATGTCTAGAATACAGCTTTTGAATCTATGGCAAACCCACTTACTATATATACATTTTACTACATTTCATTTCTAGGAATTCTAGTCAGTTTTTAAATCTTCTCACACATTTCTCATTTTTTCAACGTATTAATGCACCATCTCTACTCTTTACATAGCATATGCATTGCCTTATATATGTATGATTTAATCTGTTGTCAGTCATTTCTGGAGTGTGTTTTAGGGATATATTTCTTTGTATTATGGCTGTTTTTTTTTTTAAAAAAAAATGATAAATTGTTTTTCATTAGGATTCAGTTTTGGAAATCTGAAATGCCATATGAAGGTGAGTTTTTCTAGAAAGGATTTATATTAGTTCTGAATGGTATACAGGGACATCTTGGGACATAACAAGCATTTTAAATTAAATCTTGGCCTGGGGTTTACAATGCACTAAGGCAGGCTTCTTTTGAGCTCCAACACTAGTTGAAGCTTGCTTAGAGTTGAAATTTTCCAGAAGGTTTTTTTTCCTTTTTCTTCTTCCTGTCCTTACCTGCTGCCAAAGTTTACAACAGAGTTTCTTTGGGGTCTCTTAAGGATGAAAGTTTTATTTCTGGGCCATCTCGAGCTAAGGTTTAGGTCTTTAAGGTCCTGTCTTTGCAGGAGTCCTCTCATTAAACTTCTCACCTTGGGCTTCATCTTTTTCTGCCTATGTGAAACACTGAAAACTATTCTCAAATTCTTTTGCTTGGGAAAAAAAATGACCTTAAGACAAAAGTCAGCTTCAGTGGCTTAAAAAAATCTATCCCTTCCTTAAATGCAAGAATATGATAAACAAAAGTCACAGTCAAGCCTTCTAATACTCTGTGAAGAAGAAGAAGAGGGGAAAAGAAAAGAAATAGAAGTTGATTTTGGTGCCACCAGGAACCAAGTAGCATCATAACAATAAAGGATAGAGAGAACACATAGACTCTGGGTACCTTCCTCAGTAGGTTATCAAATGGCCCCTAAGCTCTTTTGAAAGAATCCATGAAAAAATAATCTGCAAAAGTATGTCCAAGATTCCTTTCGAACATTTTAAGGGAGATGGCATATTTTCCTTTAAACAATAACAAAAAATATTGTGATGTTGTTGCATGATTGCAATTTTGTCTATATCAGGAGACATGGTGCTTGTTTGAAGCAGAAACTCTGATCTTTATGTCTTTGTTGAGAGAGTTTGTTTGGTCCTTTGTATACAATTATTAAGGTCAGAAGTAGATACACTTTGGATTCACATGTTGACAGATCCCAAGAAAAGATACCCAAGGTAATGAGACAGGAGTGGCTAGCCCTTTGGAATTTTAAATGGGACATATAACCTTGGTGTGGTTGTGTGGATGAAAATGGCTGCCATCAGCCATTTCAGATAAGGGAAAAACCTGGTGCCAGGAAAAGTCCCAGGAGTCCACAAGGACGATCCCAGCTAAGACTGCTAGAAATAGTAGAGAGGCCATCTCCTATAATCAGATGGGTGACTCCCCTAATTGTCACAAAGAGCCTTCATCAGGCAACTGATACAAGCAGATGCAGAGATCCACAGCCAAGCACTGGGCTGACCTCCAGGTGTCCTGTTGAAGAGAGTAAAGAGGGATTGTAAGAGTCACGGAAGGTCAAAGTCATGACTGGAGAACCCACAGAGACAGGTGACCAGAGTTCATGGGAGTTCATGGACTCTGGACCAACCGCTAGGGAGCCTGCAAGAGACAAATCTAGGCCCTCTGCATGTGTGGGGCAGTTGTGCAGCATGGTCTGTTTGTGGGGCCCCTAGCAGTAGGATCAGGACCTGTCCCTAGTGCTTGAGCTGGCTTTTGGGAACCTATTCCCTATGCTGAATTGCCTTGCCAAGCCTTGATGCAGGAGAAGCTTGGTCCTGCCTCAAATTCATGTGTCATGCTTTGTCAATGCCCATGGGATGCCTGCCCCTTTCTGAATGGTAGGGGAGTAGTTGGGGAGGGGAACTAAATGGGAGGGGGAACAAGAGACGAGGAGGGAGGGGAAACTGTGGTTGGAATGTAAAATAAATGAAAAAAATTAAATTAATAAAAAAGAAAAGAAAATGGCCCCCATAGACCCATAGAAAGTAGCACTATTAACACAGGTGTGGGCTTAATGAATTAGATGTGGCCTTGTTGGGGGAAGAGTGTCATTGAGGGTAGGCTTTGAGGTTTCAAAAGCTCAAGCAGGGCCCAATCTCACTTTCTCCATGCTTCCTCCTGATCCTGTAGAACTCTCAGTTTCTTCTCCAGCATCATGTCTGCCTGCATGCCACCATACTTTCCCCCACCATGATGATAATGGACTAAACCTCTAATACTATAAACCAGCCACAGTTAAACATTTAAGCTGCTGTGGTCATGGTGTCTCTTCACAGCAATAGAAACCCTCGCTAAGACAGTTGGTAATCTGGAGCTTTAAAGATGTGTTATAGTATAATATCAATAAGTCACATGTGGTTGATTAAAACCAGACATGTAGCTGTGGCAAATCAAAACCTCCATCTGGCATGCACATAGTATACTTACGTACACACAGGCAAAACACACATACACATAACATGAAATGAATAAATCTAAATAAAAGAAACTATCCGATGTGAATGTGGTGTTATAAACCTATAATCCCAGGACTCCAGAGGCAGAGGCTGGGGGAATCTCAAATTCAGGGCCAGCTTAGGCTTAATAGGGAGTTAAGTAAGGCCAGTCTGAGTTATAAACTGAGACCCCCATCTCAAAGAAACCTACCAGTGCAAAGCCATAATCACTTCACACATATTCTACAGGAAAATAGGATTCCACTTCATCTTTTTCACCCATGTTCTCTTGTTGTAAGTACACAAACTGCTGGCAGGTTGTAGGTCTTAATTCTGAATTTCCTATAAATGCTCTTTTGTAATGTGGAGGCTTCATCCATCCTAGTTTTTCTTCTTCCTTCCTTCCTTCCTTCCTTCCTTCCTTCCTTCCTTCCTTCCTTCCTTCCTTCCTTCCTTCCTTCCTTTCTTCCTTCCTTCCTTCTTTCCTTCCTTCCTTCCTTTCTTCCTTTCTTTCTTCCTGCGTCTTTTGATCAGTAGAACAACTTATAAGTCCAGGGACATTGCTTTCTTTAGCCATTAAACTTTGTTTTTCCCTATCCATCTACACTAGAACCCAAGCATCCTGAAAAAAAAAAAGAATCTAGGCACAAGAAAACAACCTTTCCTTTCCTAACTGTAGTCTAGAAAAACACACACTGGCTTCCTTCTGTTTCTTTTTAGTATTTGTCTTTTACAATTTCTTTCTCAATATTCTCTATAAAAACAACTTGAGATTCAGAAATCACCTGAATGAATGACCTTGGGCTGTTACCTGGGGCCCCCATTGCTTCCTGATATGCAGTGTAATAGCCTCCTGCCTCAATGGGATTAGAGCCCACATATGGTTGTTGGGTGAGCACATTTCAGAAATGAAATACTCTTTTATGCTCCATTTATACTAATTGAAATATTTTCTGTCCTTAATTACAAGCGTTGGTAGAAGCTAGCATGTATGAACCATTGTAAGAGTCATTCAAATTGGGCTTTTTTCCATAAGCAGCATACTGAAGAACTGTAGCGGGCACCAAACGCAGTAGACATAGCTCCCACGGTGACTCTCTGCAAAAACTCACCCTGCTCTGGCCCTAAGCTTCTCAAACCTGTGATCACCACTGTTTCACAGAGACAGCGCAGAATAGAGCCGAAGAATAAAGCCCAAGCCAACAGTGTCCATTCCAAAGCACTTCAGCAGAGTGGAAAAGAAGCTGTGTACAGCAGGTGGGTTCGAAAGCAGCAATATAAATCATTAGTAACAACAAACCAGTGTGACACAAGAAGGACAGAGGGTAAGACAGACTCCTTTGAATGGCATTCATCTGATGGCTACACCATTGCATAATCTGCTGCCCATTTTCATCAAGTCCATGCTTTTACTTTCAGTTTCATCATTAAAATGGCACATAAGAAAGGGACATCTAATAGGCAGAAGTATAAGTGAAATACAGAAATAAGATGTCTTAAGTATCTGGGTTTTTTACAAGAGAAAAAGAAAGAAAAAAACACATTCAAGCAGTGATGAATCAGTCAAACACATGTGTGAAAGAGACTTTCCTTCCATCAGCCAAATGTACAAATTAATTATTTACCAGGGAATGGCAAGGGCATTTATAAAAAAAAAAAAAGTCAATAAAAGTATCTCTTCATACTATGCACAATTCATTTCCAAGGTCATAAAAGAAAGACCTGTTAAAACCATCCCCGGTATGACACCAAGGCAAAGACGAGTCAAGTGTCTTCTGTGAAGAAATCATTTTTGATGACTTGTCGCAGATGAGTGGTAGACCCTTCAGAGACAGATGGGAATTAGCTTCAGATTTTCTAATGTAACCTGAGAAGCAAGCATTTTTGCCTGCTTGGTCATTCATGCTTCTGTGTTTAAGGCAAAATGAGAAGCTGGGTTCTTCACACATACATGTGTCAATGCAAAATTACTTCTAAAAACTATGAATGTTTATCCCATTGCCTACTATGCACTAGGAAGTAAGATCAGAGGGAATTTTTTTGAGTAGTCCTCCAATTTAGTTAGCTAATTTGAGAGAAGATTTTTCTATTTTATTCTTAAATACTATCAAAGAATGAAGTTTTTCTCCCTATGGCTCATATTGAAATACTTAATTTCCTTTTATGTCAAGAGGTTCTTTCTGAAATTAACTGAGATGGCTTCCTGTAATTTGAGGCCATTTGTATTTCTTTGACCTTGATGTTGACAGAGAAGTGGTGAACAGGCTGGCTATAAGGACCATTTATATGTTAGAGCCAATTACACAGTCATCTCTTAACCCTCTAGCCTCCAGGGGATTCATATGTACATTCTGCAGCCTGTTCTGACAGATTCTGTCTTTAAATGCTTCTAAATCAATGCCTTCTCTCTCTGTGTGTCTCTGTCTCTCTGTCTCTCTGTCTCTCTGTCTGTCTCTCTCTCTCTCTGTCTGTCTGTCTCTCTCTCCCTTCGCTTAATTTTTCATTATCTCTTGAGCTTATTCACATTTTAATGAGTTCATGACCACTGATAATCGTTTCTCAGATTTTATAACCTTGCTTTATTTGTACATCAATACGTTGCTTACTTTAAAATATTAGTGTGTGATTCGCAGAAAATTCCTCACCTGCTTGCTGTGTCTGAAAAGATTGTGAGATGAGTTGTGTTTCCTAATGAAGCAATGTCACAATAGAAAAGTACCCTAACAGAACGAAAAGATTCTGAGTTAGAATTGAGATGTGAGTTTCCACTCTGACGCCCAGGAGTCTGAACACACCACTGAATTCTCTAGGCTTCTGCTTACTTTTACGGGAATTGAAGGTAATACCATTTCCCTTGAAGAGTAAGAGATAGAGGAAGATGGTGGGTGGTTCTGCCAGTCCCTCAAAGAACAACTGATGGTACCACTAGCTGTTTTTGAAGTCTGTGTAACTAAAGGTCCAACTGTTTTATAGAGTGATTACAGGTGCTGCAGTCAGTCAGTGTACATACCAGCTACTGTACATCATGTATGAGTATGTCAAGGAGGGCAACAGAGTAGCTCATTTGATAAGTTTATGTATAGTAATATTAGTTGACTAAGAGTAAAAGAAGTAAAGCTAGGATGGAGAATCTCTTTGGAAAAGTGAGAAGAGAAGAGATTTGTTCAACAGGAAGACGACTGTGGCTGGGGCGGGAAAATGAGACGGAAGAAGAGCCAAGCTGACAGAAGGGTCTCATGAGTCCCAGCGCAGTCGGACCATATGAGACAGAACCCGTCAGAAATAGAATGACTGGCCAACTCAACCTCCTCCTCCTCCTCTGAAATTCATGCTATTGTGCCTGAAACTCTTTAAGGAGGTTTTCATTTTCCCAATTCCAATAAACAAAAGATACCTTTACCCTTGAAATAGCATAATGTTTCAACTATTTAGTTTTATTCTTGAGATAGGGCCTCACTACATAACTCTGGCTGGCCTGACACTTGCCACATAGACCAAATTGGCCTTGAACTTCCAGTAATCCTGACCCAGCTTTCCCCAATGATAAGATTTCAGACATTGGCCACCGTAGCTTCTCTGACAATTTTTTTTAATTTAGCTCAACAGATACAGATACAGTGCCAACTAAATAGAAACAGTGTACTAATTAGTAAAAAAATTATTAAAATTTAAAAATTAGTTATTTAAAAATTAGTAAAAAATTATTAGGAGAGTATCCAGACATAGATGTCTCACTTCATAAAGTTCATGTTCAAATAGGTGAGACAGACACAGAATACTGGACAAGTGCGTATTATGTTAGAAAATGACCAGTATCACAAGACAGAACAAATGGATTACAATAAACAGATGGAAGGAAAACAGATATAACTGTAGCATTTGGGGGAGATCTCTTTTAGAAAGTGAAATATAAAGTTTCCCAGAAGAGCAATCAGGACACTGTTGGGGAGAACAATATTATCTACAGAAGAAATTAGCATCTCAGAGACCTAGTGTCAGGGGAGTTTGGGAGAGCAGGGGGAGCAACAAAGGGCCAGGAATGAGAATTCAGAGGCAAGACACGGAGTACTGTGGCACTCAGATAGTACAGAGTGAGTAAGGACAGGGAGGAACGTGTGCACCACTGTAACAACGTTGTCTTTTTATTTTTGTTGAATCCTTGTAGGGTTTCCAGAAAAGAATCTGGCACAATCTGACTTGGTTCTAGACAGATGTGCGTTGCATCAAAGGACATGGCTGCCTAAATGTGACAGTGATTCCGTCAAGTATGTCATAGGGATGATGATAAGAAGTCAGATTTTTTGGATAGAGATGACATCAGAAGTGAGACTTCAGATAATCCAGATAAAAGGGTTGAGAGTGGCCTAAGAAACTTAAGTTGCCATTGTGCAGAAATTGTTCATACCACAACTCTTTTTGAGATATAGTTGTTTATAGAACATCTTGTAGATGAGAGCCCAGAACTGGGACTTATGTTTATCTCAAATATTGTCTTACCCCCTTGCTAGAAACTTGACTTGACACTTGGTGGTCATTTAACTAGGTCTTAATGTTCAACATGAGTAAAGATGCATGCATTTCAAGATTTCCATTGGAAATAAGTAATGTGATGCATGCAAAGCAATTCACAAAAGTTTTGTGTATATAGAAGCTCATTTAAGGACATGCATGACTTCCCATTACATTTTTGCTTATTATGACCATTAGCTTAATTCCCTGTACTTTGTATCTTGTACATTACAGCATTCAAAGAAGACATAGGTTTCCTCTTACAGAAGGGGTCCTGGCTACATGTTCTCTCTGTATATTCACCATGGCTTGACTGAGATGGCACAGTGGATGAGGTTCTTAGATATCAAAGGATGATGCACAAAAATGGATGGTTGGCCTTTTTTTTAATGTCAAGGATGGCAGAACCATTAAAAACATTTTGTCAAATTCTAGTTGTAGAATATACTAGCAAAATCTCACAAACTGAATTTCTATTACCATTCCTTTTTCAAAAATTGGGGTCACCATGCCTATTACAGATTTTTCTGTTTGACAAATCCTTCCTTTTTTATTCTCTGTAATATAGGTTTAATCTTCAAAATAAATTCATCTAAGAGTTTCTGGAAATGTTCCTGCTTTTAAAGAATCCTATTTATAATGCTGAAGTCATCGTCCAATTTGTTCCTCTCTCGAAGCTTGCAGCAGCTCCTTCCACCTTGGCATCATATGTAAATTTAATGAGCATTCACTCACTTTCATCATCCAGGTCATTGGGTCATTGATTCTTATTTCCCTGTGTGCTTTTAGAGCAAAGACGCTGTCTCAATCCATCTTTCATGGCCTTTCTTGCCTGTGTATAATATCTTCCCACTTTTCTTTACATTTTTCAATAAAAGCTTCTTCATTTTCCAATTATAAACTAACTTATTTCATTAGCTCTACATTTTTATAATACAGTAGTTATCCAACTTTTTCTGTCCAAAAACTGTAATTTTTGGAAGTCTTTTTGTATTTGTTTGTTTGTTTTAATACTAGCCTTGGAACTACCCATCACTAACATCTCTAAGTATTCTTTGAAGATCTTCACTTTCTAAACTCCACAAAAATCAGTATGTGTTCGACCAATTCTGACCTTCGTTTCTCTATAGCTTTCTAAATCTCCTATTATATACTTCTCTGCAAATTATTTAAAGTGCAATGAAATTATAATTCAATAAGAATAAGAATAAAAGTAGAAGTAAGATATTATTAATGAAATAATTATATAGGATGATAAGGCAAAGGAATAGAAATGCAATGGAGTCTGACTGTTGGCCAAGGTCAGTGTTGACTAGTAACAGATCTTCAGGGAAGGAACCGCAGAAACAGCAAGCTTTTTTTCTTAATTTAATGCCACATATAACTCCAAAATGTCTACTATTGATGATTCCTGTCACTATTCTAAATTGTCCAAATCAATTCCATTTCTATTATATTTATAGAGTTGATTCTTTCTAGGATAGTATTTAAACTGTGATACATCATCTTTAAACACTTCTTTAGATCTTCTTGGCCTGCTGTATTCAATAGAAGTTCCTCATGACAGAAGAGCTTTGTGGGTTCTTACCCAACTTGAAGGTCTTCTACCTCAAAACCTTGCTCTTTATGTGACTACTAGTGACTCCTTCATGCTTTGCATCATTTCCATGGTGTTCTATTATGGAGCCTTCTCTACAGAGTGAGTTTCCTGCCAATACCACCATAGCAGAGGATAAGCTGCTGGCCTAGACTGGCCCATCAGAATATTACATCCCTGTGGATATAGGAATTAATCAGTCAAATTATATCACCTAATTGAAATAAAGCTGAGCTCTTTGGAGAGACAGATACAGATTCTGTCTGGAAATAAGGAATTTTTCTTGAAATACATTGAGATCACAATATTGGTGACTAGACTAACCTAGTCTGATACCACCTATCAAAAACATCAAATACATAGTGGCAGAGCGAAGAAACTGAAAAAAAAAACTTGATTTCTGATGGTGTGGTTCATATATCTCACTTAGCAATTCCCAAAGTTATTACTATACCTCAGGTTTATCAATTAATTTAGTCCACAGATTTTTTTCCAATTGTTTATGTTTTTCACTCAGGTTTCTTCATTTAAAATATAAACATGTACATGCTATTATACTCATTTATTTCTATTACCTTTATTCTTTTTGTCCTATTATTATACCCACAACACTCTGAGGAAAGTACCTAGCACAAAGGCAAAGTTTTGTCCAATTATCTTGTCCAAAAACCTTGGAATTATCTGGAGCAGCCAAGCTTTTTAATCAAATATAATAATGATGAACAAGAGCTCTGAAACCTGATTTCCTTGGAAACACATCCCTGAATTGACTATCATTGTCTGCTCATCTTTAAACTGAAAAATAATAATAATTAAAACTTCCTATGGTGATTATAAGAATTAAAATACTAGGTTGTAAAATGTTGGCACATTGCCGGGAATATATTAAACATTCAAAAAACATTAACCATTATTATTTATTTGTATATAATCATCTTTGTAACTACTCAGATATCCTAGAGTAAAAAGGTTTACCCATTCTACCTATAGATTAAGTGGATCATTATATATTACATATATATTATACATGTATATACATATGTACACACACACACACACACACACACACATACACACATACTTTTTGAAGTAAGTGCTTAGTTGAAGACAACTAGGAGAACTAAACTAAGATCCTAATTATATAGCAAGGCTTCATGTTGGGATCACCAATGTGAAGTCCAGGAGCTTTCAGCCTAAGGTTCCCAACTTTGCTTTCTACATTCACATTTGAAGATTACGTTTTAAAAATAGCAGCAAATAGTTGCTATATTTATGCCATTTCTCCCATGTCTTTGGAAACATGAATTGGTGAGAAAACAAAAGAAAAGGTTGCTCACCACAAAAGCACGATGAACAAGTGGACAGAAAGTCATTAAGAACATAAAGTCTTGAACAATTCTGTCAACAAACTGAGCCTAGTTGCCATTTGTAGAATGCTGTTGCGAACACCTGTATCCTCGTGGAGGACCAAGGAATATCAATTTCATATATCATATATATCATATCAATATCATAACACAAGACTTAACAAATCTAAGAGTTGAGTCATGCAGTATATATTCTAATGGATGCAACAGAAGTCAGAAATCAATAGCAGACAGTTTTCTGTCAAACTTCAAGTACTCCTAAACTAAAAACCTACTGTAAATAACTGACTGCGTAGTTAAAGAACTCAATAGAAAATTATAAAGTACAAGTGAATGAAATGGAAATCTCAATATAAGTACTAAACTTTTAAGGAATTCCCTGGGAATAAATCTAGAGAGAAAATATCATAAATACTTGAAGTTAAAATTGATAAATGAAGTTTTGAGTTAGAAAAACTTCAGCTTCTATCTTAAGAAATTATGAAAAAAAAGAAAAAGGAAGGATAAGAAAATAAAAAGTATACAGAAGAAGGAAATAATAACTATAGCAGTAATCTATAAAAGAGGTAACAAGAGACAAGGTTGATAATATCAAGTGACATTCTTTGAGAAGATGAATAACATTGATAAATTTCAAGTTATACAAACGAGGCACAAAGGGGGACATACAAGTGATGAACAGTATCTGGAATGAGCTTACATCGTTTGAGATTCTGTTGCAATTAAATAAGTAAGGGAAGGTGTCATAAAATTTATGTCAATAAGTTAAACATCTTAGAAAAAATGGAGCCAATCCTTGAGACAGAAACAAGTTACCAAAGCTCAATCAAGCTTAAATTAAAAGCTCAGAAAAATGCATGCTATTAAAATGAAAGGAAATTCTCATTTTTTTTAGCTTCTCATGAAGGAAATTTCATATCTATATTGCTATCCTAGAAAAACTACTAAACACTTTTTAAAATTTTTTAATTTCACACATATTGTTAGAAATTAAAAGAGATAATAAACTCTTTTATGATGTGCTTAATAAAGTGATTAAAAAAAAAAAAGAGGCAGTACCGAGAGAGGTGATTACCAATAGAGATTACTAAGAGCAAAGAGCATCGATATAACTGATGAACAGTGGTGCAAAATATCTAGATTTTGTTTTGCTAAGTTATTTGAATAATGGGTTACAAGAAGAATATGGGCTGGGCTGTGGTGGCACATTCCTTTAATCCCAGCACTCGGGAGGCAGAGCCAGGCAGATCTCTGTGAGTTCGAGGCCAGCCTGGGCTACAGAGTGAGTTCCAGGAAAGGCTGCAGAGCTACACAGAGAAACCCTATCTTGAAAAACCACAAAAAAAAAAGAATATGGAATTATGGAATGGATACTATTTGTCAGCAGTACAAAGAAAGATGAAAATTTGAAAGTCAATCAATAAAATTTGAGACATGAACACACTAAAAAGATCTTTAAAAAAATAGAGCTATCTTGATACGTGAAAGGGATTTGATGGAATCTACATCCCATTCTGATTAAAAATGAGCACTCTGGGAAGAGAATACAACATGATAAAGGATACCCATAAAATTTAGAGATACCCAATGCCAGACTTGAGTAACCTCCCTATGAGTCATTGATCAGAGAGACCTGCTGAAAACAGGCTACACTGTGGAGGCCCAAATTACTCAGTGTCAGAGAATCTGAGCTTGCTTTACACATAAGGTGTGGTGATATTGTGTCCTCCCAATATATTGTGCACCCTAATAAACTTATCTGGGGTCAGAGAATAGAACAGCCACTAGATAGATATAGAAGCTAGAAAATGGTAGCACACATACCTTTAATCCTAGCATTCCAAAGGCAGAGATCCATATGGATCTCTGTGAGTTCAAAGCCACACTGGAAACAGCCAGGCATGGTGACACACACCTTTAATCCCAGGAAGTGATGGCAGGAAGCAGAAAGGTATATAAGGCGTGCGGACCAGGAACTAGAGCCCTTTTAAGCTTTTAGCTTTTAGCAGCAGTTCAGCTGAGATCCATTCAGATGAGGACACAGAGGCTTCCAGTTTGAGGAAACAAGATCAGCTGATGAATTGGCGAGGTGAGTTTAGCTGTGGCTTGTTCTGTTTCTCTGATCTTTCAGCGTTCACCCCAATACCTGCCTCTGAGTTTGTTTTTATTAATAAGACCTTCTAACAATTCATGCTACAAGCAGGGATGCATAAGGGGATAATTTGACCACGGGTATGGCTACCAGGTATTTGGAAGGGTCTGCACTTGGCTATATCTAAGAAGGGGGAGGTCTTTTGCATTGTTATAAAAAGCCCTTTCGAATAAAGTTCTGGGCCATTAGTTATTGACTCAGGTCCTCCCAAACTATTCTGTGTGTCTTTTTTCTACAAGCTGGCTAGGCCTATCATTCTACCTGATATTTTCTTATCACTCTCTCCTCAAGAGTTCCCCGGGTAAAGTGGGGGCAGGTCCCCCACACTGAAGTTAATGTTCAGCCATAGGAGGGAAAGCAATACCCACTCCTTAAACATCATCCTCTAGCTCAGGGAATATTGTAAAGGGGTAGAAAGAATATAAAAGCCAGAGAATGGGGAGGGTGTGCTGTGAAATGCTGTCCTCTAGACATCACATGTTGTCACACAGATGTACTCTTGGTGAACTGTGCACATGTGAGCAAGGTCTGCACAAAGTCAAGCCAACAAAACCTTCCAACATAGATTGGGATAGGGATCTCAAGGCCCTCCTCCTAGCTGAAGAGCTCTTGGCAACCAATAGCTAACAGGAGAGGAAGACTCACTTTTCTTTAGGAATGTGGTCCCTGGTAGGTTTTCTGTACAATAGTGGATGACACCATGCCTTTGTACAGATGGGAAAAACAAACTGGAATCAATGAATTTAAGAATATACACATAAATAAATAAACAAATAGGGAGGGCATGATTTTAGAAGGAAGCTATCATGGGGATTCCTTATAAGATGTAGAGGGGGCAGGTGATGAATGGAGAGGATCAAGATACATTGTATCCAAGTATGAAAATTTCAGAGACCAAATAAATATAATTTTATAGAAGCTGCTATTTTCCATTAGCCAATAAAGCATTCATAGTCAAGAAATGACAGCTATTTTATTGTTGAAGTCTCTAAAAACAAACTTAATTCTAACTTTAAAAGATTTTTTTAAAATAATGTGAGAGGGTTTTTCATGCATGTGTGTCTGTACCCCACATGCATGCAATGCCCATAGTGGACAGAAAAGGGTGTCAGATGGCCTGGAAATAGACTTACAGATAGTGGTGAGCCACCATCTGAATACTAGGAATCCAAACTCAGTCCTCTGGAAAAACAGCCAATGCTCTTAACCCCTTCAGTTCCACAAAGTTCATTCTACATGGGCAACAAAGATTCAGAAAGAGAAATTTAAAACAAGTCCACTAACTCACAATGTAAAATACTCAGGGATAAAACAGTAAGATGGTATGGAAGATTGCTATCAACTACCCAGCTGAGAAAATAGGACGAGGACCTGACAGAATTGAGTGTCCTGACAGAATTGAGTTGGAGTACACTCTGTCTGTTCAAGCAGTATTGTTAAGATGTCAATTCCCCAGATGGTTTTCTCAATAGAACACAGCCCTAACAATTCCAGTGTAAGGTTTGTAGGAATTAACAAACTCGTTTCTGTGGAAATGCAAAAGTCCATGAAGAACTGAAGAACTTTACAGGAAATCTATCTGGAGGACCGACAGGGTCTTATTTCATGATTTAGTTATGTGGAAACAACAGTAGCTGTGTGGTGCTGGAGCCAAATAAGTACATTTACAAGTGCACCAGAATAAGCAGTCCAGAAACCAACCCACACGTGTATGATTCAGTGTTTCTCAGTCCTGTGCAAAGGCAACTCAAGGAAGAAAAGACTGAGTTTGTTGACTAGACATTTCGTCTTCACTGAAACATTCTCTCTGGTCAAGTGGAGAAAAGATGATGCGGTGTATAAGACTGGGGAAATTCACACAACTTACCAAATGCTGGAAACTGAAAAAGTTACAAGAATCACAAGGACCCACCCTGAGTTACATATGCAGCAAGTAGATGGTGTGGTGATATTTTATTTGTGCTGAAATGTGATATTTTATTTGTCTGTTAATAAATAGAGTTTTCCTGGAAGTCAGAGGTCATAGCCATAAACAGAAGTCAGGTGGTGGTAGCACATGCCCTTAATCTGATCACATGGCAAGCAGAGTCTCTGTGCGTTCAAGGACACAGCCCAGTGTGGTGACAGGTGCCTTTAATCCCAGTACCAACCATGGAGACCTGGAGGTCTGTATAGACAGGCAGTGATGAGGAAGTGATGTGGCTGAGCCAATGAGAAGGCAGAACAGGAAGGCAATAAAGGCACAGGTTAGACAGGAAGAGGTTCTCTTGGGAAGCTATGGTGAGGTGGTGAGCTAAGGTTAGTTGGTGGCTATTACTCTGATCTCTATGGCTTACACCTCTGTATTTGGCTCTGTGTTTCTTATTTAATAAGACTGTTTAGAAATTTGTCTACAAGATGGGGCATGGAGATTCTGCAGCTAGTAAAGATGTCTGAGGTTTTGCAGAGAGCCATGGGCAGTAATATTTTCAATAACCAAACCCAGCAACTATTCAGATGTCTAGCGAAGTAAATAAACAAATTGTTTACATACCTATAAATTGTCAATGTGTATGTATCTTGAGATAAATATAATGAATGAAAGAAGGAAAATTGAAGTATGTATGTATATACATATATATATATATATTGTTTCTATAAAACTATCAAAATACAAACTAATACATAGTAAAGATGATCAGCGTGGATAAGGCAGGATTTAAAATGGGCTTGAGATGAGCTTATAGTGATATATACATATATATTATTTACATGATTGCTATGGTATCCTCACTGCCTATATTTGTTAGCATCTATCAAACTGTACCTTCTAAACAGGTACCGTTTATTGTACAACAATGGCACTTCAAATATCAGAGCAAAGGCTACATTTTTACTAATGTTTGAAACATAATAATATACAGCTCTAAAAACGTTCATCAGAAACTATCTCAATGGTGGTCTGAGAACCTCACCACAGGTGGCTGATTTTTCATTTCAGTAAAATAGCATGCCTCTTTGCCAAAATGTAAACAGAGTTGAAGGAAAATTGCCATATATTATTCAGACTTACTACTGTTTCTATTTTTAGCCCTCTTTAATCATCTTGACACTCTGCAATTCTATGGAATAAGGATTAGATGTTCCATATAAAGGTACACTGATATTACATTTGATCAAAATAATATTGTCATGATTTTAATCATATTAAAGTAAATCTAGTATTTACAAACAGCCTTTTAGAATCAAGAGTGGGAAAAATAGCTAGAAATATTACTATCAGTTTGGAATGTCTTAATAAAGAATTTTCTAGATTATATCTAAAACATTACTATCATCAAATAAATTGAATATATAGCAAACCAAACACAGCCAAAACCCATCACATACAAAATTAATATAAGCATGATAAATATATCATAAGCCTAAATGATATTACTCCTAAAAATATCAGAAACTCTCTACTTGATCAAATGCAATGACATTTTCTATTAACAAAATGTCTTTATATACTATTGCCTTCATTACTAATTAGCAGTCATTTAGAGAGTCATTACTGAGCACCAAACCAAGTATCTATATTAGCATTATCAGCATACCAAGGACTTCTGATAAATTATTTTTATCTCTAGTTATTACAAACAAATATATTTATATACAAGGTCACTTTAGTAATTTTTTAAAGCTCATGGCATTATTGAATCAATGAAAACTACATAGAAATCCCAATAAGTATAATTCAACTTATACTAAAATGAGATGAGTCTTTACCCACATTGTGACTATTAAATGACTACTATATGTCAAGGCTAAGACATACATCCTCCTGTAAAAATTAAATCAATGGATAGAGATAAAGGATAAATCCTAATCCTTGTAACAGTGGAAAAGACTGAAATCTACCTAAACTTTATAACTAGTCACTGATTCAAAGTTTTCCTGACTCATTCAAAAGCTTCTAATTTTTATTTGCTTTGCCATATCAACCAGGAAGCATGCCCAGTTCCCACAAAACTCCTTTACAAATTATTTGTTAAATGTATGTGTTCTGTTACTACATAGACCCATTTGCATCAGCCAATCAATTATTTAAGGGGCACTAGCAGAAAGAATTTGTCACTAGTTAGGTCAACATTCTTAATACTAAAATCTGACATTTACATAACACCATTTGTACAGCAATTTCAAATGAAGTTCCCAAACATTTATTCATCAATACTTTGAATATTTCCATGCAGTGTTTGGCAAACATTCATTTCCATTTTATTCATTTATAAAGCAAAGTCCTGTTCACGGGAATGACATGAACATAGTAACACCTTTCCTACTTACAATCAATTTTCATTTGCTAGAAAGAATAGAAAAATATAAAACTTCTAGCATGAAATAGGCTGTCTATCCCAATAGTGAAATATCTCGTTGGCATGTGCCTCTTTTCTATCCCACCTTTTTGTATGCGATCCAGTCAAACACCTTGTCAATATCTGTTGCCCGTATCACTTCCTGTGACACCGGATGGGAACTGGCCAACCCGTCAAGCAGCATCACTTCATGCAGAACATCTGTCAGAAATCTCTGCTTTTCCTGTAACACAGTAGATGGGATAATATTATAGGTGATTCATAGTTATGGCAGAATCTGCCAGACAACATCAACAGCATGGGTGTCACTTAACTGATGGTGCTCATCCATCTTACATGGGGAGACTTCAGATCTAAAGGAAACTCAGTAAATAAAATAGCCCCTTAGGATAGTATAAAATAAAGACAGTTGATTTAAACATAACATGAAACAAAATCAATAGGCTACTGTAAGCCCTAAGTAATAAGAACAGCCAACTGTTTTACCAGTGCACAAAGCAAGTCTGAAGAGTGGACACATATGACAATGATAAGATACAGGCTTGTCTGTGTCTTCTACAATGTGTAGACAACAATTCCAGTCTCAAATAACGTTTTCATGTCAGGTCAGTACAAGAATATTATCTATTTAAACCACTATACCTAGTCACATTAGAACAGGTGAAGCTCTGTTTGCTTGCTCCTCCATCCCACAACACACATTCTTTAAAAAAAAAAAGAAAGAAAGAAAGAAAGAAAGAAAGAAAGAAAGGAAGGAAGGAAGGAAGGAAGGAAGGAAGGAAGGAAGGAAGGAAGGAAGGAAGGAAAGTCAATCGGGAGAGTAAAACACATAGTAAAATCATTGTTTTCATCCAACTACAATGCATGTAGATGTACATACAAATTTAGATTAAAGGCCATAATGTAGAGATCACCCAGTCTTAATAATCCATCACCACAAAGTACTGAAAACAACCAGAAACATGAACCTTCTATTCACCACATGTGGTATTTCTCTAATAAAAGCAGACCAGTTGCTTTAAAAAGTGAACTGTAAAGAACAGTACTTTTGGTTGTTTTTGTTTTAAGAAAGTCTGCTTTAAAGAAACAGCTTGGATTCTGTTAAAAAAAAAAACAAAAAAAAAACCTGCTGCTGTTGCTGGCTATTAGTCCTCCTGGCGACCTGTCTTCATTGATGGAGGGAAGGAGGGAGGAAAAGTAAGTCGCAAAAGATAAGAAGCCTAAACAACCCCCTGGATAGCTAAGAACTGAGGAGTATCATTACTGAGATTAAAGACTCCAATGCTTAAATTGCTCTCTCTAATTCTGAACTCAGTCCGACAGTCTGTTCATTTTGAGAAATCAGATAAACACTGTGTAATTTTGGATTGAGTTGTAATTTCCAGCTGAGAGTACACCAATCCCCAGACTTAAAGAAGTGGAAACAAAGAAGGAAAGAAGGACTACGCCTTAGAAAGAAAAGTTAACTGAGCACGGGTGTGTGTGTGTGTGTGTGTGTGTGTGTGTGTGTGTGTGTGTGTGTTCAAATCTATTTTTGAAAAAATGGATCTGTTCCTCTTCACTTGATCAATGATTTAGTCCATGGAATCAGTAATTTAATTAATTAATTAAGTATATCTATAATGTCATTTATCTAATGGTGTTTAAATTGTCTATAGTTTATATATCTAGTGTCTCTAGTTATCTTCTAAGACTTCCACAATGATTGTCTGTTACCCATCAAAGAACATTACACAGTAAAGATTAGAGCAACCTAGCTCTGAGTCCCAGAAGTCTGATCCTGACCCTGTAAGACCATAGGTAGAGAGTTCAAATTCCTCCTGAACTACGTGATAAATGCAACATAAGTCAATTGCATATTTTCTCTAAAATTAGCTTCTGCTTTACAACAAAGACATACCATTGAACCTGTTGATTAATGTTGGGACAGAAGGTGGTCCATTAAAAGCAATAATAATACTTTAAAGAAATGACCAAGGCAAAGAAATCATTCAGCAGATCCAAAATATACCTATACATTTTGTGATTAAGCAGCTAAGATTTTCATTCATTCAAATTTATAATGCATGTTAAAATTAATGATATTAGACAAGGAGTAAAAATTATGAAATGAATGTTTCTATTTCAGCTTGTCTAATGAATGCTTTGATATTTCAAAATTTTCAATTAAAGATGTGATGTCATTCAGAAGACAAAATAACAACAGATTCTTCAAAGAGTGATTGTGATTCTGCAAGGAAGCAAAACTAAATCTTGGTCTAGTTAATATAATTTCAATTACAATTATTTAACTGCAGTATGGGTAAGTCATTGGCAAATGATTTATCTTCTGCGTCGTTGAAAAAAATGGTATTAAAAATGCAAAAAAAGACTTGTGTTCAAAAATAGATTGGGACCTGTGTTCCTGGTGAGGGAACACATACAACACACAGAAGACAGAATACATTTTATCGATGAGGAAAAAAAGAAAAAGAAAGAAAATTCTAGCCAGAGGCAAACTCAATTTGACAGTACTACAAACACCTCACGGGAGAAAGGGCACTGTATTTTACTTTTCAATAAACACCTGCATCACTACAAAGTAAGAAACTATCTGGCTAAAGCCTATATTATTATCAAGACCAATAGTCCTTACAGTAACAACAGCCATCTTACCTAGTATTAGTTAATTTCCTACCATTTATCTGGAGCTATGAATGTTAAAAACTGAAGTAAAAGGAGCCATTTGTATAAAATTAGGTAAGTGGTAAAATAAAAGAGTTGGCCACAGTGAACGAAATACTAGTTTTATTTTACAGATTAAAGTTGCCAAAGTGATTTTTGGGAAAGTTATACAATAATTGACTTATCTTTGGGGACTTTCTTTAAAGAGATAGAAAAGAACCTGACTTAAATATATAACTTACAATGTGTGTGCATGTGTGTGTTGTGAGGTGTCTGTAGAGTATACTCAGTGAATATGTAACACCTGATTTTTATTTTAGTCACATATTTAAGGCTAGTATGATTTGTAATCTACCACTTTTAAAAGGTAGCACATAAAGGAAGATGGGGCACTTTAAAATCTTTTAAAAAGAAGTTCAGTGTTAACAGTAACCACAAATTCCACAGCCTTAATGTAGATATTACTTTTCCCACTAGTGTGTGTGTGTGTGTGTATGTATGTGTGTGATATGAACTTGAGAGATTTACAAAGACATTTCATAAAAATAAAACATAGGTAACTGCAGAATTGTTCCCGAAAACCACGAAGCCATTATTTTACTTGCCCATTTACTTCTTCAATAAATATCTATTAAATTCCTACTCCATGCTAGATATTATACTGCCTTGGTGGAATAAATGGATGATTATACTTGAACTTCCTAATCTTGCACTCAAGAATAAGAAACTACAATAGACAGACACACAGCACAATTATTATATTGCAATGGGTGCTATGAAACTCAGAGGATGAAATGATTGATTAGTTTAGGAAGGTTTAACAGAAGAAACAGCATCTA
This sequence comes from Peromyscus maniculatus bairdii, assembly GCF_049852395.1. Taxonomy (NCBI): domain Eukaryota; kingdom Metazoa; phylum Chordata; class Mammalia; order Rodentia; family Cricetidae; genus Peromyscus; species Peromyscus maniculatus. The sequence continues at coordinate 38,754,110 of NC_134869.1, forward strand.
AGTAAGTGGCTGATAGATGAGAGGGGAAGCAGCTAGAAAGGGGCAAATCCAGGGCAGAGTAAGCATGCAATTAAAAAAAGCCACATCACTCGAATCTTCAATTATCGGGTCGAAGAGTTTGGTGTCAATAAATGGGCAGTAACAGGCATCATGACGTAATAAATGTAGCACTGTAGCTGTGGTATACAAGATGGCTAATAGAGCTGAGAGACAGGAAGTGACCACTATCTTAAGAGTAGGAGTGGTAGTGGTGTCTGAGGACAATTCAATGGTGGAGCAGAGGTGGACGGGGGAGATATTTTAAGCATTTCCCGTGCTTTGAAATAACTATTATGGCTTTGTAGCATTAATATGACTTAAAAGAAAAAGTTGAAGATTATTAACAAAAAAAGTTTAAAAAAATGTAGTTTGGACAACATGCTAAAAAAAAAATAAGTTTACACATGATGAAGAAAAGCACCTATGAGCATGCACAGAGAGTTTTGCAAACAACTGCAAGTAACGACCTGGGTCTAAGAGAAAGGAGTCTTTACCCTGGAGGAGATGGGAATAGGGGGTGGGCTGGGGCGAAGGTGGGGGGGTGGCGAGAAGGGGGAGGACAGGGGAATCCATGGCTGATATGTAAAATTAAATTAAATTATAAAATAATAAAAAATAATTATAAATAGAATTTGAAATGCACAAAAAAGAGAAAAAACTAAATTATCTTTTGACAATGTATAGTTGTTAAATAATATAAACAGAGCCTCAGAATTCACTTCTAAAATCGGTTTTTATAACATCAGCAGCTCATAGATGGGTTTTTGGCTGTGTATGTAAAGGAAGTTAAGAACTCTTAACACATCATTAAATATCTAAGAAAATATAGTGTTTAGTACTCCAAAGTGGCTTCTGACTGGACATGTCAAGTCTGAGGGGTTAGATGAGGAGATGGGTGTTTGTGGTGGTATTGTGTTCACCAAAATATTGTGTACCCTAATAAACTTATGTGAGGTCAGAGAACAGAATAGCCACTAGATACTTAGGATAGGCAGTGGTAGCACACGCCTTTAATCCTAGAATTCCAGAGGCAGAAATCGGTGTGTTCAAGGAAACAGCCAAACATGGTGACTCATGCCTTTAATCCCAGAAAGCGAGCCTTTAATCCCAGGGAGTGGTGGTAGAAAGCAGAAAGGTATATAAGGCATGAGGACCAGAAACTAGAAGCATTTGGCCTGGTTAAGCATTCAGGCTTTTGAGCAGCAGTTCAGCTGAGACCCATTCTGGATGAGGACTCAGAGGCCTCCAGTCTGAGGAAACAAGACCAGCTGAGGATCCAGCGAGGTGAGGTAGCTGCGGCTTGTTCGGGTTCTCTGATCTTCCAGTTCACTCCAATAGCTGACTCAGGTTTGATCTTATTAATAAGAGCTTTTAAGATTCCTGCTACATCTAGACACAGTTGCTGAACATGGACTGTCAAGCAAGAAGTAAAGTTAAAGCTATTGGCAACTTCCTACAGAAAGGCTGAGGAACGTAAAGAGGGTGCAATATTAGTCACATGCTTTGAATCTGTCACCAAGGGGGAAAAAACAGATAAAGGAAAAGCAGAGAAAAACCTCTAAGTAGAGATCAGAGACTGGTATATCAAACCAAAGACAAGGCAGATGAAGTATAAGGCTATGAGAACTCAAGGAGTGGTGAAATATTCATAGGCATAGAGAAAGCTGGAAAAACATCTCAAGGCAGACATGAGTTGCATCCAATCAGTGACAAATATTCAATTATCCACTAGAAGGTTGATCTGAACATAATTGATTCTTTTGATAAGAAAAGACTGGCTGGTGACACAAGAGTCCTACACCGGACGTGAACACCTGCCTTTCACTGGCCATACAACCTTTGGAGACCACATAAACTTTTGAGACCTTGGCATCCTCACTCATTAACATGTGCAGCTGTGAAGATGAAATGAGTGAATTAGTTCTACATATATTTGTTAAGCACCTGCTAGATCCCAGATGGCATGCTTGGTTCTAAGGATAGAAAGAGCAATGGATTCTACATTCAAAGACTTCATAGTAGTAGAAAGAGAGGCAAAGATGAAAGCCGGTATTAAAACACAATCTGTTATATGCGAATATGGGAGTGGGCTCAGGTTCAGGACAGAGAATGCCTGCAGTGAGAAGGATGTGATTTCTTATGCCTGAGGGAGGCCGGAAAAGCTTCTAAGCAAGGGTTTAAATTGAATTTTTTAAGAATCATTTAGGTATTCGAGGAATAAACGACAGCAAAGGACATTTGGGGCAAAAAGGGAATTTGTGAAAAGTCAAGGAAAGTTTTCAACATAGTTCTTGGAGGGTCCTACACAAAGAGGTGTTTATGGTGCAGGTTGGGGTGCAAATCCCAAGTGATAATAGAGAGGCACTCAAGATTGAAATCATGAAGGATTCTTAGAAGATGCAGTTGCATGATGTTGTGGGACCCGTACTTGGAGAAGTCTGGAGAGCAGTGAGTTGTTGGACTAGAGCAATGAGCAATAAGAAAGAGAAACAGAAAAATACTGCACAACTGAGAAGAAAGAGAACACAATATGGGCCTTGTTTTTGTGACCCCAAAATACTATTCCAATTATTTCATGAAATTTAGCCTCATTCTTTGGTAAGCAAGGTTGGTCAAATAAAATATTTATTTTGAAACCCCACATGTGAATTAGTTGTAGTCATACACAAAACTATGGGCATGGATGTACATATAAAATAAAAATATCCAAGTGGGTTCAATTATTTCACTTTTATGCTAATTTTATCCATTTAGGCAAAGCAGCTCCTGTTTCAAATTTTGAATGTTCACAATCCTCTTTTTTATAGAGATAAGTAGAGGTGTCTACCCTTTGGATTCAATCCAATGAGAATGTCTAGTTAGAATGATAAAAGTAGCACATTGCAATTCTGTGTATTTACTGTCTGCCTCATGGAAGGTTCTGTGTTATGCCCCGGGGGAAATACAACCAAGACACAATTCCCACCTCCCAGCAATGCATTTTACAGTATAGAAGACAGATAGGCGTCTCCACGGTCGATATCCTACCATGAGACAGTATTAGTGGGATAGAGTTTTATAGGAATGGGAAGTAGAATGCAAGTTACAAGTTAAATTGCTTTTAATATCTGTGACCATGCTGTTTCAACTATAACCACCATGAAGAGAAGAAATGAGATATATCGCATTTTTATAACTCTGGAATCTGAACTCCCACATGATAAAGACTTCTAACATTTCCCAGGTTAAACAAAACCCCACGAGTCAACATTAACCTGTTGCTATTACTTTATAAGATGTTTTAATGAGGACTACTAGCACATCTAGTATTGTAGAGTTAGACATTTTACTCTTGTTTTTCATGACCTATTCAAATCATGACAGAGGTTAAAAGCAGTAATTCAAGAATAAGATCAGTAATTCAAACTATAAAAGTAAATATGTTGGAGGAAAATAACATTTTGTACACATGAAATGGCTAACATTACAGTTGTCATGTTTTGTAAATTTATAACACAATGTCTTCTTTGTGAAAATTGAAAATTACTTGAAGTTGAAATCTTATAACATTGAAATAACTTAATATGTTTTATGGCGTCATTCTGTTTTTTTCATAGTTCTAAGAGTATTTTAAGCTCTCTAGTTGAAGGAGCTAGACTTACTTGTAAAAATTTTAACACCATTTAACTGAGTAGTTAATATTTTACTCACTGCCAAATCATCTGATAGACAGAATAAAAATAAAGAGCAAGTGGAAACAAATGCCATTTTCATATAACAATATACTTCAAAATTAACATTTCAAAAGCTGGTGTTTAAAATACATGCACCCAAGATGTTAATAATCATTTTCATGTGCAGCTTCTTAAAGCAGCTCATTTGTATTGAAGTCAAACTTATACAAACACACACACACACACACACACACACACACACACACACACGTATAGCAGGTGTTGAAGAATAATTGAAAAAATAATCACCATCAATGCCTACAATGAACCAAGCATTCAGCCGAAACATTTAGCTCCATATTTGTTTCTATAACCTTCTGCAGAAAGCACCACCCACATACGAGGCTCCAGGTAGCTCTCTACTGATGTAACATTATTTTGTGATTTCACATAAACCTTCCAACTAATAATTGAAATTCTATGTTCAATGTATTTTCTACTATCAACTACATTTTCTCAATTGAAATCCCTAAGAAATCCTAACCAATGAATATACTAAAAGCAAAGTTTTAGTTCCATAAAAATATCTCTGAAGATTTCACAGACCTCTCAAAATCCTGGATAAATGCTAGCACATGTCTTTATGAGCAATGATACTCTCAAACATGACTAACTCAGAGGAAGTGAGTTAAATTGTTACTCTCCAGAGATTGTATCCTCAACTGCCTGATATCTTGTTTTAACATCCAAGCTGAATGTGTCATGTTTCATTTTATCCATGGCTTGATGTGGCAAAGGGGGAAAGGCAGGATGTGACACAAGACATGCTGAATTGTATATAACCAAACCGTGAATCATCTGCAGATGTGCCCAGGAACTATTACGATATAGCAATATTGCCCAGCGCATCCTGTAATCCCATCACTTGAAAAGTACTGTCAGGCCACTCGAGAATTTCAGGCTAGCCTTAGCTACATAATGAGTTGAAAACTACAAATTAAGAGTGAAAATAGAGGCCATGATGTGGCACAAATCCCAGAAGGTCTTATTAATAAAAACAAACCTGGAGCCACCTGGGCGTGAACCCTGGTGAACCCTGAAAGATCAGAGAAGCAGAACAAGCCACAGCTAAACTCACCTTGCCAATTCCTCAGCTGATCCTGTTTCCTCAAACTGGAAGCCTCTGTGTCCTCATCTGAATGGGTCTCAGCTGAACTGCTGCTAAAAGTCTAACAGCATACCCAGGCTCTATTTCCTTGTCCTCATGCCTTAAATACCTTTCTGCTTCCTGCCATCACTTCCTGGTATTAAAGGCTCTTGTTACCATGCCTGGCTGTTTCCAGTGTGGCTTTGAACTTACAGAGATCCAGAAGGATCTCTGCCTCTGGAATGCTAGGATTAAAGGTGTGTGTGCCAGCGTTTTCTGGCCTCTATATCTATTTAGTGGCTGTTCTGTTCTCTGACCCCAGATAAGTTTATTAGGGTGCACAATATTTTGGGGAACACAATATCACAACCCTATGATTTTTTTTCAATATGAAATGCAAATATCTTTTATTAAAACATAAACCATAAGCTTCCTTTTCTTATTCATGTCCTACATCTCATATTAACATCTTATTTTCACAATACAAACACCATTGTATTGTACCAAGTCCCTGTCTTTAAATTTTCATACTTTAAAAGTCCAAATTATCTTTAAAAATCCAATATCCGGCTGTAAATCAAAGTCACTCGAGTTGCACTCTAGCAAATTATAAATAAATAAATAAATAAATAAATAAATAAATAAATAAATAAATAAATAAATAAATAAATAATAGGTTACCTACATTCCTACTTCAGAAGGGAACAAATGTTAGTCACAATCAGATCAAACCAAAAACCCAAATCCAATCATATAAATAACTTAAGATCTAACATCCAAAATTCAGAATCTTCTACTTTCCAAATGGTCTAGCCATTTCTCCTGCTTTGCTGCCCATGACACACATAGCTTATCTCTAAGCCCATTCAGCTCCAACAAACACCTACTTCTGCCTTTGGCTGTCTTCTCATGATAGTGGTTTCTCTAATATCCTGATATCTCCACCTCAACTGAGGCTACACCTTCACCAATGGCCTCCCCTTGGCCTCTCTTCAGGTATTTCAGGCCCTGCCACACAAGAGTCAAGCCTTAGCTACTCTCCAGAAGCCTTTCATGACTAAATTAGATGCAGAGACCCACAGCCACAGCTCTGGGAATCCTACTGAAGAGGGGGAAGAATTGTAGGAGTCAGAGGGATCAATGACATCTCAAGAAATCCCACAGAATCAACTAACCTGGGCTCATAGGGCTCACGGAGACTAAATGGACAACCAGGGAGCCCTCTGCATATTTGTTACAGTTGTATATTTTGGTCTTCTTGTGGAACTCCTAACAGTGGGGGCAGGTGCTGTCTCTGACTCTTGACTGCTTTGGGGACCCTCTTCCTCATACTGGGTTGCCTTGTCCAGCCTTAATATGAGGGGAGGTACCTAGTCTTACTGCAACTTGATATTCCATGTTTCATATCCAGGGGAGGCATGCCTTTTCTGAATAGAGTTGGAAGAGGAGTGGATGGGGGGGTGCAAAGGGGAGGCTGGGGAGGGAATGGAAAGAGAAGGTGGGGGGAACTGTGGTCGGGATGTAAAACTTAATAATAACAATAATAATAAAAGGAGGAGGAGGAAGGAGAAAGAGAAAAGAAGATGACTACAAAGGAGGAGGAGGAAGGAAGAGAAGGAGGAGGAAGAGGAGGAGGAAGAGAAGGAGAAGGAGGAGGAACCACCATTATTGAGTCCACTTCTGAAAAGTGTTTTCTCAGTGCCAGCACATAACAAGCTATAGCTGAGGGGGAGCCAACTCTGAACATCTTGTACAGGCAGCTGAATGTGAAAATGTGCGAGAATCAAGCAGGTATTGCTGATGCTGAAGAGGCCATGATCTTGAAGGAGAATGGGAAGGGATATTTGGGAGGGCTTACAGTGAGAAAATGGAAAGGGGAAATGTAATAATATTATAATCTCAAAACTAAAGTTTAAAGAATTAATAAAGTTACTGCATTTGAAAAGTTAAAAAAATACAGATTATATAAAAACCTTTCCTGATCCCCCCAAGCATATGCTTCCATCGCTCATATTTTCATTAATTATGGTAATCCAGAGTTTTACAGGATGGTTCTGAGTATGCTTCCAATGTCAGTCATGGTAACAATTTATGAACATGTTATCTAATATTTTTTATTCTAACAATCTGTCTAATTCACTGTGAATAGTCTCCATATGCCCTATTATGTAATATAACCCTCTCTAAACATGAATGTGTGAATTTCTTGACAACTTTCTCTGTTTTCTGTCAAACAGGCAGGCAGTGTATTTATTCAAATCTAATCTATTTCTAATTTCAGTATCCTCTCATAGTTCAATAAATGCACTCATGATACAAGGAGAGAATTTGTTGCAGGATTTCATTAATTTTCTGTTGATGTTTAGTTCACAGTTGCCTATTATATGTGCGGCACACTTTTACTATTGAACACCTCATATCCATGACACTTAGAGTTAAATGCTGAAAACTACAATGAAATAGCAATCTCTACCCTGAAGAAGCATACTGTCTAGTAAGGAAGATTTATTTTCTGTCCTTTCTGAGTTGGCATCAACTCATTTCTACTCTTCTAGAGTGTCACTTCCATTGAGACCTTTCACATAAATTACACATTTCTCTGTATCATTTCTCTCTATCAAGGTAATATCTCTATCATGTTTTAACAATCCTATCATTGGCCATGAAAAAATATTTTCCTTTATGCTTAATTTTTGACCAACTGAAAAGACAAATCAATAAAATAAAATTTGTCAATCAAATTTAAAAAAGAATAGCTGTTTTCTCAGATTTGTTATAAAGATTATCTAGTATTTTTAGATGTAAATAGCGGGCACACTGAGATGCTTTAATGTTTGATTGACAGAATGTAATTAAGGGTATTTTAGTATATATATATATTAGGTACCTATTTTAAATATATTCCATTTCTGTTTGAATTCTAAGGGAAGATTTCTCACCATTCAAGTCTGGAGTAACTTTAAAGATGAGCTAATCAACACCCAGACATTATTAATATGATTACCCAGTGACTACTTTATTTTGTTATTTGAATTTGTGAAATAAATAATGATCCAAATCATCTTAAATCTGTAACAAAAGTCTTACTGATTATATTAATGGATTTTAAGTGGCAGATTTTCGTCCTTTAGGCCCAGCATTTGGGATATTCGTGGTCAGTTTGTTGAGACACTTACCTCAGAAAAATTACAGTAGTATGGCAAGAGGAGAATTTATTTTTCTGGTTAAGATAAAAAGTTTGCGAAATTTAATAAGGGGTATTAAACAACTTCAGAACACAGGTCCTGAGAGAAGATAAACTTAATCAAATCAGATAAATTACTGTGTCTCAGACCACTGCACCACTGTATCCACAATACACCCATTTTGTAGTTGGCAAACTTTCCTTCCTCAAAATGCAAATCTAGACTAGAAACACATTTTTAACAAGCAAAACTACCAAAGTATTAGTGTCCCAAAGTCATTCAAAAAATGGAGTGTATATATTCAAATGTTATGTGAATTAATCTCCTGCAAGCACCTGATATTTTGTTATGTGATTGACAATAGACGGCATCAGAAGCCAGTTTTGGACCTTAAAAATAATATCATTATACTTAAGTGCCTAGTAGTACGAGAAATGTTAGTAAAAGTAATAACAGTATAAACCATAATTCTTTTATTCTTCACACTATCTTCACACAATTAAGCAGCATGGACCTCATAAGTGATTTGAAAATGGAGAAACATGATCACGTAACAAATAAGGAGCAAATAATGGGAATGGGTAGAAAGTTATTCAATCTCATTGTTAGAAACTATAAGTATAACATAAGTATGGTAAAACAAAAAAAAATAATAATCTGGCTTAGCTGGTGGAAGAGTTTTGCGAAGTCAGAAGGACTTCATTACTTAATCCTTACTTGAACACTCCCTGATGCTAACAGAGAAAGAACAAAAATATCATCCAATAAAGCTTTATTATAGTGAAATAATGAGGCAATCCAGGCTAATCCTTTGAAATCTTTCATCTCTTTAGTAACCAGAAGTAAGCTTAATAGTTGGCAAGAAAACAAAATATATTATCTTGTGTGGAGTCAAATTATTTTCAGTCATGATAACTAATATGACCTGTCAGCTCACAAAAGAAGTCAGAAATTTATAGAAAATTCTCCTGTTGTTTTGAAGGGAAAGCAATAAACTTTGCATAAAAAGTTTTAGGTTTTAATTAGTCATTATCTGAAGTACATCACATTCCAGGTACTTAAAACTGGACCAATACAGGGCATGTGTGGAAACAGAATACCATTAATGTCACATTTTGCTCAGAAAGGACAACCAGTCTAACTTGGATTTAATCAGAAAATTGAAAGAATATATAATATTTAAATCAAAGTATATCCACTTCAATACTACCACAAGACAAAAAGAAAATAAAAAAAAACAAATTGTTATTTGCTTTCAAAAAGAAATATATTTTAAAATATCTGCTACTCTTCTAGGCAAAGTTGACAAGTCTAGAGAAAAATCAAGATTCAGAAACAGTCTATCTGAGCAGAGAGAAATTCAACATCTAAATGAAGCAGTTATTGTAGCAAAATAAATTTCAGCCATTAAAGAAGATGCATAAGACGTTTAAAAATAAAAACGATTATGAATAATTAAATGTCCTTATTGTTCCATGGTTTGGCTAAAACTTTGAGGCATATGGAGCATATTTTTATTTTTCAGAACATATGTATGAATCTTAGTAGTCTGGAAAAGGTTACGGTTCTGTAGTTTGGGGTACTCTACAAACAAAGGCACTGCTAACAGGGATATGGTTGGTCAGACAGAGGGAAAAATGATGCATACTGAAACTACCACACAGAGGATAAACCACGGTGTATAGGGATGTAAAGTACTGTTACACAGGAGTTCCGAACTAACATTAACATGAGGTTTACTTACTCCATAGAATTTCCACAATAGATGGCTCAATTTAGGTTGTTAAATAAAACTTGATAAATCTTAAAGTGAAATAAATAAAACGAATGGACAGTAAGGCAGACAGTGGCATCAATACAGCCAACGAATGCATATAAAATTATCTACCTAGTTTACACTAGCAGCCCTGAAGAAGAGCATCATCGAACTATAAATAAAACCTGCAGAGAAGAAAATAAGATGATCAAAGGAATTAATTGGACACAGGTGTTCTTGAAGCAGACTCGGAAGGGAGAAGATACATGCCTTAGTATCTTCATGTTTTAAAGACAATTATGATACGAACTGACCAAAATAGGACTGTAATTGGTAGAATTTTCCATCATCAGTCCTCAGAACAGGTAAAAATGTAAGGGCATAAAAATTTTCCCAAAGGGCACTACTTAAAAGTTATGAATGATAGAACCAGGGTGGGTATTCAAAATAGTGTCAAAAGATGTCCCACCAGATTTTGTTTTGTATTCCCAGTTAGCAGAGTCCTCTGCCCACAAGACAGAAAAGTGACACAGTTAGTCTGATACATCTTGAAATATTACAGAGAAGATGGACATTCTCAGCCTAGCAGAAGGTCTTATTCTACCCCATAGACCACTAAATATGCTGCCAAGTGTTTGGTCCATACAGTGCTTGTTATAATCATACACATTATTCCAGCTGTGAGAATGGTAAAGCAGGCAGTATATTAACTGATATCAAATTATTCATTTTGTTCTGTCACAAAATACTCATCTATACATTTTTTTTTCAGTTTGATTACTTACACATGCTTTGTTGTTTCTGAAACCCTTATCTAGCAACATATGGATCCTATTTAAAGTAACCTTGACAAAAGATGGGAGATGTCTCAAAAATGTGAGGGGTTGATCCAGCCTCCCCTTGCTCCAAAATGAGCTGTTGCAATTTCTTCTTTAGTTACCTTCTAAGGCCTCATCTTTAGTTGTGTTCAGGATAAAAACTGTGACAAGCTAGTGCTTTTTACCTAGAAAATTATAAACATTACCAGATTTTTATAATGTTTATGCTGTAGAAAGATAACATTTTTTTTTACCAGAAGCAAAGAAAATGACAACTAAAATATTGATGTGGTATATAATCTGCTATGGCCATTATTGTGCATTTCAGAGTAACAATGCCTAAGAGGCTATTTCAACATAAGTTTTTGCATCATGGTTTTGTTGTTGTTATCTAAGCAAGCTGAAATATGCTGTTTACAACTGAATCTTCTTGTAAAAAATGAAGAGAGTAATTCTGCAATACCGCTAGGCACAAGAAAGTACAAACTTGCATTATACTTGCCTTTCAGACTAAGTTGGTGGTTTCATCCTAGACAGTGTCTAACCCTGTAAAAATTTTATTGGTTTTGAAATTCCTAAGAAAATCTTCAAAGCCCTTGGCACCATGCAAATCTGAACAAGTTTTTCAGAAGAAACACATTATTCCCCAGGTAATGTTCATTTATCTTTGATCTCCAAGTTTAAAGTACAAAAACCTGAAACTATATCTTTCTGGGGGAAAAAATGACTTTGCTTTTTACAAAACCATCCATTAAGAACATGTATGAAATTCTTCATTTGCAGCTTTGTCTTAAATTTTAACATCCACATAAGAAAACAAGAGGCAGCTCTTTGAAAGACCTGTCAGAAACTCCCTAAACAGACAGACGTGTGTGTGTGTGGGGGGGGGGGGTCATACTGACAAACTGAGCTTACTCTGCTCTCCTTCTTACAACTGTGTTAGTGAGTGAAAGCTGCAAGCTAAACACCACACACACACACACACACACACACACACACACACACCTTGGTAACATTGAAGTTCCTCTAAAGCTTCAATGAGCCAAACAAAGCCAAAGTTATGGTTTTGATTTTTAAAACTATAAATACGTGGAAATAAAAGTAAAAATGATCAACTCATCTTCAGTAACAGTTTTAAGCTAAAAAAAAAAAATGTATTAAAGCCATAAAGCTAAACCAGTTAACACACTTCAAATATTCACAGATGAGCGGCCTTCCTGACACTTGTAACAAATGTCAAAGAGGCTACTAACCGAAGATGGTCCTCTAAAAAAGAAAGAGGTAGACATAAAATGGGGAAGATGAGCACATTTTCTTATTATAGTAGTCACAATGAGGACTATTTAAAAGTGTTGAAGCGATGAGCACAGTTGCTATTTTAACTGGCACTCAGTGGAAATTCTTAATTTCGCGGCTCCACTGTGGGTTAGGATCCAAGTGGCAGATTTGCTCTTAACATTGCCATTGTTCCCGGCTTATCCTCATCTGAGTCTTGTTTAAAGTCAAGTCTGTGGGGCGGCAGGCGCATCAGTGCACTTTAGGATTGCTTTTGCACGAATACTGATTCAATTATGACACGTGCAGGACTCTGGTGTGGGAGATGCTCTTCTCCAAGGCATTCTCACTCCTCCTTGCAACAAAGCCTGTTAGCCACCAACAGTGAACATTGCCAGCACTGATGCTCAGGGAAAAGTAAAGCCCACTCTCTCAGAAGAGGGAGGCATGGTCTCCAGGTCTTTCAATAGAGAGAGGTGAGGAGATATTGTTCTCTTTTTCTAAAAGGCTTCTGCTTTTAACTGGAAAACACGTCTACTGATATATGAGGGGAGGGTAAAGGAGATACACAAAAGAGGCCTGTTTTCAAGATCAAGACCCCAAGACACTCAAGCATGCCCTCCTTCTGCCTTCTTCTAGTCTTTCAATGCAAATGCCCTGTCATTGAAGGGCATAAAAAAGACACAGAAAAGCTAGTTTTCTCAAAGGGAGTCTCACTGTGGATACAAACTGCATCTAGGGTTTAATCTAGGCCTCTCACATAATCACAACCTACAGTTCTTCCGAGCAACTGTTAGCTGAGCAGGAATGTCAGCCCAAATCAGAACACAAGAGCTCCTTAACAATACCATATAATTCTGGGCTTCTTTATTGCTTTTCCATGCAAGGTATATTGTAACAGTAATATTCCTAGCAAATTGGAACCCTATTTTATTTAGCAGTAGATGGCTAATACACACACACACACACACACACACACACACACACACACACACACACACGGTATTTTCTAAGTTCTTTGTTTTATAATGATTTGTCTGTGCATTTTATTTTTAATCTTATGGATCTTTTGCTTATATATTATGTTTTCTATCTTTATGGGTTTTCTCTCTGTGTGTGAATGTCTTAGCATCTGTATGTGTTTCTTGTTATTTTTCTTTGGCTCCCTCTTTTGTTTGCTTGGTTTGCCCTATTCTGGTTTGCTTTTATTTTATTATTATTTTATATGCCTTTTGGTTTATAATAAGAAAAAGCAATAAAGTGTATGGATTTGAGTGGTTGGGGAAGTGAGGAGGATCTGGGAGGAGTTGAGGGGGGAAACATAATCAGACTATATTGTATTAAAGAAAGTCTATTTTCAATTTTTTTAAAAAAGGCATAGAACCTTGAGACTAGCCAGAAAGTCTTTAAATTTTTTCACATTTAGAGTCACTCAAGATTAAAATATCATCCAATTAAAAACAATTGGACCACCTTCTAACCCCTCATTTCCAGTTAATCAAATGTTGTATGTGGACTTTGATCACAGCACACAAACACAAATACAGGGAAAACTAAGTGTGTGAATGCATGCACTTACTTGGTATTCAGAATTTACACGTAAGATTCTAAAACATATTTATTTTGGCCTATCACTGGACCCATAGTACCACTCAGTGAATATACCCTTTATTTCTTCTGAATTACAGACAACAGCACCAATATGCCAATGCTCGTTGTAATGCATGTTAAATACCTTTATAAAGAACGCTATGGCAGCACTTCTCATACAACCATTGAATCGCATATGGGCATACAAAATGAACAGCTCACGGGACAAGTAAAATACCAGCCTCAATCAAACTCTTTTCTTTATTTTTCATTTATTCCTCTTTGAATATTTTTTCATTTATTCCTCTTTGAATATCAGAGTATTCTTCGTGAGTTAGAATGATTAAGAGATACGTATCTATACTGAAGCCAACGAAACTCAATAAGCTCAAATATTTCAACTTACCAAGGGTTTTCTCTTTCTTTTTGAATGAAAATAAAATGATTTAAAATGTGGGAATAGTTTTATTACAATGGCACTGGGATCATAACAGAGTTCATTTTTTCCTTATTTTAGTCCTACCAATGACAGGCAATTGGGCACAGTTTTTAAGACTTTAGGCAACACACTTAAGATACTGTAAGTATTTAGCATAATGAAGTTTAGTTGATGAATTTACAGTAATAATTTTTTCAAGTTTGGTGTTCTTTAAAAATAATAGAGGAAATTCCCAACCGTTGTGCTTTAACAATGTCTAACTTACGCTTACTAATATGAGAGGCTCTGTGGCAGCTTAATTCCTTTGGTAATCTAACAAAGACTGGTGGTTAATAGTCATAGCTGAAAAACATTTTCAGGATGCCTTCAGAAGACTGAATCAGGGGCCTACAAACTATTTAAAACAAATCACAATGAGAATTTATTTAATGTACTCTGGGTGTATGATTTGACCCATATCAGAATCTAATCTAGAAATAAAAGCTTCTTCACAGAAAAGTTTTCTATGTCCTTTTACGGAATTGAAATTATATCGTCACAGACTTGTTTTCGAACAAACATGATCAAGAGGTATTGAAGAATGTTAAAATATGGCGTTAGCATCTTCTTTGGTCCCTTCTGAGAAAACATGGTTGTTCTTCCTCCTGAGGTACAGGGATCAAGCTAAGTCCCTGATACATACAAGGCAAATGCTCAGCCAGTAAGCTAATTTCCCATCACAATGGGATTTAATGTCAATGTCCATCAATAACAAACTGGCGTTTGAGCCATTCAGTAATGTCCCCACTGGCCAATATTGATAAAATTACATCAAGCAGCAAAAAAAGAAAAATCACCCCATGAAATACACCCTGAGCCATAAGCTAAAGAATGCTGCTTCTAAAGATTGTGTTACTTCTCTTTGATAAATTTCATATTACCTAAAGTATACGTTCCCATAGATTTATGTTGCCAGTATAGGTGCAAGTTGGCTTGGTAAGAATAAGTACAGACATGGAATGGAGAGACCTTGTTTGGTATTCTCTGTGTAGCTCATATAAATCTAGATTGTCAAAAGGGATTATGGAAATAGGAAATGTTAGAGCATCTCTCTTTATAGGCTAGGCACTTTGCTAATGGAGTAATCTCTTCTGAAGACCTCAATATTCTTTCACATTTGTGTGATGCAGTGGTTCTCAACCCATGGCTTGTAACCCATGTGCAGGTCTAACTACTTTTTCATGGAAGTTGTATATCAGATAACCCGCATATCTGATATTTACATTATGATTCATAACAGTAGCAAAAAAATATAGTTATTAAGTAGCAATGAAAATTTTATGGTTGGGGGTCACCACATTAGCAATTGTATTAAAGGGTCACAGCATTAGGACGTCTGACACTACTATAATGGTTCATTCATTCCAAAGCTCTCACAGAACTATGGGCGTGTACTTAGTACAATTGTCTTGTATTTCAAATCATGACTTAGGTGAATTGTTTTCTTAGAATCTGAGTTGATTTTTTTTTCTAATCCATTCTACTGACCTCACATCATAATACCCATAAGGACTCATATCTATAAAATGCTAAATTCAGGCATTTACTCTGAGGGGAGATGGATATTAATGCATTTTTTTATTCCACGAAGTAGTTGTAATGTAAAAGCTGATTGCTTTAGTATTGACTACTGGTTCTGAAAATACATGACCACTCAAATAATCACAACCTACAGTTCTTCTGAGCAACTGTTAGCTGAGCAGGGAAAACAGCCCAAATCAGAACAAGAGCTCCTTAACAATACCATATAATTCTGGTCTTCTTTATTGCTGTTCCATGCAAGGTATATTGTTATAGTAATATTCCTAGCAAACTGGAACTCTATTTCAGTGTCTGAGTCCTGTTATCTAAAAAATATTTTTTTAAAGCACTGCTTTTTGAGATTAGACACAAACAAGGTCAACTTTCTGAATGTCCTTACTCCTGACATGAGTCTGGCTTCTAGTTTTTCTATTTTCAGCTCAGCTCCAGTGCAGCCCAAGACACACACTCACAGAGGAGCTTCGGTACATACAACAGCAGTGAGCTGCTGCTGACATAGTCAGAACTCTTATTTTGTAGAGTATTTCTTTCACTCTCTTGCTGATGCCATTATGAAAAATAGTGCTGGCACAGCCATACAGCCACTTGACACCCTTTCTTATTTATGTGGCTAACTTACTCTTGAAATTTTATTTTCAAAGAAGATATTAATGTTTTATGGAGGGACAATCTATACATAGAGTCTCTTATTGTGGGGTTTGTGAATTTAGTACACTGAAGTGTTTCATTAAATTAAAAACACAACTCCTAAAAACAAAAAGCTAGCAAAGATCAGAAAGTATTTGAACTTTTTAAAACTGAAAATGAAAAACATTTGTTTCTACTCACAATGAGTTGCCAAATTAATGTTAACGGAGCTTTCTTGGGTGAACTTTCTGAGTCACTATAATTAGGCTATTATTAATTCCCAAGTGATTATTATGTATTGACTCATAATAAATAAAATCTTATTTCTTAACACATCAAGGTTTTCATGCTTCCAGTACATGTTCTATAAAAGGACAAATATATGTTGCTTATCCTTTATGTTCATTTTCATTTTCAATGTCTCTTGGAAGTATCTTCTCCATAAGATTTAGGCTTATAATTTAGCTAATAAAATACACAAAACATTTCAAGACAAAATCTAAGGGCATCGAAACCACGTCTATACGGCCATGCTTAACACCATCAAAATCTATCCATTTTCACCCCCACGTACTGTGCTGCTGATTACTTTTTAATCTAAGATGTACATTTCATAATGATGAATAGAGAGGATTTTATTACATGCAGTTGAATGAGCATTAAAAAAAAGCCTTACCTATATGGGTGACATGTCATTTGTAATAAGAACATATTTTAATATTGAGATGTAATGAAATTATAAATCGGTAGTAATCCACAGCATAATGAAAATTTTAAAGCTGGTTCAGTCTTCTAAGAACCAAAAGATACCTTTTTGAGATGTTTTAATCATCTTAAACATTTAAGCATTAAAATTTCACACTTGCTAAGGAATACTTCCGATACTATGATAGAACAGTTTTAATTCAAACTTCTTTAAGAACATTTTCTTTATTTCTTTACTTCTTTATTTTCTGTTTTGGAGATCAATCAAAAGGCCTTAGGCATGCTAGACAAGCATGCTACCTCTGAGCTACCTGATAGCCTGCAAAATATGCTCCAAATCACACCACTGCTCACATTAATGTGCAGAGATTTCTGTAGGGCAATCAGTGATTTTAAATAGATAGATAGATAGATAGATAGATAGATAGATAGATAGATAGATAGATAGATAGATAGACAGACAGAGGGTGAGAAATTATAAGTGAAAATTTAGCCTCTAAAAGTTAAATGTTGGTACACTGAAACTTTTACTCAATATATTAATGCCAATTAAAATAAATTTCAAATTTATCTTAATTTTGAGCTCTAAAACAGTATATACCATGGGTTCTATTCAATATTAATATAGTCAACTATAGGTAAATAGAAGTTTATATAAAATAAAAAACTGATGTGAAAAGACGTAAAAACTATATTGTCCATTTTTTATTTCAAAGAAATGTAAAACATCACAGCTTGTAGAACAAAGAGCCTGACTCAGGGTTCTTAGTTCAGAACATCCCTAAAGCACCTAACATATTCAATGCTATAAGTAAAGGTACTGACATGTTATAAAGTTACTTAATCCCAAAATACACCTACTGGTAGAAATAACAATCTTTTATCCAATCACTATGTTTCATGTCTTGAAACAATAGTGTGTTCTCATTTTTTCTCTATTTTGAAATACATCATCTACCTAAAATATCACTTATTAATTATGGTGAAATTCTCTATTTTAAAGGATAATTCCTTTATTATTATTATTAACATAATAATTCATAGTTTAAAACTCTGCAATCTAAAATATTTCCATTTAGATAATGGTGACAGGGTTGGGGATGTAGCTCAGTGGTAGAGCACTTGCCTAGCAAACGCAGGTTCGGTCCTCAGCTCCGGAAAAAAAAAGACAAAATAGATAAATGGTGACATTTTGAAGGCAATATATATCAAGTCAGATTTTATTTGATTTCTTGAGAAAAGATGAAAGATAACTTCTGGGATTCCAATTCTGGTTAGTTTTCCTTTATTGGCAGAATACTTCTTTCATTCACTGACTGGTGTTTTCAGATATCTTTAATGGGGTAACATAAGCTCAGTGTACACCAGCTCAACCTTTCCCTGGGAATTCCATAGAATTAGAGAAAAGGGCACTTACCATGTTCCAGCCAGGATAGAGGTAGTCTGTACCCACAAATTCAAAGTAGTGAGCGAATCCTTCCTTCAGCCACACATCTTCCCACCACACCGGAGTCACAAGGTCCCCAAACCACTGTTATAACAGAATGAATGAGCATAAGAAAAAAGTAGCATCCACTTTTTAAAAAAGTAGTATTCATTTACCTGAAATCAAATGTGTTAGTCTGTGATGATCGTAACTGGATGTCATTCCCAAATTAATTTTGTGATCTTAAAATGTGTTGGGGCAAGACTGTAGTGATTAAATATGACTACTCGGATAACACTGGTAGTTTACAAATATGCTCAGTGAAGAACAAAAAATAGTAACCTTGAATCAAATCTGGTGACAACTGTCTTCAGAGATCGGAAGGCTTATTGTATATAAGAAGAAAAGATTTGTTTATTATGACATTACAGGGACAGGCTGGGATGGATGAATGGACATCAGAAGTAGCCAGTGTCTGCTGAAGATGCAGAAGACTCTGTATGGTGGTCCAGAAGTGCTACTTAGAATAGTAGTGAGCAGTCATCATGAAAATGAAATATCTTCCTCTGAAGCAGAGGAAAATCACAGCCCACATTGACTAATGAACCAAACAAAGACTCTGAACTTCCTCCATACTACACTCTCCTGAAAATGAGGAATTGAGCCAATAAAACCTGATATGGCTCATGAAAAAGTTTTAATTGATATTTTGATTAAATAACAATAAATAAATAAAAATACACTAGTCTGAAATCTTTACTTTTTCTAAATTTGTTATCAAAAATATATTACATGCCAGAAACAATCAAAAAGACTTGAAATTCAATGAAGAAAACCTAGATAGTGTTTATTCTCACACAGGTGACAATTATACATGGTACATAACTAAAAAATAACAGCGTAAATTCTAATCTTCCTAACATAACAGAGGGATGGAGCTGGGACTGCTTGTGATTATAGAGCACAATCATTCTCTGAGCAGATGATAATTGGGCTGAAACCTTAATGATAAGGAGCCAGCCATGAGACAGTCTTGGGCAAGAGAATTCCAGACAGACAGCAGACATGAGTAACCCACAGGATAAGGAGTCTGTGTGGGAATATGTTCTCTGAGAAACAGGAGATATGGAAAGCTGGATTTTGACTGACCATGTGGACAGAAGAATCGAACAGTCCTGATAGACAAAGACATACCAGATCATATTTCAAGAGTCATCATAAGATAAGAACAGCTCAGGGACCCAATCAAGTGTTCCAATGTTAATGATAAAGTATCATTTCCTTTAGGGGATCTCTAATTCAAATACTAATAAAATATAGCTCCAAATAGGGTAATGGCCATGCAGCCTCTATTTTGAATGTTTTACTGTGTCCAAAATACACATTTCTCTTTCAAATTGACAACCTGTCTTCAGCATTGTGACAACAAATAGGTGATGGGGATAATAGAGAAAACAAACGTGACAATCACAGTGAAATCGTGACAGATGTTTCTCTTAGCTTCTGTCTCAGTTCTTTGTGGTAAGTGGCCTGCTACCACTGAGTTACTAGAGGAAACTAACATATAACAGGAAATGTGGGAAGTGCGGAGGCCTGAACAATAAATTACAGCACTATCACTGGGCCTCATCTCAACAGAATCACAGGTCTAATTTTTCAATTATAGGAATATCCCAAAAGGAAATTACATTTGCCTCAGAATTGTAAGTCAAAGGAGAAGCCACTCTAGCACTGAGGGACCCCGGTTATACCTGCCATGGCCCCTCTGTAACCTGAGATCAGAAACATGTCTGACTCGGTGAGCACAAAGGTACAACTCTCTCCCTGGTTCACTGCAAGAGGCAAACGATGCCATTAACAGTGTCTGTTCTCAGTGATTTTTTTTTTCAGCAACATCACAATTTAACAAGTGTTACAAAATATCCATCTACCACCTTCCACTAGTAAGGAAATTCATAAAATCAAAATGAAGTTAATTTTTATCTTACCTTCACTATGTTGCCCAGTTTACATATTTGAATTTCAAAATATGCCAAGTTAAAAAAATATATCACTCTTTTGAGAACAAAGAGTCTTTTGCTGAGTTACTGAAAAACTTCCTATGTGTCTATGTGACGGGAAAGAAGAATTACAAACTGATTTCGGCAAAAGCAAATTTTAACATACACAAAACTCAGCTGTATCTCTCCACAATGCAATACATCATTTTTCTCACTGCACTTACCATATGTACACACTAATAACCAAAGAAATGGAAGCATGGCTGATCAGCAGCTACACAGGAGCTCTGAAGGAGCAACCACTCCATCACATATTTCAACTCAACCCGGTGGCAGTTGCTGATGCGATACCATCAGTTTGTGCATGTGCGCTTACCTTATTGTCTGAGAAAAAATGGCATGCCGTGCAGAGTAACTGCACAGTGATTTGTGGAGAACCTAGATGGGAGGATTAAAAACCAAGCTCCTCATCTAGATGTGTGAAGTCACCCCACATTCCAGACAGTATCACATTATACTTACACCTGCTCCTTTTCTCGTACCTGGTGACATATTTCATGAACAATGACCATGGTGACATCCAGCAAATATGAAATAGACGAAACACTGGGGTCCAGCAGTATTCTTTGTTCCACGAAAATACTTAGTCCCCAATTCTCCATAGCAGCATATGGGTGCTTAGGCACAGCTAAAAGGTCTAGAAATAGAATAAAACAGTTCCAAAGGTTTTAATAACAACACCACATTCTAAATTGCATAACTTAAAAAGTTCAGAAATCCTAATAAGAAGGAACACTTTCTCGTTATTACTTTTTTTTTTTTAATTAAACACTCAGCCATGTCTACCTGACAGTAGAAATATAGGCTATCACTTTTGATACTGGTCATATTCATTCATCACAGTTCATTTTCAGGTTCAGCACTCCAGGTGGCTGGAAGTATCCACAACATTATTGATGGGCCCATCCTAATAAGTCTCAGAAAGTCAAGGAAACCAAATGCACCAGGAACCCAGAGTCAAAGGCATTGTGCCTTCTAATGAAAATTTACTCAGCTCAGTGCAAGAGCGAGTATATTATCACTTTTATCTGAACTCTCTCTCTCAGAGAAAACACTTCATAGCGGTTTTTAAATGTGGTGTCATTTTTTTTCTAATTTCTTAAATGGTAGTGCATTCTTTTGATCCTTTTAAAAGTAAAATGCTGCATTTAATCTTAGCGTATAGAGAAAACTAAGACAGTCAATGTAGTGGCAATTGGAGGATAGAGTGGACCCACGGGCTTCGGTCTGGACTTGCCACCATCAACCACAGATGTGACATCACTAAATCACTTAGTTTCTCAGGACCACAATTCCCTCACCTATAAAGTAAGGTTATTGGCCTTTTCTGTAAAATGCCTTCCAGCTCGAAAAACCCATGATTAGATGAGCGTGTGCTTATTTTAAAAGGTCGTCCAGGTATTATCAACTTCTGATTACGGTGAGCAAAAGAAATTCATGTTTCACTTACTCCCTCTGCTCCAGACTCACAGCAATGGTAAATAAAATATCTAGAAAGAAAACTAATCCCCAGGCGCAGAAAAATAAACCTCTCAGTGGATCAGAAATGAAACCCAAATGCAAAGTGGTTATTACGTGAAGCTACGGACCTGCTGGTCTCTGGCTCCAAAAGCAGGCAGTAGCAGCTGGGAACTGGCTCTGGCAAGACACACTGCAGCCAAAAGTACCCATGCCAGGTTGACTGCTCGATGCCAAGGGCTGAGGTAAGGCATGCACACTCAGGAGAAGAGCAGAAAATAGCTGGTGCCCACTGCTTCCTGGAAGTGCTAGCAAGGGCCAAGAAGTATTTGAACACTGGCTCTTATACATTTGTTCTTAATCATAATGAACACCCACATTACAAAAATGGAAATTTGTCCCAGCATAATCCTTAGAGTAATGTATTCCAAGACTACCAATAACTTGTATGAGAATGTTCATTATAGTATTGTTTCTAAAAGTGAAGAGAGGAAATTAAATGCCTTTTCAACCAAGATAATACACAAAGAAGCTATGAAAGCATTCCATAAAGGAATATTACATAGCAATTAAAATAAGTGATCTCACCACTGGTTTCTACTGTTAGAGGTGTCAACACAGACAATCCAAGAAACATAATAACAAAGAAAGAAGGTATAAAATGACCCCTGTAATCATTAGAAATAATCAAAATAATATTGCATAGTGTTTATGTATTTTCACACATGTAGATCACAGAGACAGAGTAGTAGAAAATACCCATGCAAACACACAGTAAGTAATAGTAAAGACACTAACTTCAGGATCATGTTTGCTACTGAGGAGAAAAAATGGACTATAGGACAGCCACATGACGAATTAATGTCTTTGTGTCAATGTTTTAAAACTGGTGGTGGGTACATTGACATTAGCATAATATTCTTCATCCCCTTATGTATGCTTAAATATTTCACGACAAATAATTGAATAGAATAGTCAAGAGTCTTAGCATACTATTGATTTTTATTTATTTCTGACTTCAGCAAATATCTTTTCAGCACCAGCGCTATTCTGAAATCTGAATATGTCCCCTAATTCCTCTACAGTTTAAACTAATAATGAAGGCATGACAACTATAACACAGAAAAATAGAATATTTTAAAGTTCTATGAGAGAAGATAAAAATATCTGTTTGGAAAATTCTTGGAAAACAAAAAAGTTATTTATCAGGCTTCGAACAGTGACTAGGATTTCAGCCAGCTTGTAGGGTAGCCTGTTCATTCCTAGAATTTTAATTAACCAAAAGAAGTCACCTGTGTGCCTATGTATACAGCAAATAGTTACTGAGCATCACATTTATGAAAGTATTGTTTTATTATTTATTGTATTTTCATTTACTTTCTTATTATTTATTGTATTACTATTCTGGAAAACCCCTTAATATCTGCATAGTGGTGCTTATGTATGGAGAAGTTCAGCTAACAAGTAATAAGTGAAAGAAAGAAATGTAGTGATTAATACACTCTAGGACATATATCCCGGTATGAAAGTTACAGGACGAATAAGTGTGGGAGGCATGGGCAAAGCAAGCCTCTCTACTGCAATCACCTTAGCCTGTCATGTGAGCAATATTAGAGGCTAGCTTATTTGAAGACCTGTACAGGTGTGTCCTGAAGGAGGCTAGAAAAGACGGCAACACTCAGGTGGGGAAGTAACAAATACTTTGGACAAACAGAAAAGAGGCTGGTGTGTCTATATACTCTATAAAAGGCAAGCTATAGACGACAGAACTAGTACATAGGGAAAGTGTCTAACAGGTGAACTCACTCACTTTACATAATGGAAGACACTGCCTACAAGTGAATAAACTAGGCAACAGGCCCGCAATGTGTCAGCTTGCCCTGCCATTAGTAGATGGCAACAGTAATAGCTGGCCCAGCATCATTTACTTGTGGAAACAGATGGACCTATGTAAAAAAAAAATTTCCCCGACAAATCCTGTTGCAATGAAGAACCAAATCTGAATTCTGTAGACCTTCGTGAGCAAGGAGGAGGCGGGTCCTCACAGCTGAGTGAGCAGAGCGCACCTGGGTCTGGATGGGCCAAATGACATGGAGAGAAAAGTGCAAACATATGATCCAGGTATGTCATGTAGAAGTCTACAATCAAAGGTAAAGCTCAGTGAGGGGCAGTTTACAGATCGCTAACTCCTAACAAACAGTATAAATACAGATAACACTTGGGGAAAGCAATTACCACACAAATGTAAGGACCTGTGTTCCATGTGCTTTTAATCTAGCACTGGTAGGTGGAGACAGGTGTGTTCCTGATACCTGCTGGCCAGCCAACCCAGCCCAATCAGTGACCTCCAGATGACAGTGAGAAACTCTCTCAAAAGACAAGCTGAATAATTTCTGAGAAGTAATGCCCAAAGTAGGAGATCCCTGGCCTGACCATGCCCTGACAAATAGCAACATGAGTATTCACATACACACACACACACACACACACACACACAAAATAAATAAATAAATAAATAAATAAATAAATAAATAAATAAATAAATAAATAAATATAAATAAAAGCAAAAATTAAAAATAATAAAAAGCAGGTATGATGAAGGGGTACTTGCCAGCTGGTACCAAAGTTTTTAGACATTGATGTCTTATGGTTTTACATTGCATCCAGAAGTATGGAGGCACAAAAATCTGGACAACAGTATCATGGGTAAACCAAGCAAGGACTCAACAAAGAGGGCATAAAGTGACTGACGGGCAGGATTTAACATGGTGGGATTAGTAATAACTGGCAGGTTCTTAGGTACAGACATGGGAAAACATTAGAACTGGGGAAAAATTTTCATGGGTAACAGAGGAGGATAAAAGAAACAGAAAGTAAAAGATGTCAGATTTGGTACCACACATACAAGAGTCTTTGTTACAACATGTTGGTGAATTGGTCAAATAAATTTGGAAAGGACTACTGCCATAACCATTCATAAATTGAGAAATCTCTTAGGATAGTATTATATTTTAAGACTATCTGCATCATACATAAAAAGACTTGTGCATACAAATTCTCACAAAAGCTTAATTTCCAGTACCTAAAAATGCAGCATAATCCAAGTACCCAACAAGAGGCGAAGAGGAAATTGTGATGTAGCAAACAACAAAGTGTAGTGGGTAGTCATTCCAGCTTTGATCTGGAAGTTTCAACCCCCATTGAGGCTTTGGTAACTGTCACGCCTACAAGGCAGAGCCAAGAGAGGACCCTGAAGACCCGAGATCTGATGCACCAGCTCTCTTGGTTCCTGGACCCTGGACGCTGGAGGTAGACTGAGCAGAGTTCTCCAGAGAACACCACCAGACTGAACTACACCTTTGCCAAACCCTGTTACCTACCCCTTCACTTGTGAGTTACCCCACAAAATAAACCTCCCTTTTAA
Source organism: Peromyscus maniculatus bairdii (assembly GCF_049852395.1). Taxonomy (NCBI): domain Eukaryota; kingdom Metazoa; phylum Chordata; class Mammalia; order Rodentia; family Cricetidae; genus Peromyscus; species Peromyscus maniculatus. The sequence continues at coordinate 38,779,293 of NC_134869.1, forward strand.
CTATGTGGAGTTGCCTTAATAATTTCACCAATAACAAAGTACTACTCACTGGTAACCAAAATAAATGAATTCTTGCAACAGCACACAGCATGAGTGAGACCCAAAATAACATATTCAGTTTTTCAAAATTAAAGAAGTGTATACTGTATGATTAACATTGTTTATGTAAAATTCCTAGAAATTCAAAATAATCTAAGTGATAAAGATCAGTGAATGGCTGGGACAAATATGGGAGCTGCTGCTGCACAGCACTAGGAATTATTTTGGAATCAGAGTGTTCATTATGGTGATGGGCGTGTATTCCTTAAAGCACCAAGCTGTACACAATATATACCCATTTGTCTTACCTCAGTGAAACTACTTTGTAAAGAATGTTAGTTAACTGAAGCAGTATTCTGCTTATTTGAGGCATATAATGCTCACTTACACTGAATTAAATTATTTTAATTTTGCAAAGTAATGCAACTGTATCCATTAAAATATGCATCCATTACTTTTTAATGTGCCTTGAAAACAAGAAAACTCACATTTCAGAATATAATTTACTTAAAAATTCAAAGAAAGTCCCAGATAAAATTATACATACGGCTCTTCCAAATCATAACTATCATCCAGAAAACCAGAGCTAGGCAGAAGGGGAGAAAAATAACATAATACTAATGAATGTGGTGGCCTAAATTAACATAGAAGTCTATCTCTGCTTGCTCCCCTCCTCCTCACACTGATGAAGTTATGATGCCTCTACCACCCCAGCACAACGCTGAAATGGCTCAGACAGAAGCCACAAAATCTCAGACATGCTCTTCAACTTTGCTTTATTCTGGCATTTCTGAGGATTGCATGGTTGGTCCATCCATAACAGCAAGAAGCCTGTATTTTCCTCTCAATCCTCAGATTGACTTTTTTGTTGCCACTTTGCTTGGGTTTGTGTTTTGTTTTTTGTGTATTTGTTTGTTTTCTTACTTTCTTGTCATTGTGACTTTGGAAAAATAAAAGTTCTCATAATCTCCAATTGTAGTTTCCTGTGCAAGATGTTTGTGTACTTGAATTTCGTTGTGGTCTCACCCAAACTCTGCTCATTTTAAGTGTCATTATACTCCATCCCAAACTCGTCTGTGACAAGGCAAGGTTTCCAGTAGTGGGGCGGGGACACCAACCCAGCCACAAAACCTTCCACCTACCACCTGTCCTGCCTGCAAGACGTGCTGGGGCAATGGTGGTAGAGAACTATTGAGAGCTTCCAACCAGTGACTGATATAACTTGAGGTCCAAGCCACAGAGAGGGAGCCCATGCCTGACACTACCTGGATGGTCAGAAACCAGAAGCTGCATAGCTCAGAGACTTGGGGCTAGAATGAAACATGATTGGCAAAAGAAAGGAAAAGTCAATGAAATGATTACTAATGATATTCTTCTACACTCATAGATTGGTGCCTAGCCCAATCATTATCAGAGAGGTTTCCCTCACGGCTGTTGGAAGCAATACAGAGACCCACAGACAAACATTAGGTGGAGCTCAGGGAACCCCAGGAGAGAGGGGCAGGAGGGATTGTAAGAGATGGAGGGGTGGAGGAGACCAGGAGAATATGGCCCACATAATCAACTAAGCTAGGCTCACAGGGACTCACAGAGACTCAATTGACAACCAGGGAGCCTGCATGGGTCTGATCTAGGTCTTCTGCATATATTTTAGAGTTGTTTAACTTGAAATTTTGGTGGGACTCCTAACGGTGGGAGTGGGGTATCTTTGACCCTTTTGCCTGCTCTTGGGACTCTTTTCTTCCTACTGGGTTGCCTCCTTCAGCCTTGATACATTGTTTGTTCATAGTCTAACAGCATCTTGTTATTCTGTGTCCAGTTGCTATCCCTAGGGAGCCTGCTCTTTTCTGAAGGGAAAGAGAGAAGCAGTTGATGTGGGGGAGAGGGGAAGTAGGAAGAACTTACAGGAATAGAGGAAGGCAAAACCGCCATTAGGATGTATTATATGAGAGAAGAACAAATAAAAAGAAAAAAAATTCCCCAGTCATGGTATTGAGAGAATAATTTAGAAGTGATTAACTCATGAAGACTCTGCCCTCATGAATAGATTAGTCACAAATGTGTCACTTTTTTTGAAGTTGTGGTACATGGCACTGTCATCTACAAAGTTCACGCTCCAGACCAATTTAAAACAAGAAATTGGAAAGGAACATTCATGTTTTAAATATGGCTTTGTCTTAGTTGATTATGTGGGCCATACATCCATGGCTATCCTAGGGTGCATGTATCCCATGAGCCACAGATTGGGGACTTGGCTCTGCCTTTTAAGGAGCTTGAGTGGTCAAATGTTCCCATTCTATGACTTCTGTTCTGTGATGACGCTCTGTCTACTCTGGAAGATCAAGAATCAAGATTCAGAATCAAGGTGTGGTCTTAGGATCAGAGCCCAGCCCTCAGCAAACACCAAACACAGCAGTACCTTAACATGTGTGTTCTAGCCTCTAGAACTGTGAGAAACAGATTTCTGTTATGACACAGGAATTATGTTACAGCATCACAATCAGAAGAAGACACTTAGCCTATTCCTCCACTTCTCATCTACCCTAATGTCACCCATCACTACCCCCATGTACAAACAACTGTTACAATGTCTAGATGAAAATGTCTTAAGTGTTCTAAATTGGCTGTTGCTTGTTAGACCCCAAACATATCTATGGTTTCTTAAATAGCCCCATCCCACTTTTTACATGGTGGTTAAAACTTTTAAGAAAACCTAGATATTTCTTTTGCACTCTGGGGAAAGTCAGTCACTGTGAAACATTATTCTACAACCCTGATAAGACCATCTAGTGGGAACCTGCCATCATATAGAAAGACACAAAAAAGCCATCAAATGGAGTCTTCCCATGGACATCAACAGCAAATAACTCTCCAGCATTAGTGGCAGCATTATCATTACCTTTCTGATACACTGCCATGTTAGCTAGAAATAGATTCTGGTATACTCTGCATTATCAAATAACCACTACCAAAAGGAAATGCATGCATCATCAGACCTCTCTCCCCACTCCCACAATCAGACTCTGAGCCCTCAGCTTCTCAGAGACAGTGAGTAAAGAATAAGATGCCCAGACTTGAGTTCCTCATAGTTCTCCCTCCAGTATGAGAGCAAATGCCCCAGCAGTTCAGAAACTCTGCTGTGTTTTTAGGCACTTTCCTTGAAACTGATGGTTGAGACTGGAAAAGTAAAGTCTCTTTCTCAAATGATTATATTAACAGTTATAAATCTGTGTATTTGGGGATGCAGATGGAGCATGCAGCTAACAAAACTGAGTATGACTTGTTATCCAAAGGAAAACAATTCATCTGTTTGAAAATAATTTTTGTGAACATTAGCCATAGGTCAATTTTTCCTTTCCTTTTTTCCCCTTCCTTCCTTCCTTCCTTCCTTCCTTCCTTCCTTCCTTCCTTCCTTCCTTTCTTTTCTTTTTATTGATTTAGTTTATGTGCAAATGTATGTTTGTGGGTGCTAAAGTACAATAGCATACCTGTGAAGGTCAGTAACAACTTTTGTGAGTCTGTTCCTTTACCGTGTGGGTTCTAAGGAATAGACTGCTGGTCATCAGGTGTTGTGACAAGTGCCTTTACTTACTGAGATGTCTTCCAGGCCTCAATATTCCTTTCCTACCTTCTAAGAACTTTATCTTTTTTAAAACAAGATCTATTACTTTTATTTATATATTTGTTCGTGCGTGCGTGTGTGTGTGCGCGTGCATGCGTGCGTGTGTGTGTGTGTGTGTGTGTGTGTATGTGTATATGTGTGTGTGTGTCCGAATGTGCGCAGATGTCCATGGAGACTAGAGCTGTCAGAGCCTCCTGTAGCTAGGATAACAGGTGATTCTCCATCACATCACATGGGTTCTGGGAACCAAACTTGGGTCCTTTGCAAGAGTGGTACATGGTCTCAACTGCTAAGCCATTTCTCCTATCCTTTTCTCCTTTTCAGTTTAAAAGCTGAAGTCTGGGATAGAAGGAAACTGAGCTTGTTAGGGATTATCTTACTCTCTTAACAAATATGTGTAAAGAAATTGATACAAAATCAAAATGAACTGGTGAGTTTGGGTGTGTTTGACTAGAAGCCGGACATTGGCAGATAAAGAAATATTGGCAGTGAAAGAATCAAGGCTACAGAGACAATTGCTTAGACAAAAGGGAAAATGTCATGAAAGAGAAGAATAACTGATAATATCTGAAGTCATGCATCAGTCAGCATCCATTCTCTTTTTACTCTTAGAGTGGGAAAGGGCTTTGCCACAGGAAGGGCTTTGCTGCCGTTATGCCCTTAGTCACTCCAAGGCTAATTTTCACTTAGCTATATTCTCTTCAGAGTCTCAGAAAGAATCTGAACTCTTTCTCTTGGTCCTTCCAACTAAAATGTCCCTTCTCAAATTTTCACCCTTTAGTTCCAACTCTTACTCTGTTTTTTACTTTGCTTTATCTTTAAACCTTATCATCAGTACTTTCTTCCACATGGCATCCCAGCAGGATCTCATTCACAAGGCAAGTATTTAGCTAGAGTTTTCCTGCCTGGCCCACGGCCAGGACAAATCTCTCTCACTCACCAGTCCCACAGCCACTCAGACCCAACCAAGTAAACATAGAGACTTATATTGCTTACAAACTGTATGGCCGTGGCAGGCTTCTTGCTAACTGTTCTTATATCTTAAATTAACCCATTTCTATAAATCTATACCTTGCCATGTGGCTCGTGGCTTACCGGCATCTTCACATGCGGCTTGTCATGGTGGCAGCTGGCAGTGTCTCTGACTCAGCCTTCCACTTCCCAGAATTCTTCTCCTCCTTGTCCCGCCTATACTTCCTCCTGCCTGACTACTGGTCAATCAGTGTTTTATTTACTAACCAATCAAAGCAACACATTTGCCATACAGAACATCCCACAGCACAAGTATATTTTCCCCAGCTTTCCTGCCCAGGCCTTCATGATGAAGGATGGTATACATAATGGTTCCAGGTTCAAGTTCAGATCTCATAGTGCCTGAGATTCAAACCCAGACATATCATTTATGAACTATGGGACCTTGAACAAATTATTTGGTCTCTTTTAGCTTTCATTTTGTCATTGATAAATGGGAGGTAAGAGTATCTGAATTTCAAGTTGTGAAGATTAATTGGTAGATCGTGTAAAGGCATAGTGTAGATAGAATGCATGCTAAATCAACAAATCACAATTTGAGAGTTTTTCATTTTCTCTTCATCTTGGGGAATCATTTGCCTCACAGAATTTAGCTGGAAGATGAAAAGAATCTAAAGAAAAAATTTTGATCAGTTTGTCACATTGGAGATTTTGATTTCTGAATTAAAATTGCAAATATTAAATAAAAATATGGAACACCTAAAAGCATAATGGGACATGGCATTATCATTTAGGGACACAGAAGAAACTTCAAGGCATATCAGGTCAAAAACCAAGGAGTTAGATTTTTGTCTATGCTACAGCTGGCACTTGTAAAAGACACCATGTACATATGCAAGACTCTCGAAAAATGTGTCTTTATGCATGAATATAAAGTTCCTTGTTTAGAAGGCTAACATTCATAAAGATTGAAATTGAGATTTAAACAGTAATATTGATAAAATAAAATTTATAAGAGCTATCCATTTGGTATTTATAACATAAGAGCAGACATGTCTTTGCTTTGTCATAAGTATATATTTTGAAGAAGTTTCTTACAAACAGGCTAACTTCCTAATAATGGCTTTAAAGTTTGGTTTATAAAGGGAAATTCTTCAGTTAGCTATTCCAGATGCGTTCTCCAAAATCTACAAGCGAATCAGTCCTTCAGGGTTTCAAAGCAAAATCCACTTTTCTCCTGATGGACCTTCTATTTGCATACCCTTCATCCAGAAGAGACCAATTTCGGCTCTACATTTTGGCCTGTGACAGAATTTTCATCAACACTACTTGTGTTCACACGCTTTGCTTTTTACTTCCGAAGCTTTTGCCGTCTCCTGAATTAACATTAGCCTGTAATACATAGTCAATGTTTTTGTTGCTCCTCCTGCCAGATGCTCAAGAGAAGGTTACTGAGGGTTGGGTGGTTGTTTGTTTTTTGTTGCTTGTTTTTTTGTTTTCTTGCTATTTCTGCAATCACTTTTACTCAACACTTACTGATTAGTATCAGTTTCAAAGGAGCAACACTTTTCATCTGTTGCTTGATTTTCTTTTGCCCCCAAGAAAGAATGTATATGCCAAAGGACTTTTCTGAATACACAGAGCGTATTTGTCAGCCTTTCACTCATTTAAGTTTTAAAATTATTCTTACTTTATCTTCACTCATTGTGTTATGCGTTTTCATTGCTGTACCTCTAGACTGTTCATAACTCACTGTCTTGGCTTTGAGGGTTATGATTAGACATGAACACAGAGAATACACTAAGTGACCCCATCTGTATGAGCTGTCAACAAGCCAAGTTCAGGAGCTTTTATATATAACAAAGGTTATCTATTATGCAAGAGAATGCAGATTGAATGCAGACTCCTATTTTTTATTATCTTCCCTTCTTTACATTAACATTATCTACCACATTATAAGCCTACTTGCTATCTAAAACAATGGATGGATTTACAGATTTTCTCAGAAATTTATTTCCTTCTTTCTGGGAAAATATTCCAAATCTATTTCTCATTTCAAGAGTTTCACTCCGGATGACATTTTCTAGTTCCATCAATTTGCCTGCAAACCTCATGCTGTCATTGTTTTTTTTTTTCTGCTGAGTATTACTCCATTTGTATATGTACCATATTTTCTTAATCCATTCTTCAGTTGAGGGGCATCAAGGTTGTTTCCAGGTTCTGGCTATTACAAACAGTGCTGCTCTGAACATAGTTTAGCATGTATCTTTGTGGTATGATTGAGCATTCCTTGGGTATATGCCCAAGATTGGTATGGCTGGGTCTTGAGGTAGTTCGATTCCCAATTTTCTGAGAAACTGCCATACTTATTTCCACAGTGGTTGTACAAGTTTGCACTCCCACCAACAGTGGAGGAGTGTTCCCTTTGCTCCACATCCTCTCCAACATAGACTGTCATTAGTGTTTTTGATCATAGCCATGCTGACAGGTGTAAGGTAGTATCTCATAGTCATTTTGATTTGCATTTCTCTGATGATTAAGGATGTTGAGCATTTCTTTAAACATGGTATGTACTCACTCATAAGTGGATTCTAGATATAAAGTAAAGAACAATCAGACTGCAACCCACAGAACCAGGGAGGCTATATATATAGCAGGGGGGACCCTAGGATGACTGTGGCTTAGAATAAGTTTTGGTTTTACTCAATTACTGAGCAAGCCTCAATGAAACATTTCACTGATAAGATAAGAATTTATACTGTATCAAGCTGATAAAAGAAAAATGAATAACTTTTTTAAAAAAAGTTTCATTACTTTTATCCAATAATTACTGCCTATAACGTCACTTAATTAAGCAATGACAAATATATGGATGTTGTAAGATAGTTTCAAGTGGTCATTATTCTAGACTTCCTACCTCATTTTAGAACAGAACTGTGTACTTGACTAAGGACCTATTCTAATAAAATTTCTAAATTTACTTTTAATTATTTATTTTAGAATTTCAAACATCACTTCAAAGAATTTTAATCCTATCCACCCCTTCTCATCCCAAACTCCTCCCATGCCTTTATATCCCCCTCTCAAATTCATGTCTTCTTCTATAATCATTGTTGTGAAAACAAATAATTTTACATATCATATATTTACATAACCTACTGAGTCCAATTCGTGATACATATATGCACATGGATGTAGTGATGATCACTTGGGCATGGGTAGTCTATCAGGTACTTGTGTCTCCCCCGCCCCCCCAAAAAAACTGACTCTCTTCTTCAACAGTCATCAACTACCTATAGCTAGTTCCTTTGCAGGTAAATAGGTAAAACTAGAAATTTTCCTACTAAGTGAGATAACCCACCTATAAAGACAAACCACCATGGCATCTCTCATATATAGATCCTAGATCTGGATCTTTAGGTTTTGATGTATAACTCAGAGTGTCTAGAAAAGGAAAGTCGATAGGAGGTTAGGGGGCAAGAAATGACTGTAGAGAAGGCAGTAGAATACACAAGCTATGAAGGGGGAAAGGAGGGGACAGGGGATGGAGTTAAGTGAGAAAGGGATGGAAGGGTAAAGAGAGGAAGGGTAGGGAGGAGAGAGTGGTGGATATAATGAATGTGTAGCAAGAGCAGAAACTATGAATATGATCTCAGTTCTGCTACTTCATTGAGCATGGTACTCATTTTCTGCATTTATTTCCCTTGTAATAATTTCACAGGATTCTTTTGAAAACAGTGGTTAGAGCACAATTTTTAAAGGTCCCTCACACTCCTCCATACTTTGTGGACACAAATGGTGACTTTTTCTCCACACTCTTTTTAATAAAGACATTCATATACCATTGAATGTAAGTCCCCTCCAGAGCAAAGAACAGGTACATACGTCATCATATTAAATGGCCAGGTCTCTAGGCTCAGAGCCACTCATCTGTAATATAAACTACTCTATGTACAGTTCTCACCAGGCCCTCATTATGCCACTCTAGGTAGTTGAGGCTTAAAGAACTGACACTCAAAGTACACACACACACACAAAAAAAAAAAAACACAAACGCAAACACACACACAGAGAGAGAGAGAGAGAGAGAGAGAGAGAGAGAGAGAGAGAGAGAGAGAGAGAGAATACTCTGACCTCTATTACAGAAGTAATAAGTCCATGAGTTTCATATCTTCTGCTACCATGCAGGAAAGAATGTCAGGATGTCTTGTTAAAATTTACAAATAGGGTGATAAAATCTCAGAATGTATGTAATTCTTTGCTATGTGAATTAATATATGTATCTTGGTGCCCAGTAATTAATAAGTTGTGAAGTGGTAAATAAATATCAGCTGCTATGGGAGATAGAAATATGGTCCTTCAAGGAGGCTGATACCTTCATTCTCACAGCTTCTACCTGTCTTTCTTCCTTCCTTCCTTTCTTTTTTCCTTCCTTCCTTCTTTCCTTCCTTTCTTTCTTTTAAGTCCTTTTGCAATGGATAACTAAAGCTGCAAATAAAATTGAAGCCACTGCTCATATGACATTGGGATGGGAGGAATACACTGCATTACCTAAGTTAACTGAACAATGGCAAGGAATTTGAAAATTAAAAACAGAAAAGAGAAAAAGAATCAATGTCAGTATGATGTAACATGAGAAAACTCCTCCCAGACTCTTCTCACTTTGAAGGAGGAAGAAAACCATGATCCAAGGGATGCAAGAAGTCTCTAAAGAGTGCCGATTCTTCTCTAAAAGCTCCAGTGAGCATAGGATCAGACTTTCAATGTATATATTATAATAAAATAAGCCACTGAGTGTTGAATTAGTTGTTATAGGAGTCTAAGCCATCATTACAATAATCATTACCATCATCATTATTGCCATTGCTATATAAAATAAATTCTTTTGTAACATGAATATTAAAAGGTCTTACTAAAAAAAAAAAAAAAAAACAGAGCCTGATATTGGGATGAATGCTGAAAGATCAGAGAGACAAAGGAACAAACCACCTCTTATCTCTAGGACTCCTCAGCCTGAACAGCTTTCCTCAACTGAAAGACTTTAGTTCCTATCTCTTCACACCTTATATAACTTTCTCCACCTACCCATATCATTTCCTGTCTCATCTTTCTTAGTGCTGGGATTAAAGGCATGTTGTGGTGGTATTGTGTTCCCCAAAATATTGTGCACCCTAATAAATTTATCTAGAGTCAGAGAACAGACAGCCACTAGATACAGAGGCTAGAAAATGTTGGCACTCACGCCTTTAATCCTAGCATTCCAGAGGCAGAAATCCATGTGTTCAAGGATACAGACAGGCATGGTGACTCATCACGCCTTTAATCCCAGAAAGTGAGCCTTTAATCCCAGGGAGTGGTGATAGAAGGCAGAAAGATATATAAGGCATGAGGACCAGAAACTAGAAGCTTTTAGCTGGTTAAGCTTCAGGCTTTCAAGCAGCAGTTCAGCTGGGAGCCATTGGGATGAGGACACAGAAGCTTCCAGTCTGAGGAAACAAGATTAGCTGAGAAGGTGGCCAGGTGAGGTTAGCTGTGGCTTGTTCTGGTTCTCTGATTTTCCATCGTTCACCCCAATACCTGCCTGGGTTTGATTTTATTAATAAGACCTTCTAAGATTCCCTCTACAGCATGTAATCCCAAATATTGGGATTAAAGGTGTGTGCCACCACTGCCTGGCTCTGTTTCTCTCCCAGACTGAGTCAATCTCATGTAATTCAGGATGGCTTTGCATTCACAGAGATCCAGATGGGTCTCTGCTTCCCAAGTGCTAGGACTAAAGGTGTGCATCACCACTGCCTGGCTTCTAGTGGCTTGTTCTATTCTCTGATCTTCAGGCAAATTTATTAGGGTACATAACATATCACCACAATTCTTAATATTAATGTAAGAATGGAGAAACACTTCCTAGGAAAAGTCAGTGATGAGCTCTACTCATGAATGGAGCGTGGCCTCAGGAAAGTGTGCTTATCATAAGAAGCACCCACAAAGAACTCAGTAATGCCAACAAACAAGAGAGCAGGTCAAAATGGCTGAAGCATATTAGGACAAACTGAACTTCTTTGGACAATTAAATTCAGTTGTTCCAGAAACTTCTAAATGGACTTTAGCTAAATACAAATGGTTGATGCGTGGGGGAGATGTATGGGTGAAGAATCAAATTCAAGTCATTATAAACAGCTTGATGAAGGAGAGACAATGGCCAAAAGTGAATAGAAAGGTAGCTAAGTCAGACATCAAGGAGTCCTGAGGGTAAAGGCCCAGGAATGTGGTAAATGAGATTGGTCCACAAAAGATACTGACATGAAAGTGTCATAAGAGAGGAAAAGGGAACTGACAGAGCATGCAATCACATCAGTCGAGAGCAGTGATACATCCTAACAGGATGGAAAGCTTGACAGTCTATAAATATCTTAAACGATGTATACTGAATCAATTAAATTCCAGTCGGAGCTTTCTAAGGGTATTAATTCAGTGTGCATATTCATTTTCAAATAATTTTAAAGCTAAATAAAATTAATCACACAGATATGACACCAATGGAACCATGTCTATAACTACCATCACCTAAATGGGAAAGTAATGCAATGGTCCCCCTTTTCTACAGAGAAGTTCCCAGATACCCAATGGATGCATGAAACTGCACATAGTACCGAGCCCTGTACACATTGTGTTTTTCCTGCATGTACATAGATATGATATAGTTAGTTCATAAATTAGACATCAAAAGTGATAAAATTATTTAAAAAACAACTATTAAAGTATATTATAATAAAGTTAAGTTAATGTTATCGCTTTCAAATTTTCCTATCATATTAGATTTATCCTTCTTCTTGTGATAGTATATTATATTGACATGATAGTATATTGAATCTGGAGATAACACCAACATCTTCATGATAACTTGGAAGAGACATTGTGACATGGTATCATACAGCATAGGCCACTATGTAAGAGCTACGTAAGCCCCAGCATACCACAACAGCAAATCTCACTTCCCAATCGGTGACTGAGTCAGTTGTGAGCTTGCGACATATTCAGCACGGATTTACTAGACAACCTGTTCAATCATCCCACTACTCAGAATGGCTTATAATTTGAAATTTGTGAATTGTTCACATCTGGAATTCTTCATTTAATGTTTTTGAACCATGGTTGACTATGGATCAATGAAACCTCAGAAAGTAAAAACCAAGAGCAAAGGCTGGTGAACTATTATACCCATTAGGGGATATTAATCAGTTGTTTAGTGAAGGAAAAGGACAAATCATCTAGGAAAAATGTCCCAAGAAAAAGAGTAAATTGGCCTATTGGTATATCACACATAAAATTTCATAAGTCTTCCTAAATGTTTGTTTCTGCTCTTCTCTACAGACACATAACACAAATGGTCTTCTTGTAGTTCCAGCTCAATTAAAAATTAAAGCTGGCTTTGGAGTTGGAGCTTGGCTCTCTCCTTCTCTAAACCCAAGCATGCTGTTAAAAGGAAAATGCAAAATCTCTGTATCATGCCAGAAGAAAGAGCCATCTTCTGATATGAGACAAAAGAAAACAAAACAAAAATTAAGGGACAATTCTATTGCTACTAATCTCAATTCTATGATTCTATTTTGATTCTTTAAACTTTTCTTAAGGTATAAATTTTATAACAAATTTTATAAGATTAATATATATATTAAACTTTTATTATAATATTAATAGTCATATAGAGTACTAACTAATTCTAGAGAAAAGGGCTTCAATTAGCTACCTATACATGTTTTTGTGTTTGAGTCTCTATCAGTTTTCTACAGGGAATCACAACCAGGCCTAACATCAAATTTGAAGTCTCCAGAAAGATGATGGGGCCCCACAACAACAATTTCACGTGGACTATGGTAAAAGCATTAAGCTGATTAACACCACGGAAAGATCAGCTTTAGACTACAAACAGCTCAGGACAATTTCAAGATGGCTAGCCGAGATGATCCAGATTCACAGACAACTTGAGCAAGGACTTGAGATAAGCCCTACATTTTCCCATTATGCAAATACTGGACAAATTATACAACTAACTCTCTCAGGACTTGACAATTAACCCAAAAATTTTCTTTTCAGGATCCCCTAAAGATGTCTTCACCCCAAGAAACCAGGAAGTAATTTTAAGAAAATGATGCCCACATTCCCAAGAGGTGGGGTGGGTGTTTTTTGATCGTTCACTGGCTTATGGATAATTGTTATTGATTATGATGGTTAGTTACAAGTTGTTAATTATTAATGGCAAAATTAAGCTAAACAAAGGAAATTAGATACAGGGTTCTTGTTTTTAACAAAAGAAAAAAGATATAGAAAAGGGTAGATCATTGAATCTACTTTGAAAAAAAGAGAAGATATAGAAATGATAAGAAAAAAGGTAGATTTTTTGGATCTACTCAAAAAAAGAGAACATGGATATGGTAAGATAAAAAGGGAAATTATTGAATCTACTTTTAAAAAGGAACTACTTGTTTTATATAGGATAAGAAATAAAAGTTTTTTGTCAGAATTTGTCAAATGTTAATGGACTGGACATTGTTAATATATATAATGGAGTTTTTTGTCAGAATCTGTCAAATATTAATTGACTAGACATTGTTAATATAATTCTTGACTGTATATATTGACTGTATATATATATATATATATATAATACTTACTGTATTTCTTGTATTAGTTATAAGCTTTTTAAAATTTTAGACAAAAAAGGGGAAATGTGGTGATACTGTGTTCCCCAATATATTGTGAACACTAATAAAGTTATCTGGGGTCAGAGAACAGAACAGCCACTCAATATAGAGGCCAGAAAATGGTGGTACACACACCTTTAATCCTAGCATTCTGAAGGCAGAGATCCGGCTGAATCTCTGTGAGTGCAAAGCCACACTGGAAACAGCCAGGCGTAGTGACACACGCCTTTAATCCCAGGAAGTGATGGCAGGAGGCAGAAAGGTATATAAGACGTGAGAACCAGGAACTAGAGCCGTTAAATTTTTAGGCTTTTAGCAGCAGTTCAGCTGAGATTCATTCTGGATGAGGACTCAGAAACTTCCAGTTTGAAGAAACAGGATCGGCTGAGAATTTAGCAAGACCTTTTAAGATTCATGTAACAGTTTAGAGGGTGCCATTCACCAGAGTGGGCTTATCCTGTAGTGTGGAACTCCAGAAGATCTTCTAGAAGTCTGAGGCAACAGGGAGTGGTTTGAGAGTATAGTGTAGAGATTCCACTCCCCTTAATGAACATATTCACATTTCCAGCCAAAGAAATTATGAAAATGGTTTAATTTGTAAATGAGCACTCTTAATTCCTAAAATTTAGTTATACGTGTTTCCAAATTTTTATGTGTTTCAGATAAAGTACAAAGTTATTACTCTGAAAGGAACTATTCATGGAGGTTTAGGAAAATGAAACAAGAATCCATGGTGCCTCAAGGCCAGTTCTCAGTATGAACCATGCTAGCAGTACACACAGCGTTCGATAAAAAAAATGAGCATAATTCAAAAGAACCAAAGTTGAGTTCTTAGTCCAGAGAGGTATAACATTAGCTTCACATAAAATCAAATACTTTTGAAGTGCCAAGGAAAAAAATCACTGACATCATGTGGTTACTTGTTGATTTTTCTTTTATCACTTCTTGTTGCAATACAAAGTGTAAATTGATATTAACTGGCATCTAGCAATATATAGGGTTTTGGAGTTCAAGCAATATAAAGAGGACATGTGGGAACACATGAATTTTAAGGTTTCCTAAGGAAATCTCTGAAGGGGCCAGGGAATGGTATTTTAAAATAACAGTACAATTATAAAAGAGAATGCATGTTTGCGTGTTGGATATTGTTACTTTAGTATTTTGACACTAACACAAAGAAAATTTTCCTGAAATGAGCTAAAATAGAGCCTTCTATCAATTTAGTTTTTACCCTGCCTCAGACCAAAAGTCTTTTACGTTTTTGTAATCCAGAGCTATAGATTTAAAATTTGAAATAGCACAATGTCACACTCAATGTCATGAAGAAAAATGAATGTCATGTGCCATTCAGTCTGAATTATGTATCAGCTATTGGGTATTGACCAAAATATGAGTCACGTCTTTCATTAAAGGACCCTGATGCTTTGTGATAAGTATCTTCTTGATAGTGTAAAGAAACTGCCTTTTCCAAATCTCTTCACAAAAGAGTTTCCAAGAGCATCTGCCCCGTGATTTTATTCTTCAAAACCCATTACTAGAGTTCCAAGTATTCCCCAGTTACATTCACATTAGATAAAGAAATGAAATACAGGAAGATCTAATAAAGAGTCAGAGATCTAACTGAATGAACCCTTTACCCTCCCTGTTCCACTATCTAATGTGCATTACTAACTTGCACTCTCAAAGTGTAATCTCTAAGAAGGAAAATATTTTGTACCCGTAAGGGGGAAATGGCAGGAAGACAGAATTTTTTGTACTCATCATCAGGGAACCGACACAACGTAAAATGTCTTGCAGCCATCTCCCTAACACCACAGTTAATAGACCACAAGGGTTCTGTAGCTCAAGATGACATGTGACTGATCACAGCATCCTTGCAGCAGGGAGACTTCCAGGAGGAAAATGAAACCCCTCCTCTTATGATGCGCAGTTGCTTTTTCTAACACACTCTGCAAGTCTTATTTGCTGGAACTTATATACTGGACTATCTCTGGATAGTTATTAAAATAAACTCCAGTATTCTGATGTAGACACAGTATGAAACACTGAAGTGTTAACGACTTAAAAGCCTCAGGTGGGCTGAGAAGTTGACAGGACTCCTAATGCCTGTGGGTGTTAAGATTGGGCAGCTTTGGATAAGGTCAACACACCAATCTGCATTAGCACCCACCATTTTGAGGCTGCAAGGGAAGAGACCTACAGATGGAGTTTTCCATTGTAACAGTTCCCCTTTCTGCCATACAGAACTCTCAAAGACCCTGTACATCATCACACAGTCTCCACTCCGTCAGAGAAGCTGCTACCCTTCATTCTTCAGATTCAAAGACCAGCTGCTTTGGAAGAGATCAGTCTTCTCTTCCTCGTATTTGAGCATCACCTCCTTCAATCCTGGTTTAACAAGCAATGCAGGTGTCCAAAAGATAAAAATAAAAAATAAGCCGGGCGTTGGTGGCGCACGCCTTTAATCCCAGCACTCGGGAGGCAGAGCCAGGCGGATCTCTGTGAGTTCGAGGCCAGCCTGGGCTACCAAGTGAGCTCCAGGAAAGGCGCAAAGCTACACAGAGAAACCCTGTCTTGAAAAAACCAAAAAAATAAAAAATAAAAATAAAAATCTGCTCATGTTCTGCAGCAGCATTTGGGATAGTCCATTCCCAGAAAAGGAACAGCATCCTACCAGCCTAGCTGTGAATGCTACAAAATTGTTGAGATAGCCCCCGAACACGTGCTTGTCATCATCTCTCTATGGTTCTGAATTTTATACATGCACACACACACACAGTCCCCATAGTAATGTATAAGTAATCCCTTATTTCTCAGACTATAGCCTGTCATAAAATGGCATATAACTACATCTGTACACACACACACACACACACACACACACTTCACATATATATGTGCACATATGTATATGTCACATTTATATAATTTACATGCTATATAACATATATTACATACTATTACATATCTGCATACTGAAATCTAGAATGTGAAGACTAGAGAAAGAGAGAGAGCAGCTACTTATGTAAGATCTAAATGTAGTTGAATTCTGAGCCTATAATTCCAAGCTCATGTTAAAAGTATACTCTTTTGTATGTTGCCTTATGAAACTCAATGCATATGGAAAGGTTAAAAATAGGCCACACTTCTGGGTTATGTCCCTAGGGATCCAATTTAATAATAATAATTAATATTTTTCAAATTTCACATGGTATTCAAATTAGCCATATAAATAAAATACATTTGAGTTTTATTTCTAGCATACCAGCTTATTTTGCATTTTGCAGGTGACTTATTGATCTCTAATAATTCTAATATTTTTATCAGTTATTAATGACTAGGGAGGTTCTAATATGTATTGTGATAGCTACCCCTAACACTTTCACTTGGTACTAGAATTACAAATTTATTCATTAAAGATGAGATACTTAATTTCAGGAAAATTGATAATGCCTACAATTACTTTGAAAAAAATCTATGCTTCAAAATCTTCAGGCTTGATTATTAAATAGATTTCTAAAGTATCAACTACTAAACAATACCAAGTATCTAGATATTCTGGCATCATATAATACATACATTGTTGTTATCATTACATCACAAAGATACACTGCAGTACAAGATTACATATGGCATTTTCCTTTTGTCCAAAATCATCCAGAAAGTTTTTGTATTTTTTCTATTTTAATCATCTAATAGCACAAGGCAATTTCAGAAACAATGCTAGCACTCAAGTCTCAAAAACCTGAAGTTTCTACATTTGAGATCATGTTGCCTTTCAGATCTCTGTTAAATAATCATGTCTCCCGTAGTCCTCTTCCAACCTTCCAACTCTGTTTGTTTGGGCTTTGTGATAGAGGTAGAAAAAAGTAAGGTGTTCAGTGAGTCCGAAGGAGTTCTCTGTTTTCTGATGCAGGAGATGCATGAGAGAAAATAGCAGGAGGCAAATTGGGATGGGAACAAATAAATATTGAAGGATACCACATAGCTTTAGGAGTTTTTACTCCAACAGTGGAAACCCAGGAACAATTTGCATTTAGGGAGGAAATTGTCACAGCAGTCACCTTGCCCCCAGGTGTGGCGGAGGAGTAGGCAGCTTCTGCATGGCCTGGTGATTTGTTAGGTATGCATAGTCTCAGGACCAGCTCCACATCTACTGATTCGGAGATTGCTTTTTGACAAGATCCTGAAGCAATCCACCTGTACATCCCCCTCTGAGAGGCGCTGACCTAGAGCAGAGGCTCCTCCATGCTGGGTGCATTCCCCTAGGGTTCCCAGGACTACTCAGGAAGCAAGAAACCAAATCAAGTTACCAAACTTGATGCATCTGTGTCTGCTTGCGTGTGTACGTACGAGCAAGGGTGTGTGTGTGTGTGTGTGTGTGTGTGTGTGTGTGTGTGTGTGTGTGGTTTCATTCCATGTGATTCAATGAGAAATAGACTGAGCTTTTCCAATATTCACTATAGAGGCTGATACAAGGACTTTCCCTTTTGTGCAGCAGGGACCTTGGCCCGTGAGCAACAGCTCCACAGAGGGATTACAGTACTAACTTTCTCATTAGTTTACTTTCAAAGAACTAGAGCATGGGGCCATATCTGAGTGAAATGCATTTGGTTTTATTTGAAAAAAAAATTGTTTGAGGCTCATAGTATTAATGCAAAATAGAGCCATACACACACACACACACACAAACACACACACACACACACAAACACACACACACACACACGAGAAAGTGGCACAGCTGATAGTGCTTTGAGTCTTAATAAGAATAAGCAATTGTGTGAAGTATCTATGGGCCACAAATTTCCTAATGATATTAGAATTATATTCTAGTTATTTTGTGACTAACTTGCACACTCATTTTCAAGCCTCACTCTAGCACTAGACATGCCCTGATTTAGAATTCTATTAGCTCCATCTTGAGTGTTTTTTATTAAAATATGGAATAAAGTCATTAAATAAATTACTCAGACCATCCTGGTAGTGACAGAGATGGGATCCAAATTTCAGTAATCTGACTTCACTCCTCATAACTAAACTCTATTTCCATATCATTATAAGATTAAAAAACAAATATTTTAACTGTATAGTACAAAAAGAGACTTTAAATTCATCAATAAGAACTCCAGTTTCCCCAGGTTTTATGTATTCTCCATTATTAGGCTAACCTTCATGGACTCAGATCCCAGACCTATCCTGTATACTCAGTTTCAAGGCCCATGCCAACACCATACCATCCCCTGAGAACTCAAGCTCTAGACATGACCTTGTGGATTTAGACTCTACACCATCGTCAGCCTTTGGCAGCACCTACAAATGAGACAAACCAACAGGAGTTCTAGACCAGTAGTATAGGGCTGATTTCAGTCCTGTCTCTGTGGATACTGGCTGCAGAATGTCTTGGGTACCAAGTCTGTACATGTGTTGACCTAGAAACCAGGCAAGCCAATGAAAGAACTCCAACAGCAAAGCAACCTATCAGCCATGCATGATGGGCTGCCTAATATCTTTAGAAAGCACCTTCCTGAAAAAGTCTAGTCTGAAAAAGCTGTGAGTTGTTACTTTGCCAAATGTTTTAACACCAAAGCAGAAATTGGTTCAAGAATAATCAGGGAGCTCAATACCACCAAAGACACAAAACACAGCACCAGTGATTAATCCAACAGAAATGACGATTTATGAATTATCTGAAGAACTTGAAATAATCTTTCAAAGGATGCTGTGGAATATTAGTTTAAGATGTGTTACAATCATGGAATATTTGTTTAATGTTGCAAACATGTGTTGCATTCTTTTATGTGGCATTTGTTTAACTCTTGTCAAGCTGCGTTACTTTCCCTGTCTAAAATACCTGATTGGTCTAATAAAGAGCTAAATGGCTAATAGCTAGTCAGGAGAGAGAAATAGATGGGGCTACAGGGCAGAGAGAATAAATAGAAGGAGAAATTGAGGGAGAAAAGATCAAGGATCAAGAAAAAGGAGAAGGAGAGGTGGACATCAGGAGCCAGCCAGCCAACTACACACCAAGGAGTAAGAAGTAGAGTATATAGAAAGGTAAAAGCCTACATACAAAAACAGACAGGATAATTTAAGTTAAAAAAAAGCTGGCTAGAAACAAGCCAAAGGCCAGGCATTCTTAAGTAAAAATAAGACTCCAAGTATTTATTTGCAAGCTAGGTGGTAGGCCCCCCAAAAGAGCTAAGAGTTAAAAAAAAGAAAAAAATAAAGAAAGCTCAGCAAACTTAAAAAAAAATACAGTGAAAAAAATACATGCAATAAAAAAACACCATAAGATGAAGAAAATAATAGAACCAAATAAATGGGAAGATATATTGTGTTCATGAATTACAAGGATTAAAATTGTTAGAATATCCATAGTCCCCAAAGCTATCTAATGATTTGAAAAAACATCTATCAAAATTCTAGAGATCCCGCCAAAAATGAGAAAAACAATCCTAAAATCATATGGTACTACAAAAAAAGCCCAAATATCCAAAGCAATAAACAATTGTTGAGAGAAAAAGCATCAGTCTCTATTGATAATATGGTCAATGGCAGGTTTCCCATGCTTCAGTGGACACCCCTCATCTGGGCTCATATGGGCATCACTAACTGGACTTAATGAGTTATTAGAAAGTGGGAGAGGGGAATAAGTTGGGATGGGATGTACTAGTGATGAGTGACATGAAGAGAAATGGAAGGGGAAATGGGAATAGATAAAATCATATTACACATTACACATACATAAAATTCTCAAAATTAAAGAAAAAAATGAAAACGAATAGGGTCTGACATCAGATAAGCTTCTTCTTGCAGTTGATGGAAATTAAGACAGAGACTCACAACTGGACAATATGCAAAGGTAGAGAGACCGGCCACTCAGCCCCAAATAGAAGGTCTGTATCAACTCTCTCCCTTCAATGCCCAGGGATCTATGTAGAAGAGGATGTGAAAAATTGTAAGAGCCAGAGGTGGTGGATGAATCCATGGTAATAGCACTGTCCAGACACAACAGAACTGACACACATATAAACGCACAGAGACTGTGACAGCATGCGCACAGTCTGTACAGGTTCTAACCAGACAAAATCTCAGCACTGAGAAGGGGAAGTGGATACAAAGTCCCTCCCCTAACCAGGAGGCTATTTGCAATGGAGAGCCTATTAGGAGGAAGAGAATCTGTTTTCTTCAACAAAGTGATACTGGGTATGTCAACCACACTCTAGGACAGACCCCATACCCAGGAATAACCGGCCAAGTCAAAATAGACTCTATGTTTTCTATTTTGTACACTTTTTAATTTTGTTTTGTTTGGGAATTTTTGCCTTACTGATTTCCTATTTTTAGTTTGCTTGATTGTTTTGATTTTCATTTTCATTTGGGGTTTTTTTGGGGGGGGAGTTGGTTTTTATTTTTTTATTTTTATTTTTTTGCTTTTTTGTTGTAGGGAGGTGAAGAGAATCTGGGAAGAGTTTGAGAAGGGGAAAATTTTATCAAAATATACTGCATAAAAATGTAAATAAAAAAATTTAACTAGAAAAATAAATAAATAAATAAATAAATAAATAAATAAATAAATAAATAAATAAATAAATAAATAAATAAATAAAAACAATAGGGTCTGGCATGGTGGCACAGTGCTTTAGCCTTTAATTCCAGGACATGGGAGGCAAAGGCAAGTGAGTTCAAAGCCAGCCAGGGATATATATTGAAGGCCCTATTTCAAAATGATGATGATGAAGACAATGGAAGAATCATACTATGCTATGGGATGTTCTGTATGGCAAATGTGTTGCTCTGATTGGTCAATAAATAAAACACTGATTGGCCCGTGGCTAGGCAGGAAGTATAGGCAGGACTAACAGAGAGGAGAAAAGAAAGAACAGGAAGGCAGAAGGACTCACTGCAAGCCGCCGCCAGGACAAGCAGCATGTGAAGATGCCAGTAAGCCATGAGCCACGTGGCAAGGTATAGATTTATAGAAATGGATTAATTTAAGCTATAAGAACAGTTAGCAAGAAGCCTGCCACAGCCATACAGTTTGTAAGCAATATAAGTCTCTGTGTTTACTTGGTCAGGTCTGAGCGGCTGTGGGACTGGTGGGTGGCAAAGATTTGTCCTGACTGTGGGCAAGGCAGGAAAACTCCAGCTACAATAATATTTATGTGAAAATCGATTACAATATCATAGTAATTTTAAAATGTCATTAGAACAGGGTATATGCATTTATTATCAGTTGAATTTTTGACACAGTTGTCAAGAACATACAACAGAGAAAGAAATACCTCTTCGATAGTGTGGGAAACCTAGGTATCCCTAAAAAGAATGAAGCTAAACTCTCTCATCTCACACATACAGAAACCAAAATATAAGGAAGATTCAACATGAAACCCAGGTCTGCAATACTAGAAGAAAATGGGAATGCTCAATGGTTTTGTCCTGGGTGATGAATCTCTGAATGTTTTAGACATGACCCCAAAAGCCCAACCAGTGAAAGCAAAAATAGACCACGGGACTACAGAAAGCCTAAAAAAAACCTGCACAGCACATACTCTAGTTATATAAATGTGCGAAGGCCTAAATAGACATTTCTCACCAAAATATATACATGAGCCGGCTTTATGGAGCCCACTACGTATGATAGGATACCTCGCACAGCCTTGAGGCAGGGGGATGGTCTTGGGCCTGCCTCTACTGAATGTACCAGGCTCTGCTGACTCCCCACAGGAGGCTTTACCTTCTTGTAGGAG